>NC_085845.1:95265401-95639151 GCF_035594765.1 Anolis carolinensis | reverse complement strand
GACGCTTGGATGTTTTACCATCCTTATGGGAGGCTTCTCGCATGTCCCTGCATGGGGAGCTGGAGCTGACAGAGGGAGCTCACCCGCTCTCCCCGGATTTGAACCACCAACCTGTCAGTCAGCAGTCCTGCTGGCACAAGGGCTTAACCCATTGCACGACTGGGAGCTCCCCTGTTCCAGGTGTAAATAATACTGGCTGTATATAAGGATTGCATTTGCGTATATGAGCCTCCATGGGCTTTAAGACTTTATGTCTCATTGTTATCAAAGACTCATAGTGTGATTACATATGAGAACCTTCTTCTTAGCTGCTCCCAGACTGTGGACCTCCCTTTTTGGAAAGGCATGACCTTTTAGAGAGCATAACCTTTTAGAAAACCAGGTTCTCAGTTGTTGGACTGATATACCTGGTTATCTCTCTGAACTGTTAGGATGCACACAATATATAGCAGATCTTCAGAGTTGTTATTTCAGTTGCCCAAAAAACATCTACTATCCCATAAAATATATTGTTTTTAAATCATGCTCTCAAGAGACCAAAATAAGTAGTCTTCATTAAAAGTAACATAGTTGATTTACTTAGAAACTTCATTTATTCTGCATACAGGTACATGTCTTATTGGTTGATAGTTTAAACAATTTGTTCTATAAAGCATTCTGTTTAAGTCACATTTTGTTGCATACAGACTAACACTCTCTTCAGTCTAATACATTATTGAACATTGACTCAACAAAGTCTGACTACTCACTGCAGCATACTGACACTACCAACTGCATACTATACTAACTGACTTCTAAACTGTACTGCTTCTGATGCAAACTCTAAACTGTACTGATGTAAACTGGCTTCTACAATGAAGTCTCAATCTGAATAGTTTCAGATTTGGTTACATGGTCTGCAGTCCCTTCCACAACCTCAAACAACATAGAGTTAAGAGAAACTGCATACTAAATTATATACATACAATATAGTAAGCAATCACAATTATACACATAACAAATAGTTAGTATACAGTCCTTTTATCACTGTTTTTATCCATGTTGATGTTTTATTGCTGGGTGATTTGTTTATTGCTTTTGTTTTGATTTTGTGCTGTTGTGTCCGGGCATTGCCCCATGTAAGCCGCTCCGAGTCCCTTCGGGGAGATGGGGCGGGGTATAAGAATAAAGTTATTATTATTATTATTATTATTATTATTATTATTATTATTATTATTATTGTAAAAGGTTGCTATTTCCAACATCCCTGCCACAGGAAGTAAGTTACGCTCTGTCTTTCCAACAGAAAGTAAAGACATTTTAATTTGATTAGCATTTGCTGTTTAAGGAGACTTGCTAGTATGAATATAGTAAGCCATCTTCCTGTGGTGTTTTATTCCGATACATATTAAAACATTTTAATTATTTTTTCTTTGTTTTAATATTATTTGTGTTGAGCACAATGTTTAGTGTTAGGTAAAATATAAATTTGTATTTACAGGCAGTGCCTGGGCTATGAACAAGATAGGTTAAGTTGAATGGGTATGGAAGTCGGAACAGGAACATTTTTAAAGTGTAATTCCAGTGAGAGAGAGAGATATATATATTAGCTTTGGATACCATAGGGAGGGTTAACACCCCTGTGGTGTTTGTTTTGCTGTCTGTATTCCTATTCTGAAAATTTCTCCTCACTTTCTGTCTCTGTGACAATTGGATTTTGAAAATTTGCCTTGTTGTGGAAACAAGGCTTGGTGAGAAAGCTTCAGTTGAGACCCCTTGTCCCTATGATAATTCTTCCTGGAATGAATTTTCCTTCTGGGGGTAGATTCCTCTCTCTTCCTGTTGCCTCACCCCTGTTTGTAACTATGAATCATTTGTAAGTTGAATGTTTGTAACTCAGGGACTGTCTGTATTAAAGTATTTCCGTATACTTCGCTCCACAAATTTACATGTGACTTTGAAGAAAAAATTACATCAGAATTATTATTGAGAATTCCAAAATATGGAAACCATAAATCTTAAAAGTTTTCTCATAGATGTACATTTTAAAATGTGTTTATCTGTGTTGTGATTTTTTCCATAAGAGCAATATGTGTATGCCTTCAAGTTATTTATAGTTCCTTGGATCTTTCCATACTGAAATAATTTCTGACTCCTCTGGCAGAGATAAGAATATCATACAGTCTTTGTAGAAGAATTTTTTTTGAGAAAAACAGTTGCCCCCAGAACAAGGACTGTCTGCTTAATTGCCTATACTTTTGCTTATTTCAGAAAAAAGCATCACTTCACTCTATCTGGACTTTTCCAGTGAATATTAATGTACCATCCTTTTTACAACTCATAAAGTTCCCTTCAGGTTGGGCTTTACATACCTCATATAGATGTTTAATATATAATCTGTGTTTTAAACACTGTTAACAATGTTTGGAAGATATAGATATACTTTAGGCTACATATGGCAATGTTTACATAGCAAATAGTGCAGACTAAATATTTTATATATTAGGCCCATCATTGTAAAGCCCAATTACTTAAAATGAGGGACAAAGCCAGTTTATTCCTTCTGTTCTACTGCTTTAATGTGTATATATAATTTTAATATATAATTTATATTTGTTTTTCATATGCTTTAAACTGGAACTTCATTTAAAATGGAAAGGTTTTTAAATACTTAAAATGTTACTTCTCGTAACAAGCATTTTGTTTGTTTTTCATGCCACAAGGATGAAGTAAGTGCTAAACTGTTTATATCTTGCTTTACTTGATCTAAGTTTGCCTACCTACGCCTCTTAAACGAACATAAAAACAAGCTAGCGAGCTGATGTGCTATATTTGATAATTGTAGCTTCATGGAAACATATAGTTTTAATCGGTTTTGATACAATTTTCTCAATTAGTAGAAAGTAAATTATACTTTCTACTTAGATGCAAAACGTTGGAGCTGAAAATTTGGGAAAGATGGATGTTGGGTTTTATGCTAGTCTCTTGTCTCCCAATAACATTTGCTCAAAGTCAGGCTGGGGGAAAGTGATGGTATGGAGGAGTACAAGAAGGGAAGGCACACATATGGGTCTTGGACAGTGGTAAGAGAATGGGTGTGTGCATTCCCTTGTGCACTCACACTTGTTCAGGCAGGTGGGGGAAAGGGATGGGAGAGGAGAGCATGAGGAGGGAGGCCACGCATTTGTGTCTTCTTCTGCACTTTTCCCCTTGCTTCCCGAGTGAATGATTGAGTAAGCAAGCAAGAGAATATGTGTGCAGCTGGGTCCAGCACACTACCAGTATGGATACTTAGGAATTGTCTAAAATTTGGCAGTTGAGATGTAAGAATGAATGGAATATTTGCCAGCAAGTCTTTCTTTGAACTGCAGCTCTAAAACCTCAGCTACAACTTTAGAAAACCATGATTCACAAAGAATTTTGGTGATCTCAAAATAGTGATTTCCAGGTGAGTGTAACAGAGAGAAATTACTTTTGTTTAACAGAAGGGGCCTGGGCTATATAATACTACTTTCAAGGACAGTTGGATCTGAACCATTCTTTAGCCAGTCGTATTGTGTTGCCTACATTAGAAGACAGAAGTAGAATTAAGCACTAGCAATTCCACTGTGAAGGATCGGGTACCTTTTGTCTATCTCAGTAGAGGGGAAACTGCAATTGTATTTTTAGTTCTTGCTAGGTGGCTTTCAAATGAAATGGAGACCTCCAGAGATGAGAGTGGGGATGGTGCTTTCTGGTAGCAAATAGCTTCAGCGGCTTCATTTGAATGCTCCTTTTTTGTAGGACTGGTCTGCTGATCTGAACCGCACTCTCAGTAGGAGAGAGAAGAAAAAAGCTTCAGATGGAGTGACTTTGACTGGTATTAACCAGACAGGAGATCAGGTTTCACAGCAGAAAAATAGCAGGTATGTGATTTTACTGTCTTAATATCACTTGTTGACTAAATTCAGAAACAATGGGATTTTAGAATACACTAGAAATATGTATGTTTTGAAAATTACTGTGCAAAACACTAGTTACAATCTTCCTGCCTATGAAAGAGTGAGAGTGGACCTCAAACTCACTCTGATCTTCCAATGTACTTTCTTTCACTTTGTGGAGTAGGAAATGACTCAACTGAGAGATGGTTCAGTTGTCTGAATGACAATCATTGCAGACCCTAAGAGAGTCTTCCAGAGTTTGGAGATGAAACCTTTTGAAAAAGGTTTCATTGCCTGGTATACTTAGAATATGGTAGACAGTCCCAGGTCTACATTTTTCCAGACTGGTATAGAAAATATGTTGAAATAAAATTGTAGACAGGAATACTACAATGTAAAATGTGTAGGGAAGCCTGAGGGTGTGGGGTGAGTAGGTATTCAATAACGTAACCTGGAGATTGGCAAACACAATAGTCCTGAGGGCCAGATTCCTGCTCTGGGACCCTCCACGAGGAATTGCACTGACTGTCAATAATGTCAAAACCAAAAATAGTTAGATGTCTGCTTCTATGTTTGAATAACTGCCCTTTTTGATGTTTAACAATGCAAAAAGGGAATGCAACTATTTAAAAGGTGTATTGCTGTTCCTGGAAGCTGCTCGGAGAGGCAGCTCATCTTTTGTGCTAGAAAATGGCTAGTCTATGGAGTCTGTATTGGACTGAAAAGACAATCTTGGTCCACATGCAAATTTTTTCCAACTTATCAAAAAGAGTAATTCCAAAACAACTTTGGTTAAGTGTACATTTTCTGGTTTGTTTTCAGATTGGGAAAAGTACCAGTTTTATACATGAGATTGATAGTGAGGCCTTGCTGCAGATTTGCTAGCCACAGAACTGTTAACTGGAAATGCTAGGTCTTACACACTAATGCTAGGAAATGCTAGGACTTAATACACCTTTAATATCATTATTCTTTCTAGAAAATTCACTGGTTGCCATTTCTCAGAACTCAGGACTGCTGCTAAAATAAATGCGACAGCAAAAGAGTGAATCAGCAAATTATAAACATGACTGTTGTGCTAAAAATGGGGATTTTAATAGCTGAAAGATTAATCAGTCATGATTGGAGTGAACTCTCTTTGTTAGTTGAGTTTAGCCTCTCAGAGAAGTGCAATAATATGAATGAAATTAAGCCACAACATTTTTGGTTATAGAAATTGTATTTTGTTAGTCCTATGCAGTGGAAAGTCATTTTCAAGGTTTGTTTTTTCCACCAACTTGCTAATTATAGAATGTTATTTTTAAATTCTGTCATATTGACAAATTAATCCTACGCTGTCGGAAGAGTCATGCTTACCCGTTAAAGGGATGAATAATAACTCAATCTTTGAATTTGGGATTGGAGGCACTGACATAGTAACAGCCCCTCCCCCCATTGTTTAGTAGTGCTCATGAGTTGTTCAACTGCTTACCTGTATAGGGAAACTAGGCAATCATGAATGCCTAATCTCTACAATTAAGCCATTATTTCAGATACTGGCAATATGGGAAATTCTGTCAGTAAGATATTTATGTGAATGCACTGATTGATATTGTTTATGTGAAGTAAAATGTTTTAGATGAATAGGACTAGTTATCACTTCTTCAGGTACTGTATCTCATGGTATGGGTTATATTGTGCACATTTCTCTTGTCATGGGAAATGAAAAAAACACTTAAGCTTTAGCAGTAATAACATGGAACTTAGGCATAGTCACTGATCAATCAGCGTCATCAACAATTTTATTTTCATACATCAGGAAAAGTTCAGGTGTTATAGAAAATGACCTACTATGTGTATGCAGGCCAGGCCTGTGAACCTAGAGAACTTTGTTTTATTCTGTTCCATTTTCTGTGAAGAGTAAGGTATGTGGGATAGCTTTAATATATTCTGCAGTTGCTATATGGTACTAGATCTGTCTGATCAATCTGTGAGTTTAGAACACATCCTGGTCCTTATATTTTTAAAATAGGTATTCATCAGATCAACAGATTTGGCGATTTGTGACTTTCTAGGTGTTGCTAGACTGCAGTGCCCCACAATTAATTATGGTGGCTATGGATGAATTAAGTTGAAGTTCAAAATCTGTAGAGCCAGGGGTTAACCACCATTGCTTTAAAATAGGTAAAGCATTTCATATTTAGTGATACCTCTTCCCAATAAAATGTCCTGCTGGATGTCTTAGTCCTGTGAGAGTGTCACACTGGCTTGATTCTGACATTATAGAGGCCTAGTTACAGTACATGTCTTTGCTATCCTAATTAGTAATAACTGTATTTTACTATGCATTACTAATTGCTCAGCATAGCTTGCTCTCAAACCAAAGATAGCAACTGGAATCCTATCTTGTTGATTGGCCTTTGTGGTGTCAGAACCAGACAAGAGATATCAGATGGTATATTCCTGTACTGTAAGCGACGAAGCAGACATTGTTTCCAAAAAGAAATAATAGAGTTTACTTTGTCAGAATAGAAAATGAGGGCGTCTTACTATGGAAGTTGCAATTTTGTTTTAAAAATGTTTTAACAAGAGAAGACATACAAGTAAAGTAATTTGTATGTCTGGTTCTGGTATTAGCGACAGAGATATAGAGACATGTTCGTTCCATCAAATGATAGGGTCACCTTAATACTTTTTTTCTCTCAAATAGCAACCTTAGTGTCCCGAGTAACTCAGTGCAGTCAGTACAGTCAAGTTACAATCCCTTTGAAGATGAAGAGGATACTGGAAGTACTGTCAGTGAGAAGGAGGACAATAAAATCAAAAAGTTGGTGAAAGACTGTTCTCAAATTGTTTTTCAAGCTTACACTTTTCTATCAGGGTTTCCATCTCTGGGTTTCTACAAAAACACTATTTCACAATGCATGAGGTCCTTGTTGAGAGATTATGATGTACGTGTTGCAAACTTGACTAACATATAAATGTTCTATCACTTCTGATTTTCTGGTTGTTGTTTTTTTCCACCGGTTCCACAAAATGTCACTATGGCAGTGCACTTTGAAACTGCTTGTGGAACTTTGCTGTTCCCTGTGCTCCCTGGATGTGTCCCTTCTGAGGCACTTTCATCGCTTATCATTTTGTTCAAGAGAATATGTTGTTCCTGGTCTTTGATATTGTCTTGGTGATTAACATCCTGTATGTACATTCCTTATAGCTCTCAATGCACTTCATGACTTTGTTCTGAATGTTTGACACCACAAAGCACAACATCGTTTAACATGTGTCTTTTGGTACTGTGTTGACATGTTTGTGTACCTCCAAGTCCCTGTCTCTTATTTCTACTAGGCATGCTAAAATAATGTCATTTTGTATTTAGTGTTAGTAGTTATGAGAAAAGCTATGGGGCAGAGTGGTCCGATGAAGAGACAAACAACCCATTTTCATCCAATGATGCTCAAGGAGAAACTAATCCATTTGATGAAGAGGCTTCACCTACAACAGAAGTGAGAGTGCGGGCACTGTACGATTATGAAGGTCAAGAGCATGATGAACTCAGCTTTAAGACTGGTAAGTACTTTTGAATCATGAAATCATAGAAACTTAAGAGTTGGAAGGGAATAGAGTGACTGTCTAAGGACGTGAGCATCTCCTGTCACTCAAAATTGGGCCTTGGTCACACAAACCTCCAAATCGTTGAAAGGATGCTTGATCCCCAGAAATGCCCAAGAGAACAACACAGATTTCACATGAACTTTCAGTCTAGCCCTCCTTTTTAGTTTAAGTTCTGCATGATTATTCTTTCTAAAAGCTGTAAAAGCAGATGTTGTTAGAGGGCATATTGATGTGTCATTAACACATTTCCCAATAGTGTGTAAAACCTGACTTCATAGTGAGCTTTCACCATACATCTTATTTAATAAATTGACTGCAGACTTTAATGAATAATAATAATAATTTTATTATTTGGCTCTTCTTTTGACTCGAGATGTGGGTACAACAGGGTTAAAACAGAATGATAAAATACATGTAACACAAGACCACATTAATAAAATGTAGGTTAAAATACACAATGTAAAATTGACTGGGCAGCTTCTCAGAAAAGAGAGTTCTTCATTTTTGTTTTGAATTCTGATGGCTCATTTAGCTGCTGAATCTCTTCTGGCAGATTATTCCACACTCTCGGAGCAGCCATTGAAAAGGTCATCTGGATGACAGTTGCCAGTCGGGTACTTGCTGGCTGGAGTAGCCGCCTCCGAAGACTTAAGTGTCCTAAGAGGCAGATTGTATAAGAGAAGGCATACAATCTGCCCCTTACCTGGGCCCAAACCATACAGGTCTTTAAGTGTTACTTTGCCTGGAAACTAATTGGCAACCATTGGAGTGCCTTTAGTATGGATGTGATATGCTGATTCCTAGATGTTCCTGTAACTAGCCTGGCTGCTGTGTTTTGAACTTACTGGAATTTCCAAATTTGGTACAGAGGTAGTCCAATGTGAAGTGCATTGCAGAAGTCCAATCTTGATGTTACCAGCATGTGACATTTTTAGGTTATTATGTCAGGTCTATCTTTTCTCACCTGGCATTTAGGTGTGGATCCTCTGTGTTGAAGGACCCTGAATATCGGTATCAAACCCCTCCCTTGATACATGTTTTTATCCAGTCAACTTGGAGCTTTGGCAAAGACGTCACTCATCCATCTGTATAGGAAAGGGATGGGCCTCTATGGTAGGTTTAGGGAGCACCCTTCTGCTTCATGGCCACAAGGAGGCCCACCCAAAAATGAGAACAAATCCAAATGTAGCTAGAAGCCCAGTTTAGGGATTTATCTTTTAAAAAGATAAAGACTTCTGAAGACTTCAGGAGGAGGGATCTCCTCCTCCACTTGCTCAAAAAAAGGGTGCTCTGGGGGTTATAACGAGGTTATAGTTTCCCCACTATTGGTATAAGTAGAGAACATTTCTCATTAATCTATCTCAGGAGATACCTATCTATCTTCTGAGATTTAAAAGAGGGAGCGATATAATTGTTATGGGAATGAAGACATTTTTCAAACACACCTAAAGATTACCACTTAAAGGTTTTCAGCTGACTGTTTTTCTCCACAGGGGAAGAGCTAACTAAAATAGAAGATGAAGATGAACAAGGCTGGTGCAAAGGTCGCCTGGACAATGGACAAGTTGGCCTCTATCCAGCAAACTACGTGGAGCCAATCCAGTGATGCATATTTAACAGTGCTGCAGTATCTGTCCTCCAGTGAGATGCTAGAGGGGATCTGGTAGAACTGTGTATGTATTTCTTTTAATGCAGCTGAATGATGGATTGATAACTTTCTTCTCTGGGGAGTCATCTGATGATTGAAGCTGAAATTGGAAGATAGGTAACCTATATGCAGCACAAACAACAAGACAGGAAAGAAAGTAGTGCAAGCAGGAAAAAAAGATTTTTAGCATCTGTTGCCAGTTCAGTTTTATCATGGCATTTGTATATTAAGATTTTGGTGAGTTTATGCCCCAACCCAGTATTCTGGTTGGTGGTTTATTTTGGCTCCTACTTAAATCAGCTATTTTAAGTGACCTTCTGTAATTTGCAATTTGATTTTTTTAAAGGATTGCAATTTTTGTATCTATTCTTAGCAATATTTGAAAGATGCATTTTTTATTTAAAGGCTATTTAGTGTGCCATTTCTCTATATGTGGTTCACTGACAGTTACTACTTAAATTATGATTCAGATGTATTCGCCAGTCCACACTGTACTGTTATCTTTTTCATGCTGTTGGCATGCCATAATGGTGTAAATGCCATATTGTGCCTGCTGCGGAACAGGGTATCAGGATTATCTGGATTATTAAGGTTGAAGTTTCTCTTGTGAATGCTGTTCATGCATTTGGCCACCTGAAAAATGATGACTCAAGGAAGATTTCTAAAAATAAAATATTTAAATCATTCCCCTTCATATTCTTGTTGACCAACTTAACATTTTGCAAGTTGTTAATGATTTTGTATGATTTTGAAAGTTGACCATATATGAAGATTATTTTTTCATGCAAAGAGACTGTAAAAATAGATGAGTGCTTTTTATTGATATGCTCTTTTAGTTGTGTATATGTATATATAATTTGATATTCAAATATTTTAAGAGCATGTCCTAATTAGCCTATTGTCTATGCATTAGATTTCATGTAAAGTATTAGCACCAGTAAATCAATGTGAGTTTACTATTAAATTCTGATGGATTTTAGTAAACTACACAATTTAAATGACAGACTTACTCAAATTTGCTTTATCAGTAGATAATTGTTTAGCTGTAAAACAAATCAACTGCTCAGTCCATTCCATTGTGAATGTAGCACTTTCAGAACATAACCTGGGCTGTATTGTACATTCTTGGGATCGCTCTAAGGCACTGCATCCTCGGCACCCTGGAATGAAACCTATGTATTCTATAATCCAGACTCCTAAAAAAAGTGAAAATAATAGTTATATCCTAAGATTTATATTTGTTAATGAAGTTGTGAATCCAAATACAGACTAGCATTAGCCCCACTGTGGATTATTGTAGCAGAACACTGTAAAATCTTCTACTTATTTGCAATTGCGAATCGGCTATAAATCATAAACATTTGTAGGCAAATTGAATAGCTGGATTGTGAACATATTAGAGCAAGTTGCTTTATAGAAAACCTAAATTTTATTAGGGACCTGCAACACAATTGAAATAACCTTTTGACAGTTAAAATGCTGTAAGTGCTTCCTGGCTATTCCATTTGCTTTTGGTGATTGAATTATTTATTAACATCTTGAAGTTCAATTGTACAAGCTTGAATATTGGGATCTCTGTCTTGGTATTATTCCAGCATAATTCACAGAAATTGAAGATTTGGGCAGAAATAAGTCTGGAATATTTTTCTGTATAGTATACTATTTTAAAAATAAAATCTTAAACATATTGAACACGGTTTTAGTGGTGAAGGTGTTGGTTTTTAAAAAAAATTATAACCATGGATTTTAAGGCTAGACTTTCAGAAAAGTCTGTACAATGTACAAATGACTAAGCATGAAAATAATTCATTTACATTGCATTTTAATAGGGATTCATAAAAAAAATACTTGTACTAACAGGCAACAAGGGGATCAGATATTTTGAATTGATTCAACTCAACACTGACAATCTGGTTAATGGGGCTGAAATGGCAGGTTCCCTAGGTGAGAGTATTGAATTTTCAAAACCCTGAAACCAATAAAAATGATTTGTTGCCGAATGTAATGCACAGCGGCAAAAGGTGCACTCTTTGTAGTATGGCCATTTCAATTGCTGCCTATTTAGGATTCCTTTTTAAAAATCTAGTGTTGGAGCACTAAAGGTTCCAGCAATGGAAAGTAAAACTTTGGGAAGCATCTCTGCTGTAGAATGAATCAGCTTTGATTGCCATTGTTCAATGCTATGGAGTCATAGGGGCTGTAGTTTTACAAGGCCTTAAGTCTTTTCTACCAAAGAACGCTGATGCCTTACAAAACTACAAATGCCAGGATAACACAGCATTGAGCTGTGGCAATTTGACAACTCTTTCAAATCTTCAGCAGCTTCTCCCTTGGCTTTGGCTCAGCACTAAGATTACCTTATGATGTGAATCTAATGCACAACCTTATTTTGGGAAGGTCATTTAGGAAAAAAAAGGTGAGCATTAGATTTGAGTAAGTATGTTATATGCTTCCTATAATCTGCCCCAATAAATAATTTGGCTAAAACATTTTTGCACCCTCTAGTTTTTAACAGTTTCCAAAGACCACCCCACTTGATGCAGGAATATAAATAGGATGAAGGCATTTCAAGAAATAGGGCCAACTGGAACATGAGTTTTAGCTCAGTAAACACTCCAGGCCACTGCCAAAGCGTAGGCTTCTGCGTACAGCTCTAAGTACATAGTTATAAAACCCACCATATCTGATGGAGTCAGACAAACAAGGGCAGTGTCATGGATTCTGATCTGGTGTCTCTGAAAACCCATACCATGAGTTCAACCCAGGTTGAAGAATGCAAAACTTCTGGAGGTCCAGCGTGGGAAAGAGACTGATCATTTGGGCCATACCTCGGAAGAAGCTGATAGAACCAGTTTAAGCTGCACCTGGAAGCTGCCTGAAGAATTATTGTGCAATGAATGGGTGGGGTTTCGGGGGGATATTGAACTGAATGTTTGCCTGTGTTTTCTTTAGTTGTAACTCTGCTGCAATGCAGTAACCTGGCATTAAAAGATATTTCCAATAATATAATTTTTTTTGTACCCCACCTCCATCTCCCTGAAGGGACTCGGGGTGGCTTACATAGGGATGAGATCAATCAACATAGTTAAAGTATAAGATACCATGTACCTACATTGTACATAGTAAGTACATAAACAGTAACATAAAACAGAAACATTGTAACAAAATATAAAATAACCATCAAGTAATCAATACATCTGAGATAACTCTTGTGGGTGCCTTTGACTGTTGCCAAGGTTTTGCCATCATCACAGTCAGTATTTGAAAATGTCTAGTTGTTTCTAACTTATGGTGATCCTAAAGTGAGGCTATAGTGTTTTTTTTTTGGCAAGTTGTTTTCAGAATGAGTTTGCCTTAGCCTTCCCTCTGAGGCTGAGAGAATGTGACTTGCCCATTCACCCAGGAGATTCCCATGGCTGAATAGGTATTGAAATACTAGTCTCCAGAGTCCAACTCGAATGGTCACGTTGCTACACTACACTGGCTCTTTTGAAAGTGTTACTGAGAATTTCAGACAAAGGTGGCAAACAAAGATAGGGACAATTTTCAGTACTGTTCCATTATCCAGGTGAACTCCAAAAGGAGACATTGAAGGGATAGTCCATTTTATTGGGGGGGGGGGGGGGGGGGGTTGAAGGAGAAAAACAATTTCCCCCATTTTTATTGGTCATTCCCCCCTCGCCCCTTCCCATATCATAAAGTATGGTTGTTTCCACAAGGGCGAGGTGGGTGGGGGGAATAACATGAAAACAGATAGAAATGGTTTTACTCCTTCAACCCCCCTCTCCCTGTAAAATGGACTATCTGTCTCTTTCTAGTGACCCCTAGTGGCTTTGGCCTAGATAATGCAACAGTACCCAATTTTCAAAGAAATGTATCTGTAAATTTAAGAGTAGAATATTCTAATACAAAACTGAGTTGCCATGCAGATGCAGAATAAACTTTGTGATGGAATGCAAAATCAAAATACGTAGTTTACGTTTAATTAGCCCACACACTGCCTTGCCAGAGAAAGAAAATATGTGCCTCGCTGGTGAACAATAAGGAACAAGTAATTTATTCTTCTTAGATCCATAACAATATATTTACAATGTGATCACTTGCACCAACTCACATAATGTCCTTTCATGAGATCTAAAATAGTCTTTCCTTTGTCCATGTGGATAAATCCCTTCAGCAGTTCATAATGCGAGAGCACACTTAAAAATCTCTCTCTGCTTCTCTCTTCAAACTCTCTCTGCATCTGCATAGCTCAAGCCTGAACAAAAATGCAACAGTATTAAAAAGTCCCAGGCTTAGCCAGCTCTCCAGACATGGCTCAACCAATAAGCTTCATGCATCTTATTTTGCAGTTGACACACACACATTACCTGATTTCTTAAGGCCCTTCCATGCAACCCTCTATTCCAGAATATCAAGGCAGAAAATCCCACAATATCTGCTTTGTATTTATTTCCAGCATTTATATCCCGCCCTTCTCACCCGGGGGGACTCAGGGCGGCTTACAACAGTTAGCAACATTTAATGCCAAGAACATAATAATAAAACAAAAACAGTACATATAATCAATTAAAACTATAAAAAAACATCATTAAAATAAATTATAACAATTAAAACATATGTAAATTAGATCCATTTGTCTAAAAACCTCATGCTTCAGCCTTCAATCGGCCCATGTCAACGTTATTGTATTACTCATTAAAAGCTTGTGCACACAGCCATGTTTTCACAACCTTTCTGAAACCCAGAAGGGTTGGGGCTTGTCGGATATTTGTGGGGAGGGTGTTCCACAGCCGGGGAGCCACCCCCGAGAAGGCCCTGTCCCTCGTTCCCACCAGCCGCGCCTTGTACGGAGTTATCTGAGTGCACACTGCCTTATATTCCAGTTCAAAGCAGATAATGTGGGATATTCTGGGATATAAGTCTGTGTGGAAGGGCCCTTACATGACATAATACTTTCCACCCAAGTGCCATTGTAATTTCATGAAGTTAATGTCCAAACAAGAAAGGAAGATAGTGTAGCCACAGATTTTGCTTCAGAAGGGCTTTTGGGCAAGAAAGCACTACTAAAAGGTGCAGCAAGTGCCAGACATAGGCCCCTTCCACACAGCTAAAAAATCCCACATTATCTGCTTTGAAATGGGTTATATGGCAGTGTGGACTCAGATAACCCAGTTCAAAGCAGATATTGTGGATTATCTGCATTGATATTCTGGGTTATATGTCTGTGTGGAAGGGCCCACAGGGAACTAAGAAGTATGGCTTGCTGTCTTTGACCTACACTTGTTTTACTAAATGTTTGAAGAGAAATTGGCAGGGGCTTGGACTAGATGGCCCGTGCGGTCTCTTCCAACTCTGTTATTCTATTATTCAATTCTATAATTCTATGAACCCTGTTCTCAATAGTCAAGCTGGATCTGCAGTGCCCTATATCCCAGGATATGATCCCAAATTATCTGTTTATCCCAGATTATCTGGCAGCGAAGACTCATATAATCCAGTTCAAAGCAGATAATCTGGGATCAAAAATGGGAATTCCTGGCAGGAAACAATCAGGGCCAGCTAACACCTCCCAACAAAGGATTCCCCCATGCAGGAATCAGCCAGATTTTGAAGCTGCGACTTTTCAATGCTAATCAAGGTGGTCAATTGCAACATTCATACATTCCTCAGACAAACATTCTTTCTCCCACCCTGGTCAGATATATAAACCCCACTTGCCTAGTTTCCAACAGGCCTCACACCGCTGATGATGCCTGCCATAGATGTGGGCGAAACGTCAGCAGAGAATGCTTCTGGAACATGGCCATACAGTACGGAAAACTCACAGCATCTCAGTAACACTATTCTCAATACTGATTCTATTCAGATACTGGCCTTCATGATCACCAGGAAAGTGACAAAGGAAAGGAAAATACAGCTAATCTAAATCCAAAAATAAAAAACCAGAGATCGCCAATAAGGAACCCCAGCTCTCAGCCCTGACCCGCCCCATCCGGGCCCCTTGCCTTCTTTGAGACTTAGGGCGCCTGCACTCTTGCCCGTCGCCTTGGAAACCGCGGCCGGAAGCCCCGCCTTTTCCTGCCCGCCCAATGAGCGGAGAACAAATCAGCCGCGCCCAGGCAGCGCGTGCGTGGCGTTGCAAAGCGGGCTCGAGGCGCTGACGGCGCTAGCGGGCCCCGCCCCCTCGGGCGCTCCTGATTGGACGCGGCTTGCTGCGTGTCAGTGGGCGGTCTGGGTTGCCTTCGCTCTTCCTGCGAGGAGCCGGTGGCTCGGCTTTGTTTGGACCTCGATACGACGGCAGCGAGGATGTGTGAGCCCAGCAAGCAGGACATACAGGCCGTCTTCAAGCGGCTCCGCGCCGTCCCGACCAACAAGGTGAGAGGAGAGAGCCCGCCCGGCCTTCCCTTGCGCCTGCCTTTCCGCCTTCCCTCGCTTGGCCTGTGACACGTTGCACTCTCGCGAGGGGCGGGGCGGCCGGGATGTGAAGAGGCTGTTCTAAACTGGCTCCCAACTAAAAACACTACAACTAAAAACATACAATTATACAGCAATAAAACAGCATTATCATTGTGTGTTAGTATATATTATCAATAGTATTATAATTAGTATACAGTAGATTCTCGCTTATCCAAGCTAAACGGGCCGGCAGAAGCTTGGATAAGCGAATATCTTGGATAATGAGGGATTAAGGAAAAGCCTATTAAACATCAAAATAGATTATGGTTTTACAAATTAAGCACCAAAACATCATGTTATACAACAAACTTGACAGAAAAAGTAGTTAAATGCGCAGTAATGTTATGTTGTAATTACTGTATTTACGAATTTAGCACCAAAATATTACCATATATTGAAAACATTGACTAAAAAAATGGCTTGGATAATCCAGAAGCTTGGATAAGCGAGGCTTGGATAAGTGAGACTCTACTGTATTAGTCTTGTCATATTGCAATATTATTAGGTATTGTTATATTGTATTATTAGTATATTATATTACATTACAATATTATTATTACTATTATATGTATATAGAATATATTACTATTAAGGTAAAGGTTTCCCCTGACGTTAAGTCCAGTCGTGTCCGACTCTGAGGGTTGGTGCTCATCTCCATTTCTACGCCAAAGAGCCGGGGTTGTCTGTAGACACCTCCATGGTCATGTGGCCGGCATTACTGCATGGAACGCCGTCACCTTCCCGCTGGAGTGGTACCTATTGATCTACTCACATTGGCATGTTTTTGAACTGCTAAGTTGGCAGAAGCTGGAGCTAACAGCGGGCGCTCACTCCGCTGCCCAGGTTTGAACCTGAGACCTTTCGGTCTGCAAGTTCAGCAGCTCAGCGCTTTAACAGACTGTGCCACCAGGGGCAACAGCAGTATTTATTACGGTCCATAGACCCATCAATTAACAGTCATTTATAAATTCTCCCATTTCAAGAGAAGTTCATTGTACCAGATACATCTACATCGTTTTAAGTAATACACTATAGCACAATATTAGTATTCTATATTATTTTATTGTAATATACTACTATATTGCAATATTATTAGTAATATTATATACAGTAGAGTCTCACTTATCCAAGCCTCGCTTATCCAAGCCTCTGGATAATCCAAGCCATTTTTGTAGTCAATGTTTTCAATATATCATGATATTTTGGTGCTAAATTCATAAATACAGTAATTACAACATAGCATTACTGCGTATTGAACTACTTTTTCTGTCAAATTTGTTGTATAACATGATGTTTTGGTGCTTAATTTTTAAAATCATAACCTAATTTGATGTTTAATAGGCTTTTCCTTAATCCCTCCTTATTATCCAAGATATTCGCTTACCCAAACTTCTGCCGGCCCGTTTATGTTGGATAAGTGAGACTCTACTGTATAATATATAAGTATAATGTATGGAGCCCCCGGTGGCACAGTGTGTTAAAGCGCTGAGCCGCTGAACTTGAGGACCGAAAGCGAGTGAACTCCCGCTGTTAGCTCCAGCTTCTGCTAACCTAGCAGTTCGAAAACATGCAAATGTGAGTAGATCAATAGGTACCACTCTGGCGGGAAGGTAACGGCGTTCCATGCAGTCATGCTGGCCACATGACCTTGGAGGTGTCTACGGACAATGCCGGCTCTCTGGCTTAGAAATATAGATGAGCACCAACCCCCAGATTCAGACACGAATGGACTTAATGTCAGGGGAAACCTTTACTTTACCTCTTATATAAGTATATTATATAAATATTATAATAATTTTTAAGCATGTATTTTAAACTTGGATTCTTTGTTTCATCTCTGCTTTGGGTATTTTAATATTATTTTATAGCAGTACGCTTTCATAAAACTTCAATGGAAACCCCTTTTCCCCATGATATCTCTTCCAGGAGTGAATTTCCTTTCCGAGGAGTAGATTTCTCTCACTTCTTGTTGTCTCACCCCCATTTTAAGAAGTCGTTTGTTACTCGGGGACTGCCTGTATTTAGGATATGGGGTGCTTATATTGTGGAAGAAGAAGATGCAATCCTTGAGCAATGGACAACATGAGCAAGACCAATTTATGAGAAGTGAAAAGATGCCAGCCACAGATGCAGGCAAAACATCAGGAGAATAATAGAATAATGAAGAATAATAGAATAATGAAGGCCCATGTGGAAGAGACCATATGGGCCATCTAGTCCAACCCGCTGCCATGCAGAAAAAGCGTAAAGTACCCCTGACAGATGGTCATGCAGCCTCTGTTTAAAAACTTCCAAGGAAGGAACTTCCACCACACTCCAGGGCAGAGAGTTCCACTGCTGAACAGTTCTCACAGTCAGGAAGTTCTTCCTAATGGGTGGGGGTGGTTTTGGTTATTCTGTTTTTCATCCAGCACCTTACGGCATTGAATGTTTACCGATTTGTTGTAAACTGCCCTGAGTCCCTACAGGGAGATAGGGCGAGATATAAATAAGGTATTATTATTATTACAGTAGAGTCTCACTTATCCAACACTCGCTTATCCAACGTTCTGGATTATCCAACGCATTTTTGTAGTCAATTTTTTCAATATATCATGATATTTTGGTGCTAAATTCGTAAATACAGTAATTACAACATAACCTTACTGCGTATTGAACTACTTTTTCTATCAGATTTGTTGTATAACATGATGTTTTGGTGCTTAATTTGTAAAATCATAACTTAATTTGATGTTTAATAGGCTTCTCCTTAATCCCTCCTTATTATCCAACATATTCGCTTATCCAACGTTCTGCCAGCCCGTTTACGTTGGATAAGTGAGACTCTACTGTATTTGTATATTTGCTAGAAAGACCTTGTGGTATTTTTTTTACAATCTTTATGTGTTTAAATTATTCTGTAACCCGCCTCGAGCCACGAGGGGAGGTGAGTAAGAAATAACCATTGCAGGAGTCTACCTAGTCTGATGAAGAAACACAACCTACAAACAATCTACAAACCCACTAAGGAAATTCAACACATGCTATGTTCAGTAAAGGATAAGAGGGATCCTCTAAGCCAGTGGTTTTCAACCTGTGGGTCCCCAGGTGTTTTGGTCGACAACTCCCAGAAATCCCATCCACTTTACCAGCTGTTAGGATTCCTGGGAGTTGAAGTCCAAAACATCTGAGGACCCGCAGGCTGAGAACCACTGCTCTAAGCACTGCAGGAGTCTATGTGATGAAGAAACACAACTTACATTCTACAGACCCACTAAGAAAATTCAACAAATTCTACGTTCAGCAAAGGATAAGAGGGATCCTCCAACCACTTCAGGAGTCTACCATATACCTTCTGGCATCTTTTTCTGTTAATTAGTCTTTCTCATGTTGTCCATTGCTCTAGGGTTGCACCTTCTTCTTCCATAATACAAGCATTCCATATCCCAAATACAGGCAGTCCCTGAGTTACAAATGACTTCATAAAATGGGGGTGAGACAATAGGAAGTAAGAGAAATCTACCCTCAGAAGGGAAATTCGCTCCTGGAAGAGTTATCATGGGGAAAAGGGGTCTTCACTGAAGCTTTTTACCAATGCTTGTTTCCACGAGCCCATTTTTTCCGTATCAAAAGCACTCTCTCCCTCTCCCTCCCTCCCTCTCTCTCTCTCTCTCTCTCTCTCTCTCTCTCTCTCTCTCTCTCTCTCTATATATATATATATATATATATATTGATTGATTGAAGTACCCTTGAAAAATGTCCCTGTTCTGACTTACATACAAATTCAACAAATCTATAGAAGTTCTCTTGTTCATAACTTGGGGACTGCCCATAGTCCCAAATCTAGACAATTCCAAAATCATCTACATGAGAAGAAGCAGGCTCGTTTGACCCTTGATGGCTCACTGCATGCAAACCTGTGTATTAATATTACCTTCAGACTGTGTTTACATAAGGTATATATGAAGCACAACATGGATTTGTGTGTTTTTATTGGGGTCTCATCTCCAAGTTATCTCTATTATGCACCTGAAAGTATTCCAGAACCCATAAAAAAAGTCCAAAACAATTCTGGACCCAAGCATTTGGGATAAAGGGCACTTGCCGGGTAGCATCTGATTGAGTAGACTGTTGAATTCTGTTTAGATGGGGATCCGTGAGTACAATCCAAGAGTGGACTATACATGTAAGACTTTAGTAAGGTAGAAAGACCAAAGAGGAATTCTGAATGCTTCTGAAACATGGCCATACAACCCGGAAAACTAACAGCAACCCAGCCATTCTGGCCATGAAAGCTTTTGACAACACAAATTCAGGTGTGCTTTGGAGAGGCAGGTTCAGCAGGACACTACCTCTGCTCTTACACCTGAGCGGGGGTGAACCGATCTAGGGCAAAGAAGGGGGCCTCTGGCCTCCCCACCCTATCCCAGAGCAAGATGATGCCAGGCCTTGCCTGTGGTTGCCTTTAAGACATATAAAGTTAATTTGTACTCCTCGGCCTTGTCATCATAGACCTGAATCCAGTTGTTAGCCTGAACTAGAGTAGATGGGAAGCTGCTAAATCATATGTTAAGGGTGTATTGCACTGTAGAATTAATGCAGTTTGACACCACTTGAACTGCCATGACTCGATGCTGTGGAATCATGGGAGCTTGATGAGTCACCAGGACTCTTTGGCAGAGAAGGCTCAAGACTTTATCAGATGGCAACTCCCATGATTCAATAGCATGGATCCTGGGTGCTTAAAGTGGGGTCAAAATGAATTAATTTTGCAGTGTAGATACACCATTACATTCAGTAGATTTAGTGGGTGTAAACAAATTGAGACTAACATAATGTGTGGTTGATTGAGGAAGGGACTGAAATCTTCAGCACTTTAATGTATGTGTTGACAGTTAAAAATATCTCCTGCTTTTTTACCTGTTCCCTGAGAACTAGAATATTGACACCTGTTTCTGAACAGGGACAGAAGAAAGCACTGCCTGTTTTTGTGTTATTTCTTTCCATATGTTGGGTATTCTGATTCATCATTGCCTTTTGGTCTGTTTGGTTTCTACTTACATTCCCTTAGAATGATTTTCACATTTCCTGTTTTAAAACAAGCTGGATTTGGCAGAGATTCTAGGCAAACAATAAGTTTGTTAGATGACCTTAGACATGTATTGGCCTCACTTCCCCATATGTTATTGGGCTTGTACTGATCTGCTTTATAGGTTTGTAGTATAGCACACATGTGAAGGAGTTTCAGTACTATAAAGCATTATAAATTGTACAGCCTGTTATGAATATATATATATATATGAACTGGCAGGGCAGGTTATCCACACATTTCAAGATGGGAAAAAGCTTAAGCTCTCTTGACCCTTTTTGAAACAAAAAAGTTTTGAAAAACAAAACAAAAATGTTGTGTAGCCAATATGCTATTGTGGAGAAATGTTAGTAAATCTATTAAAATAATACATTCTGAGTCTTATTTTCTCCTCCTCCCTTGCTGGAATTTGTGGCCAAAGTTCTCTTCCCTTTATCAATGCTGGCAATGCACTTTTGAAGCATAACGTGGAATGTGGTCTTTGATTTCAGACTACACAAACTGATGAGTTGGCTTAGGAATTCTGGACACAGTGGACGTAGTTAGCTGATGTTTTCGTTTTGTTCTTGTTGAATTGTGACCTTTCCAAGTGGGTGGAGCACTAATGTGCTGGTGTCAAAGAGACAGGCAGCTAGTTTTACAGTGTAAATTGCAGTGCAATTGTTGGTTTTTAAAAAATATTTCTTTCCTCAGAACATTCTGATTGCGAGTTTCTAATTCTGTACTTGCTATTTAAGCTAGCATTATTTTGGACATGATTTTGTACCATGTCAGTATATCGCCTGACACATTTGTGCAGATTCACAATAAAAAGGTCTTGATCTGATCATTTATCTAAAAATAGTGATATAAAAAAACTTCAAGGACTGAGTGTGTTGGATTCAGATGTCCAGTCCAGCTTTTGTTATATGCCATTAGGTCCTTTAAGGCAACCCTAAGGTGTACCTATCTTGGGAGTTCTCCTGGATTCATTGCTGAGCCTGGAACCCCAGGTTTTTATTTTATTTATTTTATTTATATCATTTCTACCCCGCCCTTCTCACCCGTAGGGACTCAGGTTTTGGTGGTGGCTAGGGGAGCTTTTGCACAATTAAAATTGTATGCCAGTTGCGCCTATACCTTGGGAAGTCCATGCGCTTATTACATCCAGAATAGACTACTCAATGTGCTCCACGTGGGGTTGCCTTTGAAGACAGTTCGGAAGCTTTAAGTGGTCCAGTGAGTGGCAGCCAGATTGCTCACTGGGGTGTTGTACAGTGAGTATACAACCCCCCTGTGATATCAGCTCCACTGGATGCCAGTCTGCTACCAAGCACAATTCAAAGTGCTGGCTTTAGCCTATAAAGCCCTAAACGGTTCTGACCCAGCTTACCTATCTCCCTCTATGATCCACTTCGGAGGCTAAGATTGCCAAGGGAGGCTCTGGTCTCAGTCTCACTTCCTTCTCAGGTGAGGTTGGTGGGGACAAGAGACAAGGCCTTCTCAGTGGGGGCTTCTCGTCTACGGAACTCCCTCCCCAGTGAGATTAGATCAACCCCCTCCCTCCTGACCTTCAGGAAAAAACTAAAAATGTGGCTTTGGGATCAAGCTTTTGGTCAGTAAATTTGATCAGTGCAATAAGATTAGGAAATAACACAATGACAAATGGAACGGCCCTAGAGTATGGTTTGGATTGCGTGATTTTAATTGACATTTTTAGGTTGATTTTTTAATTGTTTTGGAATTTAATGCATTGTTTATCGATATGTATATGTGGTCATCAAATTGTTGCTTTTGTAAGGCTGCTCTGAGTCCCCTTCAGGATGAGAAGGGTGGGATACAAGTGTTGTATGTAAATAAATAAATATCATAGGGTTTTCTGAGGCTGAGAGGGTTTTTTTTCCCAAAGGTCACCAGGTGGGTTTCCACGATTTAGTAGGGATTTGAATCTTTGTCCCCGGAGTTTTAATCCAACATGCAAACTACTATGCCACACTGTCTCTTTAATATACCAGTAAAGTAGATAAAAATAGCTTGTGGTCAAAATGGTTTACTCTGCATTAAACCAGAAACATTTATGTGAAATTATAGCCCCAAATATTGGACTTGTTTACAGTTATCTGGTGTACAGCCTAAAGAACATGGTATGTGAAAGGTCTGAAACAGATAAATACAAACCTTAATTTGCAGGAAAAATAGAAATAGCCTTATGGTATGTAACGTCTTCCCTTCTCTAAGCCTTATTGCTTGAGTAACTTAGAGCTTACGTGTACTTTGGGCACTATTAGCCAAGGATGGTCAAGATTGTAAGGATAGTTTAGGAACAGTCCTGTGTGTTTGATAGGGGGAGTTGAGACTGTTGTTTATTGGCAAAATTCAGCCCAAAGATTATTGTGAATTACTCTGTTCCCTCTCTTGATCTCTCTTAAATGTGCAGCCATTCCAATTCAGTCTAGTTAGTTTGTGGTGAGGTTTTGCTGAGGTTTAAAATACTTTTACATTTTAAACAATATCAGGTTTGAATTGATCCTTTTTCTTAATTTTAATTCCACATACAAACCTTAAATTTGAGTGACCAGTAGGATTGCATAGTACATTGAATCATGCTGTGGATTTTTAAAGTCAGTGATAGAGTCATATTTCATCTGTGGCTGTTATATGTTGTTAACACATAGCCTGTTATAGCATCAGGTGAGTTCACGCACAGAAGGAAGCCAGAGAGGGCAGGATTCATTGTGATCCATCAGTGTATATATGCCAGTGATGAAGGCAAATATGGCAGCTATGGTGGCAAGGAAACAAAGGAAGCAATGGCAGGAAATAAAGGGTAGCTATGATATTATAGAAAAGAGTGGTAGCCAGAAGGAAACCAACTTTTTGAAGTGTTTAAATGCTTGGCATCCTGGTTCCATGGAACTGAAAGGCTGACTTGCATAGTCATGTATGTCATGGAAGAGGTGCTTGTCCAAACCATCTGCTTCCATGCTACCTTATCTATATAAGCTATGCTTATTTTACTGGTTATTACGGCAGCATAATCCTCTAACCAAATCCCAACCAGAGTGATGGAGAGAATAGTTTTATATATAATGGTACAAATTCAGTTGCTAGACTTGACTAGGGTAATGGAATTTGTGTAAGTAACTTGCCATTGGGCATTAATTCAGTGAATCTATTCTAGTTGGATCTAGCAATGTGATTTAGACCAGGATATAATTTCGATATATATTAAGTATAGGTAGAATAAATATTCACATTTATTAACACATACATATGAATGTTTAGTTTAAATGGATTGTATCCAGACTGGGTTCAACTAATAGTTGCATTGAAATAAGTGAGCAAATTACTAAATTAATGGAATTCCTATTTATTTCAGAACATTCAGGTAACTTAGTATGCATCCAGCCCCATAAGAATAGGCTTATGATATTATTATCAAAATAAGCTGTGATATTAAGTAGCAATTTGTGTCCTTACAAATTACGATTTTAATCAGTTAAGAATGTGCATGCTGTATAAATGCTTAATGAGACTTATTCTAACAATCAAGTTGTGGTTGTTTTCTAGATATGTTTTGACTGTGGAGCAAAAAATCCAAGCTGGGCAAGCATAACATATGGTGTCTTCCTGTGTATTGACTGCTCCGGGACCCATCGTTCTCTTGGAGTTCATTTGACTTTTGTTCGGTAAGCCATTTGTTTTTCTTTGGGGATGCTTTCTCGTGTTAATGATTTGCTTTTAATTTTCCCCATTTTGCGATAAAGGTGGTTGTAAATACCTTGTACAGTAGAGTCTCATTTATCCAACACTCGCTTATCCAACGTTCTGGATTATCCAACGCATTTTTGTAGTCAATGTTTTCAATACAGCGTGATATTTTGGTGCTAAATTAGTAAATACAGTAATTACTACATAGCATTACTGCGTATTTAACTACCTTTTCTGTCAAATTTGTTTTATAACATGATGTTTTGGTGCTTAATTTGTAAAATCATAACCTAATTTGATGTTTAATAGGCTTTTCCTTAATCCCTCCTTATTATCCAACATATTCGCTTATCCAACATTCTGCCGGCCCGTTTATGTTGGATAAGTGAGACTCTACTGTAATTACAACATAACATTACTGCGTATTGAACTACTTTTTCTGTAAAATTTGTTGTATAACATGATGTTTTGGTGCTTAATTTGTAAAATCATAACCTAATTTGATGTTTAATAGGCTTTACCTTAATCCCTCCTTATTATCCAACATATTCGCTTA
This sequence comes from Anolis carolinensis, assembly GCF_035594765.1. Classification (NCBI taxonomy): domain Eukaryota; kingdom Metazoa; phylum Chordata; class Lepidosauria; order Squamata; family Anolidae; genus Anolis; species Anolis carolinensis. The sequence continues at coordinate 95,614,240 of NC_085845.1, read as the reverse complement.
TCCAACGTTCTGCCGGCCCGTTTATGTTGGATAAGTGAGACTCTACTGTACCTATCTCTTTTGCCTGTTAACTTCAAGAATACTGCTTAGTTCTCATAGTAAATAAATAGAAATGCTTTGTAATGGTTGTGTCATATTTCAGAATCTCAGGATTCAGGCTGAATCTTAGATTACATGTAAGTTATTCTAGTGACTCTGACCTCTGTCCTTTTTGTATTCTATTTTTTTTCTTCGTGTACTCTGTGAATGCACACTAATGGAGAAGCTGCGCCTGCGCAGGTTCCGACAGAAACTCTTCCAAGCTGAAGTTCAAATTTTGGCGGTAACCACGCCCCCCCCTTCCCAAGGGGCATATAAGGCGGCCCCAGGCGCCCGCTCTCCAGTTCCTTTTTTTCCGCCGCAAGGTTCACTTCGGACTCTTCGCATGTCTACTACTCGTTTCAAGCGTTGCACGCAGTGTGCTGCTAAAATTCCTGACTCGGACGGCCACGCCAAGTGCCTCTTCTGTCTTGGCGAGGCTCATGTGGTCAGTACCTGCCGTTTCTGCCTAGCTCTCACAGCTCAGGCCAGAAAGAACAGAGCCGCTAGGCTTAGAGCGGCACTTTACGAAAAATCTCTCGCGCCAGAACCGACTCCGTCGACGTCGGGTACGTCGTCGTCTTCAGCCCTAAGAGCTATGTCGGCGCCACCAGCTAAGCCTCCGTCAGCTAAAGCCTCCTCGGTCTCGTCCAGGGCGTCCAGGACCTCCAGGGCCGCTAAGCCGGTCAAGCCACCGTGTACCGTGACGACGGCTACCGTATCGACCCGCTCCGGAAAGGTGGGGCCTTCCTCGACGTCGAGCTCTTTGGCTTCGGTGACCTCGATCCGCTCTCGTATCGGCTCCCCTCCGTCCTCCTCTGCTATCAAAATAGCCTTTAAAAGGGCTCACGAGGAGTCTCGTCGAGCGCAATCTGACTCAGCTGTGGTTCCTCCCACACCTGGCAAGTCCTTGAAGGTTGCTTCCAAGCAACCGCCGACAAAGAAACGGCTGACTCAGCGCTCCTCTTCCTCGGCCTCCTCAAGGAGAGACCAGCCATCTTCCTCGGCAACCTCCTCGAGAAGATCCTCTCCAATTGTGCCAGCACAGAGGCCTAGAGATGTTTCTCAATCTCCATTGCACCCCCTGTCTGACGGGGAGCTGCAGGACTCACCCCACCACTCTACCCAAACGGTGGTCAGGGTGCCGGTGCCGGAGCCCCTTGCGCCGCCTCACTCGTCGCGCCAACAGCTCTTCCCTCCCACCTCGACACCGGAGCGTGGCAGACAAACGGCTCACCTGGCTCGAGCAGCTCAGGCCTCAGCCTCCAAGGATCCTCGGCTTCCGACCCTCTCTTCCCGCGAGGCCATGCCTCCTCCCGAGACTGTGCTTTCTTCTCCCCCTCAGTCCCCCCAAGGGGCTGAGGAGGAAGATGTTGATGTTGACCGCCCAGACTCTGTCCTCTCGGCCTCGGTGGTCTCTCTCGGTCTCGACCTCTCTCCTCCCCACGATGCGTATGAGGCGGACCCGCCTTCTCCTACTGACAATATTCGTGCTTTCTCTGATCAAATGGTCAGAATGGCCGATGCCCTGGGTTTGGAGATCAAGCAGACTTCCAAAGCAGTGTCTGATCCAGTTTTCAAAAGGGTGCAGGCCCAAGCTCCGCCGGCCACGCTACTCCCTTTCCTGCCTTATCTGTTGGACGTTATCCAGGCCTCCTGGAAAACCCCTTCCTCCATTCCTCCGACCTCGAAGAGGATCGAGACTTGGTACCGTACCGACGATGATACCTTGGAATGGCTCAAACACCACCCCGACCCCAACTCCCTGGTCGTTAAGGCCTCTCAATCCTCAGGTCGTCAGTCGAACACTCCGGCCGACAGAGAAGGGAAGCGCTTCGACGCCGTGGGTCGAAAACTTTACTCCGGAGCCCTTTTGCTTTGCCGCATGGCGAACTATGGAGCCTGCATGGGTGCCTACCAGCAGATTATCTGGGAGAAGGCACAGCCCTTCTTCGCTAAGATGTCGGACGAAGACCGCTCCGTCCTCACTACCCTCCAACAGGAAGCAGACTCGCTTGCTCACCACCAAATACAAATGGCGAAACATACAGGTGATACTGCGGGCAAGATGATTGCCCACGCGATATCCATCCGCCGCCACGCCTGGCTGAGGTCTTCGAGTCTCTCCTCATCTTCCAGACAGGTCATTGAAGACCTTCCCTTTGATGCGCTCGGACTATTTAACTCCGGTACCGATGACAAACTCAAGTCTAATCATGACTTTAAAATTCTTGCGTCTAAATGTGGCGACCAACCGCAACCTCAGCGCACCCGCTGGTTCCCGCACTGCTCCCGCCGCTTCCCGCCGCAATCTTTCAGACACCACTCTTTCAGGCGGCCTTCGGGCTCGAATAATCAAACCCATCACCAACCTCGTCGGGGACCTCATCCGCAAAAGCAACGCGGTCGAACCACCCCCGCTCCTCCGCAGGCTAACCGGCGTACCTGACGCCAACCCCTGCCAAAGCTCCTCGCCCGCTACCGATGCAGAGCCCACGCTGCCTCGACCCTCCGGCGCCTTTGCAGACCGCCTAGCCCCCTTCTACAATCAATGGGAGTCTATTACTTCAGATGCATGGGTTCTTCGCATTGTCCAAGACGGCTACGCCTTAGAGTTCACGGACCTCCCACCTACAGGTCGCATTCTCCACTCAACTCCTTCCCCAGAGATACTGGCCGAAGTCGAGGCATTACTGGCCAAAGGCGCCATCCGTCCCTCCCCTCCCGAACTGGACCCTTTAAGTTTCTTCTCCAGATACTTTACAGTCCCGAAGAGAGGAGGCGGGCTACGCCCCATTCTGGACCTAAGGGCCCTCAATATATTCATTCGCCCTTCCAAATTCAGGATGGTCTCTATTGCCTCTATCCTCCCGATGCTGCAGCGGGGAGACTACTTTGCCTCCATAGACTTACGAGACGCCTACTTCCACGTGGCGATACGGGAGGCGCACAGACGGTTCCTCTGTTTCAAAGTTCTCGACCAAACCTACCAATTTACCGTTTTACCCTTCGGTCTCGTTACGGCCCCGAGGGTCTTTACCAAGGTCGTCGCCGCCGTAGCGGCCCACCTCAGGCTACATGGCATCACGGTCTTTCCTTATCTGGACGACTGGCTTCTCGTCGGGCCCGATCCGGTTCTTCTCGAAAACCACGTTTCCTTCACGCTGCGTCTTCTAAAATCTCTCGGCCTCCAACTCAACTCCGAGAAGTCAAATCTCTCCCCGTCAACCTGAATCCGGTTCATCGGGGCCCTCTTCGACTCCGTCACAGAGACTGTTTCACTTCCGTTCGACAGATTCCTAGCTCTCCGCCACCACATCGCCTTTTGTCGATCTGCCCGAAGGGTCAGAGCCCGTGCCATCCAAGTCCTTCTGGGCCACATGGCCTCCACGGTTCTCACGACCCCGTTTGCCAGGCTGCGCCTTCGGGTCCTGCAAAGGTGGCTTATAGACACTTTCAAGCCGTTCTACCACCACAACTCCAGATATCTGTCGGTACCGTCGTTCGTCCGCCAGTCCCTCTCATGGTGGACGTCTCACCAAAACGTGTGCAGGGGCCTCCCATTTCATCCAGCCCCGCCGTCGCTAACCATAACCACGGACTCCTCCACCTACGCTTGGGGAGCCCACATGAGCGGTCTAACGGTTCAAGATCTTTGGTCCCCATCCGAGAGGGCCAACCACATAAACTTTCTCGAGCTTCTCGCCATTCTCAAAGCCCTGAAAGCATTCTCCCGCCTCATCCGTCACAAGTCCATCCTCATTCAATCGGACAACCTCGTAGCAGTATTCTACATCAACAAACAGGGCGGTACGGGTTCGAGGAAGTTGATGCTCCTCTCCTCCCGTCTCTGGGTTTGGTGCATAGCCCACGACGTACAGGTCTCTGCAATCCACCTGCCGGGCGCCCAAAACGACCTAGCAGATGCCCTCAGCAGGATGACATCTTCCTCTCACGAGTGGAAGCTCGATCCCGAGATCCTCGACGGTCTGTTCCTCCACTGGGGACGCCCTACTCTGGATCTCTTCGCGTCTCCCCACAACGCTCAGCTACCCCGCTACGGGGCGAGACTTCCCCCGAACTCCTTCCCCGGCTGTCTAGGAGATGCCTTTCTACTGGACTGGTCGGCGGAGATGCTTTATCTTTTTCCACCGATTCCTCTCATACCGAAAGTTCTCGAAAGACTTCTCTCGATCTCGGTCACAGCGATTCTCATAGCTCCGGCCTGGCCCCGCCAACCGTGGTATCCGGCCCTTCTTCGTCTCTCCAGAGCAACGTTTCGCCCTCTGCCTCCCTCGCCGCACCTTCTCTCAAGGGAGGACGGCAAAATTCTTCACCCGGACCTCCCTTCCCTTCATCTCACTGCATGGAGGATTCTTACCTAGCCTCCCTTCCGCAGAACCTGCAAGACGTCCTTCGGGCAGCCCATAAGCCGTCTACTACCAAGGCTTATTCCTATAAACTCTCTCGCTTTCACGCCTTCCTTCGATCCCGTAACGTCGACACCTTCCCGACCTCGGTATCGGTGGTCCTCGACTTCCTCATGACCCTCGTCGAGAAGAAACTCTCTCTCGCTTCTATTAAAGCTTATCTCGCAGCTCTTTCCTGGTCTTTTCAACGCCACGGTCAGCCATCTCTCTTTTCTCACCACTTGATCAAAACCTTTCTCCGAGGCTACAATAACATCTGCCCGCCGTCGCTACCACCTACGCCGGGCTGGAATCTCGAACTTGTACTTTCTCAACTCACTTCTGCTCCCTTCGAACCGCTTGCCTCGACCGATCTCCGTCTGCTTTCCTGGAAGTTGGCCTTTCTAGTGGCGATCACGTCGGCACGACGGCCATCCGAGCTTGCTGCTCTCAGGGTCGACGAGCCTTATCTACGTTTTCACCATGACCGCGCTGTTCTTCGCCCGGACATTACCTTTCTCCCTAAGGTGGTGTCAGCTTTCCACCTCAATCAAGACATTGTCCTACCAGCTTTCTTCTCTAACCCCTCCTCTCCTCTAGAGCAAAAACTGCACCTTCTCGACGTTCGAAGGGCACTTCTCTTCTACAGGGACCGTACCAAAGACATCCGTAAGACACAAAGACTCTTTGTCGCCTATGCCCAGGACAAGTTGGGTAATCCCATCTCTTCCCAAAGACTGTCCCACTGGATCGCTCAGGCCATCGAGTTGGCCTACGAACTAGCCAAGCGACCTCCTCCTCCATCCATCCGCCCGAGGTCGACTAGGGGCCTCTCGGCTTCAACCACCTTCCTTAGGGGTATTCCGCTTGACTCCATATGCAAAGCGGCTATCTGGTCAAACCCTCTTACCTTTGTCTCTCACTACAGGCTGGACAATAAAGCCTTAAAGGACTCGGCCTTCGCAAGATCAGTACTCTCATCTTGCCTCTCCTGACTCTCAAACGTCTTTTCTCCTTATATTCACCCACAGGTGACTCTCTATACCTCTCCTTCAAGTTTTCGGCCGGTCGTTTTCCCCATACCTACCTCTAGGGATGTGTTTTTCCCTGATTGTGTTGAGCAGTTGCTCTGTTACTTGGTACCGCCTTATTGACCCTGGCGGATATGTCAAAGACCACGATGTGTTTGTCCCTCTCCCCCCTGGGAGAGCGTTTATATGCACTATACGCAATTGAGTGTCTTTTTCTATCATGTTTATTGAAAAATTTCTATGTTATGTTTCCTCTTCTACTATGCTCATGTTTGCATTGCACTGGTCCTTTCGGACAATTGATTGCACTGGTCTCTTGGGACTGTTATCTCATTATGTCCTAATAAATATGTGTTTGGACATTCACTAAATTGTCGAGTTTGCCTTGTCCCACCATCCGGGACCTTAGCGTGTCAGTCTCCATTAGTGTGCATTCACAGAGTACACGAAGAAAAAGGACAGGTTGCTCACCTGTAACCATGTTTCTTCGAGTGTACTCTGTGAATTCACACAAACCCGCCCTTCCTTCCCCTCTGGCAAACCTCTCCCTTTCTCGTTGCCTTGGCGGCGTAGGAACTGGAGAGCGGGCGCCTGGGGCCGCCTTATATGCCCCTTGGGAAGGGGGGGGCGTGGTTACCGCCAAAATTTGAACTTCAGCTTGGAAGAGTTTCCGTCGGAACCTGCGCAGGCGCAGCTTCTCCATTAGTGTGAATTCACAGAGTACACTCGAAGAAACATGGTTACAGGTGAGCAACCTGTCCTTTTTTAACATTCAGTCATTTGTTGGCTCCTGTGGAATAAGCATTCTCTCTGTGGCAGCTACTGTATTTTTCTAGGTTTTCCAGGGAAACTGAGGATTTCAGTTAATGTTCAAATTAATTTTGGATATAAACAAAATTGGGATTCATTTCCATAACATACATTTGACGTATTTTTATTTCCTTGAACATTATTGTGAATATCATTTCTATATCTCACAAATCCAGAAAAGAGCAATCATGTCCAAGCGTTGAAGATTTGAGAGTATACCTTGAATATTAGTGTTCCCGAAGTGGTTCTTATTGATGTTTCAATTCCTGTAAAAGATTATCCACAGTTCTAAGCAGATAATTTTGTCATTGGTAATTTACAGTTTGGACTTCGATTTTTAAAATTCCAAATGTCTTCAGTAATTAATTTTACTCTCCTTAGACATATGATTCAACATTGCATTATTTATTACACCAGAAGTCGTTCCTAGCAACTAGGGGCAGGTCATACCAAGGAGCAGAATGACTTTAATTCAGCTGGACATCCTGCAGCTTCTGGCATTTTTTGATGGCAAGATGAAGGCGGGCCAGAAAACATCCTTTCACCAGGCCTTATGTGTTAGTGGTGTGGATGTCCCTCTTTCAATTTCAAACAAAGCATTCTGATCTCCATGAATGGAAAATGTACTTTTTCATACCTTTGGTAAGACAGCTTTCCCTCATGCCATTTCAGTGCTAAAAGTCTTGCATAGTAGTACGGCATTGAAAACAGCCCAAATGTTCATCTTCTTTTATTCTGTGTAGACACAGCCTATTCAGCATTTTAATGTATGTTGTATCGAATCAACTTCCCACTTCAACATGGTCTCTGTGGATCACACAAATGGGTTATCCTGCATATAAATAAAAAAAAATTCTTCGTGTCAGGAGCAACTGGAGTTGTTTCTGGAGTGAGAGAATTGGCCGTCTGCAAGGACGTTGCCCAGGGGACGCCTGGATGTTTTGATGTTTTACCATCCTTGTGGGAGGTTTCTCTCATGTCCCCGCATGGAGCTGGAGCTGATAGAGGGAGCTCATCCACGCTTTCCCGGGTGGGATTCGAACCTGGCAGCCTTCAGGACAGCAACCCAACCTTCAAGTCACAAGGCTTTTATCCCCTAGGCCACCGGAGGCTCCTTATACATAAAATAAAAGCTTGCTTTTTAAAGCTTTATCCAAGTTTGAAATCGTTAGTTTCAGACTGTTAGTGGAAATTGTTCTGGAAACTATGGTTAGAAAGTGTTTTGAGTTTGCTTTTGTTTCTTTAGGTCTACAGAATTAGATTCTAACTGGTCGTGGTATCAACTGAGATGTATGCAAGTTGGAGGAAATGCAAATGCTGTAAGTTTATTCATTATATAATAATAGAGTTGGGTGCATGTTGTGAATATTATATGAGTGCAAAGGTAAGGACAAAGAAGAAAGCATTTTTAAAAATCATGTTATTCACTTTTATCTGGGGCTGCTTCTCACAGAACTAGAGTCTTGACTAAGATGTTTCCCCAAAGAGCCTTTGCCCTCTTGCTGTGCCTTAAATCAGATGTAGCATAAAGGAAAAGTGTTTAGATAGTGGGCCTTCCAGAGGACCTTTTTTGTCAGTCACTCTGTGGAACGATCTGCCGGAAGAGATATGACAGCTAAGCCGGATGTCAGAATTTTAAATAGTAGGCAAACCTACCCAGTCAATTTTGAACTATACATTTTCAATTGACATTTTACTGGTGAAACTATTTTAAAGTGTTTTTAATCTATGTCTTTTAATTGGTTCTATATTTTTATCTGTTTTAATTGTATTGTATCTTGGGGAAAGGCAGGTAAAAATAATAACACTATGTAACACAATTTTTGTTACTGGGAGCATGAAATAAATATTTTCCTTTTTTTTAAACAAGTGCATAGATAGGGAACATAATTAGGAAGGACTAAAGAGAAGGGAGAGAGCCTTTTTATTTAAAGGGTTACAATGGGGGATGTAAATTGCACATACGAGAAAAAGAATCAGAATGTAGCCTGAAAAAAGGAGGGTGAAGAAGAGGAAGGAAAGCAACCTGCCTCTATTAGGGTCCTAGCTTGAAGGCAGTGACAGTTTTGACATTGTATTAATATTTTGAAAGCACACACTGAGTCTTTTTAGTAGAAAATAAGATACAAATACACATGATTTCATTTACTATGCATTTGCATTCATATTAGAACATGTTCATCTACAAATGTATTTTTAGTCACTCATGCTACCTGTACTTTCTTTATAGTCTGCCTTTTTTCATCAACATGGTTGCACAACAAGTGATACCAATGCCAAGTATAGCAGCCGTGCTGCTCAACTTTACAGAGAAAAGATTAAATCTCTGGCAACTCAGGCAACGCGGAAGTATGGTACTGAGGTAAGAAGCGATTTCCTGCTTCTTAGCAGGGGGTTGTACTGGATGGCCCATGAGGTCTCTTCCAACTCTACTATTCTATGATTCTATGATTCTAAGTAATCTTGATTTCTGTTTTGTTCTGTTTCTAGACAAATGTCTTGAATCTGGTTAGTTTGAAGTTTATAACTAAAATGTTTTATACATAATACATAGATATGTATAGTACACTCAAGGTCAATTGTATTAATTAATAAATATTAAAGTCAATCTAGAAAGGTAAAAGATGCCATATTGCTAGGAACGCGTTGCATTTCCCATGCGTCAAATCACGTATCGTCAGCTCCAGAAGGGAAAGCAAAGGGAAACCCTCTGAAAAAATATGCCAAGAAAATGTCTTGATAGATATGGCTTAAGGCTGACATAAGAAATAACTTGAAGACACACAGTGACAACACACTTTCTCAGAGAGGCTTTTTTTTTTTTTTACTACAGTTCAGTAAAGTGCTATTGTTGGTGGTTGAATATAAGTAAAAATAACCCACAAAGTTAGAAGGAATTTAATAAGCATTATACATTATACAATCAGGGACCAGTACTAAAGAAGGTTATTTCTTTGAAATGGATAGATGAACACTAAAGCCAATAGTGTCCCACCCTATTAATGTGACAAATAAATAACTTGTTTTATTGTACTAAATTGATGCATATTTTTAACAAGTAGCTGTGTATTTTTGAAATATGGCAAGGTCAAAACATTCTGAAAGTGTGTGATTTATTTTGTACCTTTTGCAGATGATTATTTGTACCATATAACTTTGTGTTCTGTTGTATAACTTCTTAATGCAGGTTCAGTATTGATTCGAATCCCCCTCTCCCATTTAGCCATTCTCCATTTCCCTAATTTCCCTTCATTGCCTATTCATTCTTCTAACTCCCTGTGTTGAGTTTTGTGTCCCAGTTTGTAAATGTCTTGTAATCTTGTGCTTGGTACTGATGGCAAGGAGAGCCTTCTTCATTCTGTTCAGAGAACTGCCTTCTCACAATTAACAACATTTTATCCTATGTGAGTACTGAGAAATTGCAAAAAGCATACCACCATAATTGAACTTTCTCAGAGGATGAGACTTGAGCAAGAAGATAAGTGGCTGTTGTCAGTTTTATTTAGTAAGTGAAACGTGTAGGGAGATTTTCATGTTCACTACAGAGAATTAGTCAAATGATTTTACATGTGATAGCTAAGCATTTTTGTCACCATAATATGAAGAGACTGGTTTGCAACCAAATATTGAAGTCTGCCTTATATTCAATCTTATCAAAGGTTTATTTAGACCAGTATTGTCAGCATTCACAGCAGTTTTTCCAGACTTTCAGGGAAGTTTTTTCCCTGCCCTCCAGGTATTTCTTATTCTTCCTTCCAAGTACCAACCAGATTTAAGCCTATGTATCTTCAAAAATCAGATGTCATTTAGTGTGCCTATAGCACTTCAGGATTGGGTCCAATTGCAATAAAATGAGGTACTCTGGAATTCTATTTCTTATGTCTAGTTTGTAGATTATGGAAGTTCACAGGACTGTTTTCTTTTCAGTGTCTTGAAATCTGTAGTTAGCAAACATAGCAAGAAAATCCTGGAGTGTGTAAACATCACTTTATTTTTGTAGCTTTCTGTTATTTCCCAGTTGTTAGATTCTTGACTTCTTAAGTCACTATTAGATAGAATACATTAGACTAAGTTCTGTTTTTACATCTTCAATAATTGCAGAGTTGGTTGATCATCATTGTTCCATTTAAATGAATACCAGTGCGGCTTTCTGGGATATTATATTTTACAAGCCAATAGAATAGAATTATTTAATCTTAAATGCATCTGTTCTGTTTGCAATGATCTCTGCACTGCGACATAATGACTTTCTTGTCTGAGAATTATTTAGACTTTTATTTGGAGAAGGATGTGTGCCATTCTTAAGAAAAGTTCTGGATGTACTGCTACTTGCGGCTTTAAAATAAATGGAGGGAACACCCTGAAATGACATGCTGTGTTTGTTCTAGTTATGGATAGATGGCTGTGGAGCCCCTCCCCTGTCACCTCAGGAAAAAGAGGAAGACTTCTTTGCCTCACACGTTTCTTCTCGGGTATAGAGAAATTGAATTTTGCTTCTTACATCTTTATGCTTTTTCTCAAGTGGCAATGTTCCAATGTTAGTTGTGATATGTATTCTCGGGGTCCAAGTTCTGTTTCACCACTGCATTTTGAGGGGTTTGAGCCTGTATAGTGTTGAACTTTTTCTGTGGATGTGCTTACAATTTATTAATAGCTAGGAACCTCACAATCTCTAATCTTCTCCTTGGCACTGATGGCAGGAAGAGTATTGCCCATTTGGTCATAAGTGAATTGCACACTTGTATTGACTATTGCTACCTATTATTTACTCTAAATGTAAACGTGATCAGATGTTAATTCTGAGTTGCATTGATCTTTAAACCCTTCTAAGTAGTTACTGTATTGTTGGGGTGGGGGCCTTTTTATATTAGCATACAATTTACAGTTAAACATTCAAATACTGCAAATTATAGCATAACTTTCTGTATGCTTTTATTGCTAATTTACCTCGTTCTGTTTGTGTGATATGATTTCTCATTTTCCTTATGAAGAGAAACTTTGTGACATCAAAAAGTGTTATGAACAGCTAGTGCCTTAACTAGTAAGGATTTTAGTTGTTTTGGACTTATTTTGAATAATAGTCATAATTAATTACCATTCCCCTTTTTCAGATTATTGACACAGAATGGGAGGCAGCACATGAGGAGACAAATAGTTTCAACTCTGCAGATAATTCAGAAAGCAAAGAAGGTATGGTTTGTCATCTTCAAACTTAATTAATTAAAATAAATTGAAGTTTGCTTTGCTCTCATTGGTCTGATGTTTTGAGTTTTCTTAATATCACTTCATGTGTGACGTGATGCCGCCTTGGTAGGAATTGATAGCTTCATACTCCATTATACAATACTTTCTTGTTGCTTTGTCTCTACAACAGAATCTGGGCTTGTCAAAATGTGCTTTGAATGTGTGCTGTGCTAAAATGTATATAATTTTCAAAATCTGGAAGTTGTAAGCATTTCAAGTCTGTTTAAACCTTTATTTCCAACTCCAGAACCCTGTGTTTTAAAAGTGGGGAAAAAGATGGGGAAAGCAGAAAATCAAGAGACTTGTGTGTGTGTATGTGTGAGAAAGAGTGGGGTTTTGCATTGAACTTGAAAATGTTTCGAAAAAGCATTTTGTCTTTAATATTTTAAATATATATATTTCTAGAGCAACCTGAACATGGACCAAGTGTTGACTGCCTTAGTGTGTCACCACAAGCATCACTAGGTAATGACTATAGAAGTGTATTTTAATGTATTCAAAAGAATCAATGTATTTAATCTATATCTATCTATCTATCTATATATAAAGAAAAATTGCCTTGACAGTTCAAATTTTCTTGAAAAGTATACCGGAAATATATGTCAGCCCACAGAACAATCAATAACTAGGTCAATGTTTCTGGGATAGTTCTGTATGTTACTGCTACAGCTCTATTTTTACATAGCTTTATCAGAAATTCACAAATTGGTAATAACTGGGATGCTTTTAGAATTGTGTCTTTCATTGACTCATGGTTCTTCCATAACTTCCGGTCAGTGTAAAATTGTGTCTCACTGGCATCATGTCATGGAAGCTTAATATCTTGGTATGTTTTCAACATTATTTATGTTCCCCTTCTAGACTGCCATATAATTCAGATAATCCGGATTACAGTAGAGTCTCACTTATCCAACATAAATGGGCCGGCAGAACGTTGGATAAGCAAAAATGTTGGATAATAAGGAGGGATTAAGGAAAGGCCTATTAAACATCAAATTACGTTATGATTTTACAAACTAAGCATCAAAGCATAATGTTTTATAACAAGTCTGCCACTTGTTTGGGAGTGTGGCTGCACTTGTGTTGTTGTTGGGAATGTTGGCCTGCTGCGCATTGCTGCCTAGAAAAACAGCTGTGGATCTAGGTGGGAGACAAACTGCGTTGGATAACACAGAATGTTGGATAAGTGAAGGTTGGATAAGTGAGACTCAGCTGTATCTGCTTTGAACTGGATTATATAAATCTACACTACATATAATCCTGTTTAAAGCAGATCATCTAGATCAGTGATTCCCAAAGTGGGTGCTACCGCCCCCGGTGGTCGCTGCAGTGATCCAGGAGGGCGGTGATGGCCATAGGTGCATTTGGGGGTGATGAATAACTGTATTATCTTTCTATTCAAGTTCAAAAAATAGTTTCATAATTTCAAACTTCAATGTTTCTAATTTACACCTTTCTTTACTATATTTTACAAAAAAGGTAGAAACATGAATACATATATCTTTCTGTTTCATTTCTATTAAAATAAAAAAAAATTCCAGGGGGCGCTGAGTAATATTTTTTCTGGAGAGGGGGCGGTAGACCAAATAAGTTTGGGAACCACTGATCTAGATTTTATATAGCAGTCTATATAACCATCTATACTGTCATAAAATCCAGATTATCTGCTTTCAACTGGATTACATGGCAGTCTAGACTCATATAATCCAGTTCAAATCAGATAATCCAGATTATCTACTTTGATAATCTGGATTATTTGATTTGATTATCTAGATTATATGACAGTGTAGATCCAGTCTTAGGCCCCTTCTACACTGCCATATAATCCAATTATCTGCTTTGAACTGGATTATCTGAGTCTACACTGCCATATAATCCAGTTCAGAGCAGATAATCTGGATTTTATATGGCAGCGTAGAAGGGGCCTTAGCATCCAGGAAATCTTGAATTCTTCCCCTATGATGACATCACTTTTGATGTGATGTTGGCTTTCTGGATCTCTCTCACTTCACACTTTAGGTAGGAAATCATAGATATGAATGCTCCTCCTGCAATAATTCAGTTTTCTCCATCTGCATTCTGAAACAATATAGTTCCTGCAGTCTGGTATAATAGGTACAACAAGAAGAATAGATTGATTAGGTAGCTGCTATCTTGTAAAAACTGTTTATTTAAATTATTGATCTCTTTAGTTAGTGATATATATATCTTTTTTATCTCTTATTTTAGCCAGCTTCGAGAATGTAAATACTTCGGGCACCGCACCTAGCAAAGGTGACCGTGAACATTTTAGTTACTCTATTTTTGCTGTTTCAGTTACCACATTCATTATATCTGTGGAAATGCATATTATATTTTTTTGTTTTGCAATATCTGCTTAAGCCAGTGCATCTTTCACTAACCATCTGAATTGTTTATATGCTTTAAATTCTCCCAACTTTGTTATTTTTAATCTTACACTTAAGATTTTCACTTGTATTATTGTAGGTTGCCTCTGCATCAATGTAAATTACAAATTTTCCTCAGAGTTATTGGCCAGCCCAGTTTAGAACTGGGCAGACTCGTGTTCAGATTCTCATTTGCCATTAAGCTCATGGTGGCCTTTTCCAGGAGAATTTTGTTTATTCTGCTTCATTGATTGTGAAAATAGTATGTGGAGCGACAATCTGACTCATGTATGCTACCGTGGGTCAACGGAGGAAAGGCAAGAAATAAATGTGATGAAGTACAGACAGATATAGGAGGTGCATATAATTTTTAAAACATGCATTAGCCATAAAATAGTACAAAATTTTGATCTAGTAATTCACAACATTTCTGATACTTTATGCAGATTAGAATATCTATCTTAACCTCTCAAGCCTGTTCACATTTTTATCCATATATCAATAACACTATGTAGCAAAATTTGGAAAATGCTCTGTTCCTGGTTTGAAAGTGTTATTTCCTGTTTAATTGTGTGGTACTTACTTTGAAAGTAGTTATACTCCAGAAATTTCCTTTTTGTGGCTGCACAGGCTATGTTGAATTGGTTGAGACTCAATGAAATATTTATTGAAAAACTATATCAAAATGTGCTGCAGGATGTCCCGCAAAAACAAAGTTTTTGCTGTTTTATGCACCTTTTCCATGTTTTTATGATAGAACCAATTAGGAAATGACATTTATAACCCAGGAACAAAAATCGTGTTACGTTGTGTAATATATGTCACTTACTAGGCAGTTTATCCAAATGGTTGTAACTGCCTTCTCTTCTCTAATTGTCTGGCTATTCTATGTAGGCATTATCCACTAATAAAGATATTGTACTGCTAATTCGTAATTGTGAAAATTCATATTACATTATGCTTCTTAATTTTTCCTAATCAAATTGCTTTATTTCACTTAAGCAAAATAAAAGAGAAAATTGATGGAGCTGCTTTTGCAGGGGTTGCTATTAATAGTAGATAAGTCACGGTATAATATGTATTGTGAGTTTATTTGCTTTGATTTTTGCAGAGGCTAGCTCTATGCTGAAGAAGAAGTCAAATCAAGTGAAAAAAGGGGTAAGTGCTTGAACTGTTTTATTATCTGGATAAAAGAGGAGGCTAGATTTACACTTCCCTGTATCCCAGAATCGGATCCCAGATTATCCTCTTTGAATTGGATTATATGAGTCTACGTTGCCAGATAATCCGAAATAAAGAAATAATCTGGGATCAGTTCCTGGGAGATAGGACTGTGTAGACCAGGTATGGAAAAACCCAGGCCCGGGGCCCTTTGGGCTCTTTTCTCAGGTCCTCCTCTTTTTCACCTTCGTATAAGCATGAAGGTGTGGTGGCCTGTCCATGTCCTTATGCTGAGAGGATGCCAAAGAAGTCACATGTGGCTGCAGCACCAGTCCCAGGCAGAGCCTCTTCCTGGCCTGCACCATGGCCGCCACCTCCACAGGACTTAGCTGCTCCTCACAGGCGCATGTGGAGCCAGCATGTTCCCCTTCCTCCAGGCCTCCACCCCTGGCAACGAGGAGGGTAGCTTTTCTTCCACCTCCTCTGCTGCCACCACCACCTTCCTCAAGGGCAAGCAGGAGGAAAGGGAAGAATAGCCCTAGGCAGCCAAATGCCCAGGCGACAGTGGAGGAGGAGGAAGCGGAGGAGGAGCCGCTCTCCTTGTCATCAGGGGCCGAGGCCCAGAAGAAAGGGAGTGTGCTGGCAAGGAGCAGCTGAGTCCAGTGGCAGTGGAGGCCAAGGTGCAGGCCAGGAAGGTGGTCTTACTGGGGTTGATGCTGATGAGCACAACTTCCTGGCTGTGGCCGTGGGCCAGGCGAGCTGTTGTTTGTGAAACCCTTCCCTACACCAACCCTCCTGGCCTCCCTCCTCCTTTCCTGCCCAGCCCACCCACTCCGCTCCGGCCCACCATTAGGCCCTCAAATTAAAAAGTTTGCCCATACCTGGTGTAGACCCAGCTGGAGTAGCAGTCCACACACTCAAAGCTTATTTCCCACAACACCAACTAACTAGGCATGAGTTCTTTTTCTGTTATGTCCATGGACTCCCTTCTCTTTTCCATTAGTTTTTTTCTGTTTTTTACTTGTTTTCCAGATAGATGTATTTCCTTTTTTTGTTTATTCACACACATTAAATTTACAGAAACAGAAAAAAGGCCCACCAGATTCTGTAAAGTATTCTAACTCTGACTACTGCCCAGCAGATCATGGGTCTACAAATAACATTGCCCCAAATCTGATGACCATTGCATAGTATGTTTCTGAAATTAAAAAGGATGGAGTATTAAAAAAATTACTTTGAAAAGGAGTGAGTTAGAGGACTTGTAACGCTACTTCTGCAGAAAAAGGAAAAATTAGAAAACATTACAGAAAATGAGGCAGAAAAAGATAAAAGCATATATTACTCAACAGTAATACAAAACCTGAGTTACTGCATCAGTCAGAGCCAAGAACCAGGAACCAGAATTTCATGCTGGAGATGGAAATTCCAAAACTGGTAGAGCAGAAGCTGGCAAAACGTGCAATGATAAGGCAAGCAAAATCTCTGCACAGGCTCAAGAGATGAGAGGCATTTTTAAGCTTACAGAAGCAGGTGGGAATTTTTTCCCTAATGCTGACATTCAGAAGAGCAAATTTCATGTTTTTTGCTGTGCCAAAAAGCAATTGGATCTAAAATACTTAAATGGATTTGTAAATTATTAAGAGATTCAAGATGGAAATCTTCTAAACAATCAAGCAAAATTTACAGAGGAATGAATGCTTGGTTTTGTTCCTATGGCCCCAGTTTGTAGGACCTAAATACTCAAAGGTCCAAAAAGTTTTTGTTTCATTTTGGGAGCAATGTAATGTCAGCCCTAGTTAATATTTGTGTGGGAGACCACCAGTAACTGCCAAGTGCTGTTGGCTATGCTGCAGGGAAAATAATCAGTAAAAACCCTTTCAGTATTCCTTTCTTAAGAAACTCTTATGAAATACATGGGTTGCCATAAGTGGAAAGATGATATGAAGATTCACATGCACTACCCCAAATTATAGAACGTATTTTTAGTTTAATCTCAAAATCAATCATGAGAAATTCAGAGCATTTCCATTTGGTCTGGCCTTGACTCCCAGGATCTTCAACAGGTGGATCTGTACTTCTTCATATACCAGGATCTGATCTACTTATCCCCCATTATCTGGTAGTGGAAACTCATATAATCCATTTCAAAGCAGATAATCTGGGATCAGACCCTGGGGTATTGGGCAGTGTAGATCCAGCCTGAGATAGCCTATATCAGAAAGAAAGGAGTCCAGTTCTTTCATAGGTTCCTGTTTTTTGTAAAAGATGTATTATCTGCAAATCACTCCTGATCTTGTTTGTGCTACCAGCCTTCAGCAATCTAAAATCCAAATAATAGATATAATTTTTTCCATATTTTATGATAGAACCAATTAGGAGATGTCATTTATAACCCAGGAACAAAATTCGTGTTGTTAGAGCAGATTTATCGAGGAGAACAATCCTTGCATCAAGGGGTATTTCAGCAAAAAAATAAAATAAAAAAAATCATTTATTATTTCCATTCCAGATTGATAGAATTTCTTGTCTCATCTGGATAGAATTTCAAATTAAATTGATTTTTTTTCCAGTAGATGGAAACAGCAGTGCTTTGACTGGTGTTTAAACTTGCCTTCTTTTACGTTAGGTCCTTCAGTTTGCCTTGTTTTTCTTTTTTCATTTGTGTAGGAGGAGGGTGATATAATGTACATCCAATCCCTTTAACTAGCTGTGCCATCTTTTAAATTTTGTTTTACTATTTATTATTTCATTGTATCACTGTTTTCTATTACAAAGTGTAAAGCATATACACTGTTTTGTTGTTAAAGCTTGGAGCAAAGAAAGCTGGTTTGGGAGCCCAGAAAATGAGCAGTAAGAGTTTTAGTGAGATTGAAAAGCAAGCACAAGCTGTCGATAAAATGAAGGAAGATCTACATGCGAACAAAAGAGTTGAGAAAGAAGAACCTCTGTAAGTCTGCAATCATGGTTACAGTGTTTTCTTAGCAATAGATTTACAGGATGTTTGAAGTTGAAATGGCCAAACATGCTTGATGTAACTGACATGTTTTACTCTTTTGCTAAACATAAATGACGAAGTTGAATACTGTGATAGTATCAAATTGTGTAAAAAAGTCATTGGCTGAACAAAGATAATTATTTTGATATCTTAGAATAGGGCTTCTTATACATTTTCCACTCATAACCCCTTCCTGTCCGTAAATGTTTACGCAACCCCAGGTATTTAGGTATATAAAATAGATGTATACTGATAATAGATCTGCATTTTCCTTTTTATGAAGCATTTTCTGCAGAGTTTACTGTAAACTGCATGTAGTTGTTAACAAATACATGTAATACCTATAGCAGCTTCTATGTTCAGAAAGCTTTTATTATTGTGATGTTTTTCATCACCCTAGTTAAGGGGACCTCATTTGGGGTTGAGACCCACAGTTTAAGTAGCAGTGCCTTAGGAAATGAACGATATTTGGGACAAGAAGTGTTTTGGAATTTGGATTTTTCCCGATTTTGGCACACCTGTATTCATGTATAAGTACATAATGAGATATCTTGGAAATGGCACCTGAGTCTAAACATAACATGCATGTATGTGTGTGTGTGTGTATATATATATATATATATATATATATATAACTTTCACTTTATAAACAAATAACTAATAATAATGGCTAACAAATAACAATAATAATAATAGTTGTTGAAGGTAATTTTGTACATTTTTACACTTTTTTTCTTGAAACAAAGTTTGTGTACACTGAACCGTCAGACATCACGGGAGTAATTATCTCAGTCACTTATGTGGACAGTTTTGATTTTTAGAGAACAGATTTCTCGATAAGGGATGACCAACCTATCTTGCAAAATGTAGCAGGGTGAAGGCTGAACAGAAGCCCCTTATCTTGAAGAGTACATAATGTTTGATGTATCTAATTTGGTGGGCTTAGAATTGTGATGACATTTAAAGCCCCCAATACCTCTCTCTGTATGTTCCTGCCTGAGAATTGAGGATCATCAGGGGATGGGGAATACATTTTCTGTGTTTCCCCAGTGAGGTCAATGCATTATGTTGGGACATGAGCCTTCTCATCTATGGCGTGCCAATTGTAGAATGCCTTCCCCGTGAAGGACCATTTGGCTCCAACATTGATTTCGTGTAATGAAAATCTGGTTGTTCATCAAGGCCTTTGCACTCATGTTAAATAGTGATGTACATAGGTTTTTAAAAAGTTACTTAAATTTTTTTCAGGTAGTTATGTTTAGTATGTTTTACTCTATCTGAATTATTTTTATTGTTTTAAAATATTTTTCAGTTTTTCTTTTAATTTTGTTTGAAGGTTGCCTCAAGATCTTTTTGACAGGGTAGTAGAGAATATTTTAATTAATTGATTAATTTATTGATTATCACTTCAGACCATCTTATCTCAAGTCAGTTTATCCCAAGGCATAGTTTAGGACAAAACAGTCCTTCAGATATATTGGTTACAAACTTTCAAAGTAAAAACAAGTACTGTTAATTAGTACCAGATATAGATTGGAGCCCCGGTGGCGAAGTGTGTTAAAGCACTGAGCTGCTGAACTTGCAGATTGAAAGGTCCCAGGTTCAAATCCCGGGAGCGGAGTGAGTGCCCGCTGTTGCTCCAGCTTCTGCCATCCTAGCAGTTCGAAAACATGCCAATGTGAGTAGATCAATAGGTACCGCTCCGGCAGGAAGGTAACAGTGCTCCATGCAGTCATGCTGGCCACATGACCTTGGAGGTGTCTACGGACAACGCTGGCTCTTCGGCTTAGAAATGGAGATGAGCACCAACCCCCAGAATCAGACATGACTGGACTTAACGTCAGGGGAAACTTTTACCTTTTTATAGATTGGAAGCTGTATTTCCAGTAAAGGAATTTCAGTGTTAAGAGAGTCATCAGATGAGAAGCAATTAACGTTGTTTGTTTGAAACTTACAGTATACAGTTTGGAATGAAATACAGATAAAGTTTTACTTTTGAAATGACTAAGTATTTTGCTCTCTGGTAAGAACAAAGAGCATGTTAGTTCACAACTCTGGTCCCTTCTAAACTGCCATATAACCCAGTTTCTGATTTCAGTTTATGTTCTTTGAACTGGATTATATGGCAGTGTAGATTCATATAATCCAGTTCAAAGCAGGTAATTAAGATCAGATATTGGATTATATGTGGATCAAGCTTTAGACACAGTTTCATTAAGGCAAAATGCATTAAATATTATCCACAGAACAATGCTTTTCTGTTCTCTACTCGAACTCTTACTTCTGAGGCCATTTTTAGTTTTGGTGTTATTCATGGCCATGCATGAGCATTAGCAACAACCCCGCCCTATTTTTTTGGAGGAAGATTCAAATTAGTCCCAGAAGCTCTGGCATTCTTCACACATTTGTGTGAGTACTGGACCTGTAAAGAAAATTGTTTTCTTAGTGCAATTTGGCATGGGCAGCCAGCAAATATATTCATATTGCCCATAGTTCCTAGCCATATGGAGTGTCACTGCATGAACTTAACAAAATGGTGTTCATTAAAGTATGGATAATGTGAATAGTTTCACATGCTGGACTAGATGGCTCTTTCTAGTTGTGTTCATTGAAGACACAAATAATACTTCTATTTATTTGTAATATATGAAGAGTCCTGCCCATAGACCTATTAGAAACCTTTCCTGAAATATCAGTTTTTTTCTTCTTAAAACTTTGAGGCTATCCCTTACAAGTAATAAATGTACTGGTATGAAGCCTAGTTTTAATTCATGACTAGTTGCTGGCCATCTGATTCTCCTCATTCTTATTGCTTAGGAATTCCTAGAGCCATTTATGCTGTTTCTTCAGTTATTTAGGCAGTGCAGCTGAAGACTTAGCTGATTCCATTTTCCATCAGTGCTGTGATCTTTTGTCTGTCCGATAAGCAGAATATTTCAGAGGAAGGAATTGTCACTAAGAAAAAGAGCCCCGGTAGTGCAGTGGATTAAACCTTTGCGCGGGAAGGACTGATGACTTGAAAGTTGGGTTGCTGACCTGAAGGTTGCCGGTTCAAATCCAACCCAGGGAGAGCTTGGATGAGCTCCCTCTATCAGCTGCAGCTCCATGCAGAGACATGAGACAAGCCTCTCACAAGGATGGTAAAAACATCAAACATCCGGGCGTGCCCTGGGCAACGTCCTTGAAGACGATCAATTCTCTCACACCAGAAGTGACTTGCAGTTTCTCAAGTCACTCCTGACACGAAAGGGGAAAAAAAAACCCTGTAGCATTGGAGTGTCACTCTGCTTTACCAAAACTTAATAACTGCAAATGCATAATTGTTAAATGAAAATTGTGGTGCTTGGAATGATTCACTCCTTTAAAAGGAGTCTCCGGTGGCCTAGGGGATAAAAGCCTTGTGACTTGAAGGTTGGGTTGCTGACCTGAAGGCTGCCAGGTTCGAATCCCACCTGGGGAGAGCGCGGATGAGCTCCCTCTATCAGCTCCAGCTCCATGCAGGGACATGAGAGAAGCCTACAAGGATGGTAAAACATCAAAACATCCGGGCGTCCCCTGGGCAACGTCCTTGCAGACGGCCAATTCTCTCACTCCAGAAGCAACTCAGGTTGCTCCTGAAATGAAAAAAATCTCCTTTAAAAAAAATCTATAACCACTAGATGGCAGCATAAACACATTTTGGAAGGGTTTCAAATTTTTGTCATGGCTTTCTGAAAATATGTTTTTATTTCATTCATGTTACATTCTTAAATGGGGATGGCAAAATGCAGTAAACTCATTTGAAGTGTAGGTCCCAGCATTGCCTGTTAGGGTTTGAAGGGAGTTGCAGTCTCGCGTCATTTTAATATTTGAGAAAGAGTGGGACATAAGTACAAGCAGTCCCTGAGTTACAAACATCTGATTTAAATATGACTCCTAGTTACAGAGGGGGATGAGACAACAGAAAGTGAGAGGAAATTTATCCCTCGGAAGGAAAATCTACTCTTGAAAGAGTTATCATGTGGAAAAGGTGTCTCCACTGAAGCTTTATTCCCAATCATTGTTTCTGTGACAATCCAATTGTCACACAAGGAAGAAAAGTGAAGGGAAAGCTTTTGAACAGGATCGCAGACAGCAAAAGAAACATTACAGGGTGTTAATCCTTCCCTTTGCTATATAAAACTAAGAAAAAAACGGGCTGGAGTTACACTTTAAAAAACATACCCGTTCTGACTACAAATACAAATTTAACAAGAATAAACCTACAGAACCTATCTTGTTTGTAACCTGGGGGCAGCAGGATGGCCATACTTTGCCAATCCATTAGAGGTAATAACACTGTCCTCTCCTTGTGGTGTTGAGGGTTGATGGCCTGAAGGAAGGGGGGCATCCTGTAGTGTAGAGGCTCTTCAATAACATTATGGATTGCAAGGAGAACCTTCAGGGTGAAGGAGGCTCGCATTTTCAGGCCATCATCTTCTTTGTGTAAAGCATAATTGCGTAATGGTGTGCCAGTACTAACACACACTTCTCTTTACACATTGGCCTATGTAAAACATGATAACGTCTGAATATGTCTTGGGGTACTTATTTTGTAATATCATCGCCCCCAAGATGTTTCCAATTTATGGTTGACACTAAGACAGCTTTATCTTGCCAAGATTTATCCAGAGGGGAATTGCCTTTGCCTTCTTCTGAGGCTGAGAGACTTTACTTGCCCAAGGTCACCTATACAGTAGACACAATTTTGTTGATTTTATAAAAACTTGAAAGGAGTAGAGATGGTAAAAGAACCCAGTTAAACAGTTAAAATAGCTTCCACTGAATTTCAAATACTGTACTTAACCACAAGCAGTCAGCAAAATTTTGGGATGATCCTGCACTCAAATAATTATAGTACAGTCAGTTTGCTTGTACATTTCACATTGGTTTTTTTACACCATTCTTAGCTAGTTTTATGATTAAATCTCTGCTGTCACATTATAGGACTTTATTCCTGCTTACTATGTATTGTGCCTTTATGAATTATCTTTCTTAAATATAAGTTACATTTTGATTGAACAATTCTTCAAGATAGGTTATAAAAATATTGCAACTTGTTTGTAGAAACATACTATTCTGATATCTTCGATTTTGTTAATGCTGTCAGAGCGAGATAAAAGTAAGTGTGGTTCTTGTTTCATAATTGAAAAAAAATCATGATTGATTCAAAGCTTTGGCAAACATATTTGCACGGCTTCAAGACAGGAAATTTGCATTGCAAAACACTTTAAATGTGTTGCTATTTTTACACGTTCATTTGTCTTACCTGTGAGCACAACAGTTTCCATTCCTTTGTTTCCTTCTTCAAACGTTTATTATTTTCCGGACTGTATGCTTCATGAATCATCAGTTCTACCCCCCCAGGTCTTTATATATATATTAAAAATCATGCTAATTTTTATCATTGCAAGTTCTCCATTAAATATACCAATTAATTGAATGTAAGTGTAAAACTAGTTTACCGATTAGTGCTGGGATCAGCAACCTGTAGCTTTTCAATCATTTTTGAGCAACAGCTCCCATAATGTGTCATCATTGATTAATGTTGCAAAACGTCATGCAAATTGCAGCACAGCGGCATCTGAAAGGCCATACTTTGCCTATCTCTGATCTATGGAAATAAAATTGAATACAATACAACCTCTGCATCCATGGGACTGGAAACTGCAGTTTCATTTATTCATCTCTGATGAAATATGTCCTCTTCTAGACTCTCCAGCATTAAATGGTATTTTTCAACCAGAGGTTTTTTATTTCACTAAGGTTTCCCATTATCTGCAGTTTTACTTATCCATATGTAATATGGGGCCGTATGCCCCGCAGATACAGGTGTAGGACTGGAATCTTATTTTTATGTAAAAATGAAAATAAGATTGCAGTCCTACACCTTTATCTGCGGGGCATACAGTTTTTAATGAATACACATGCCTACAGCTATTCACTGATATGTGTGTGTCTATGTGTGTTTTAGATGTCCTGCCAGTCAGTCATATCATCATGGAACGGATGTGCAGGATGATGTTTTGGCATTATACTAGGGCATTTTGTACAAATGGATGAATATCCAAGGATATAAAAACAAGCAATTATTGACATGAAAATGAATCCGCCTGAAGTTTCATACTTCCCTCCAATCTTTTGATGTAGATATGAATCAGAGGCTTCTTGATTGTTTCTCCTTCTGTTAAACTACCTGAATTGTTGAAGGATCAAGCAACTTTTCATATGACTTGAAAGTGGTGGAAGATTGGTGCAGACACTGGCAAGGATGGACTTTTGCATGAAATGGGGTGTCTTTCTCTCACATAACTGCACTTTTGGATCCAATCCTTTGGCCCAGTTACACCACAACTATAAAACAATATGTTGTTATGTCTTCTTTTTCACTAGCACAACTCTTGAGTAGATAGGAAATTGCTGATCTTGGTGTCAATTAATGTAATGTTGTATCTAGATGGTAAACTGCACGAAAGTTAATCCTGGTTAGTTGAAACAAGTCAGCTTTATGAACTATGTTTTCAAGTTGCCCTGCTTCTACTAATCATAGTTAAGATTAGCAACAGTATGGTCAGGTATGGGCGTAATATTTGACTGCTAATATTTGTAAAATGGAATTAAAGAATATAAACAAGGAGAACAGCATTTGGAGTTCTTAAAATTGGAGGCGGTATGTACAATAGGGAATAGATAGTAAATGATGCCGTTACGGTTTCCTATCTATCCAAGTTTGCATGTATCTATGTTAGTTGTATCAATCAGCTTAACACTCTCTAGGGGTGATGAGAGTTGTGTTCAAACATCTTTGAGAGATTAAAGGTTGGGAAAGGTTTTATAAGGCTGTCTTTCAAGATTCCCATGGGGGACCCCAGGGAAAACCACTCTTCTGACCTGTATGTACATACAGCATACTTCTGACTGCTAGGCAGTCTAAGACTCAAGGGTATCTTCCTCTTCCAGTGCAAAGATATTTTTCTCTCCTATTTCCTTCATTTCCAGTCATTAATACATTTAGGCTTCACTTTTCTTCCATTTTAAGATAAACAATTTTATCTCCAAATCATCTCTTAGTATCATGCAGTAGCTTCTTCCTGCTCCCCCATTCAACTCGATAGGAATTCTCCTGTATACTTGTCTTCCCAATTATATCACAAGTCATTTCATCATATGCATTTGTGGGAAAAATTTATTTTCTCTACCTCCCCTTTTCTGTATCTGGTTACTATGGCTGGATCTACACTGCTGTATAATGCAGTTTCTTAACTGCACTAAACTGAATTATATGAGTCTACTTTGCCATATAATCGAATTCAGTGCAGTTAATCTGCATTCTGAAGCTGCATTACATGGCAGAGTAGATCGAACCTATGCCTGCTGGATCAGGGAGAAGTAGTTATGTTTTAATTGACTTATACAGACTGCGCTTCTCCTTTTAGAGTATCCTCTTTACGTCTGGCCTACAAAGATCTTGAAATTAACATGAAAGAAGAAAAATTAAATGTGGCTGGAAAAAAGAAAACAGAAGTAGATAGACTCGGCATGGG
Organism: Anolis carolinensis; assembly: GCF_035594765.1. Taxonomy (NCBI): domain Eukaryota; kingdom Metazoa; phylum Chordata; class Lepidosauria; order Squamata; family Anolidae; genus Anolis; species Anolis carolinensis. The sequence goes on along the minus strand of NC_085845.1, from coordinate 95,588,563 downwards.
ATTTAGTGGCAATAGGAGGTAAGTGTAATTATTTAGTTTGTGTTACAAATGCTAAACATGTTTGTCTAATACACTCTATGATGTAAGATAGAGATGTCATAAAAAGTAAAATTTCTAGAAAGTTTCAAGCCATGAAGCAGGGCAGGGAGGACCTGGTTTGTGGGGGAGAAATGACGATAAATGCATTATTAGCCTCCTATCCAGACTGGAAATTGCTTCCTTTATTGGTAGAAATTAAGCTATAATGTTTTTGAACTCTAAGGAGCCTCCTCACTATAAGAAACCTCCTAGATTTTGTTAATTTATGAAGAACAGCCAAAAAACCCTAAATGAATTGGAAAAAACCTATCAATAATAGTAAAATAAATGTGTCCCTAATATTTCATAGTGTCAAGGAGACATAATCATTTTTTGAAAAAAACCCGAGAAGAAAAAGAAACAAAGATCAGAAATTATAGTTATGTGAGATATTTGACAGGTGTATGATAATGTCTACCTGCTACATAGTTTTAATAAATAATGGGAGAGTAAATACATAACAATTTTGTCTTAATTGTGTTATTCATCATTTTTGAGAAAAGACTTAAAACAAATAACTACTTAATCTAGCAAACGAGTTAGGTGTGCCCTATCCCGGGTACTGTAAGCGTATAAGGATCATGAAAATATTTTACTCTGAATATTTATAAACTGTCATCCCATACAATAAAAATTCAGAACAGTGTGCAAGAAATAAAATGATTATACATCCTTAAAGTTTAATACAGATAATAAAATTATAATTATAATATAATATAATTATATTTAAATAATTCAAAATGATTTAAACACAGTGGATCTTAAGAATACGCAATCCAGAACTATGTATGTCTTTTTAAGCTGTTTTCCATTTGATATGCAATAAATTAGATATGGCTTGGTATTTTAGGTAAGTATCATGCAAGTGTACTATAAACTCGCTTAAGTCAAAACAGAAATGGCAATTACTATAGTCTGAGGTCAATTGAGTAAAGGAAAATGTATCTGAAAAGGCATGAATGGTGATGGGAATAAAACTGACAGGTTTTTAGTCTGAGAGGGATTGCCACATGGAATTTGGCAGCAAATCCCATAGCCTAGAAACGCTTTTGAAAAGACTAACAGATTTATTGCAGTGTAAACATTTGTGTGAATAAGGAGTTTTGTCAGATGCATAAAACTTTAGTCCACAGAGCATGTGCATTTAGTCAAGGGCCCTCTAGTCTGTCAAATGTGTGCTTCAGTTTATTAGGTAATTGTATATTGCATATTTTCTGGTAGCCAAGCACAGCTATCAGAAAATGTGGAATATGGCTTAAAATCAAATATCATAACCTGTATCTGAAACATGATTCATTTTGTTAAGCTTCCTTCTTTCCTTGAGCTGTAGCTTTTAATTGTTTGATGTATCATATTCTCAGGAATACAGTTTTGTTGCTGCGAGAATGAAAATAGCAAAATCTTGGAAAGAGGAAAAAGACTTTGCTAGGAAATTGTGGCTTGGATTTGGATATTTGGAATGTAAGATGCAAGGGAAATTTATTAATGCAAAGATAAGGGTAGGGTTTTTTGAGATATTAGCCAGAAGTCATGGGTGGTAGTTTATGGGTGGGGGTAGAGAGCACGGGGTTTGGGGGAATTGCATACTTGTATTAAGTGTATTTGATTATCTTTAATTATTTTTATTTTACTTTCTGTATGTCATTAACACAGTTAATAAAACATTTTCAAAATGTTGCTAATGTGTTTTTATATCACTGTTTCCTTCCAGTGGCATTTCCCATTCAGTAACTTCAGATATGCAGATCATAGAACAAGAAACACCTATAACTGCAAAATCTCGGAAGAAGTATAATGATGACGACGACTCATATTTTTCTTCTTCTAGTTCAAGGTGATGAGCTATTCCTTTGATGATGGCAATATATATGTGTGTGTGTGTGTGTATGTATGTATATGTATTAAAGAATACGGAGCACCCAGTGGCGCAGTGTGCTAAAGCGCTGAGCTGCTGAACTTGCAGACTGAAAGGTCGCAGGTTCGAATCCGGGGAGCGGAGTAAGTTCCCGCTGTTAGCTGCAGGTTCTGCCAACCTTGCAGTTCGAAAACATGCAAATGTGAGTAGATCAATAGGTACCTCTCCGGCAGGAAGGTAATGGCGCTCCATGCAGGCATGCTGGCCACATGACCTTGGAGGTGTCTACGGACAATGCCGGCTCTTTGGCTTAGAAATGGAGATGAGCACCAACCCCCAGAGTCGGACACGCCTAGACTTAATGTCTGGGGAAACCTTTACCTTTACATTTACTATTAAAGAATACAGGTTATGCACTAATTAAAGATTACATATTGAATATGTTTCACATTTTAAATTTTAATAAAGCAACTTACCTATGATTTAGAAGATGAGGACAGTGTAGTTATGATAGTAAATGGGGCTCAGTATTGAAAATAAGAATATGGGGAATGATAACTGCTTCCCCTTTGTCTTACTATTTTGTAATCATTACCTTGATCAGCTAGCTGAGTGTTACTTGTATCTAGAGGTAATCTTCAAACAGTTTATAATTTCTGAAGACATTGGCTTGATTCCAAAAGACTACAGGTAGAATTCCACTCACTTTCTGGATCTTTGCCATATGTTGCATATCCTGAAAATCTGCTTCTTAAGAATTACGCAATGTGTTTTTGAGGCTTACGGCAAGCATTGTGACTTTAGTGAGGAAAGATTGATACTTAGAGGTTCTTTTTTAAAAGCATTTACTTATTCGGTGGGGTGTTGTGTGGTTTCTGAGCTGTATGCTGGTGTTCAAGCAGCACTTTTCCCAATTTCTCCTCTTTAATACAGTATTTTTTATCTACCTCATTAGATTTTAAGCATCCGCTCTTTGCACCTACTGCCCAGCCTTTTACTATTTTAATCTGCTCTACTGTTTTTACTTGGTGGTTTATTCACCATTATATTGTTAAAATGTTTAGTTTGATTTATGCAGTGTTTAAATGTCAATGATGTTTGTTTTATTATGAATGTATTTTATTTTGTTCAATGTGGAATTTTGGGCTTGGCCCCATGTTAGCCGCCCCAAGTCCCTGTGGGGAGATGGAGGCGGGGTATAAAAATTAAGTTATTATTATTATATAATGAAAAAGTAGCCCTCTGTCAGTATCTGTTTATTGTTACGGGGCTGAAACGAAAGGAAACGAAAGCAAGCACAATGATTGTGCAGCTTTTATTTTTGTGTTGCCTCTATTTTCCTACAAAAATGTCGTCATTTGTTCTGTGTAAATGAATGGTCGAAACAAAACAATAGCACGAAGGAAACGAAGGAAAATTTTTCATGTACACCTCTACTTTATATCTCCTATTCTTTCTCACTATATTATATATCCAGGTAATATTATGCTCCCTTTATTTAGAAAAGATGAATAAAATCATGATTTTTAAAATTCCTTAGAAGGGAAAACATGTACTCTGGTAAACAGTGCTGTTCAATAGAACTAGACCCAATGATCACAAGCTCATCAGGTTTTTCAGCTCTCTGTGTATTCTTGCCACACACAGAGCTTAGGGGCACATCTAGAACAGCAGTTTTTTTTAATGATTTCTTTCAATACACAGATACTTTGATGCACCTGAGTTGAGAAGCAGCACTCTTTCTAAATGGGATGACAATTCTGATTCCTTCTGGAAGAAAGAGAGCGTCAGCAGAGATGTGGAAACGATCCTGACTTCAAAACCTATGAGCTATTCAGATAGGTACCTGAAGAACATTTCTTTGCAAATCACTAAGCTTCACTTGTATAGCTAGTTCTTCCAGTTTAAAAAAATGTATTACTTTGTTCATTAAGCCAGCAATATTCAGTTATCACTTCCGAAAACCAGTGTACTGAACATGTGTGATTTTATCTGAGGTTAACATTGTGAGTGTAGTTAAATATTGATTATTTAATGGTATTACTGCATTTATGCCTCACTGCTTCCACTTTGTGTTACGGTCCATCTAGAGCAGTGGTTCTCAAAGTACTGCGAAGCATACTGAGGGGCTCTCCAGTTCTCTGTTCCTCTCCCCTCTCCCTTCAAGCTTTCCCTCCTCTTTCCTGCTTCTCCCTCCTCCCCCCGCCTCCCTCACCACCAAATCCCCTGCCTCCCTCACCCCTAAAAGCCTTTTTTCCTTGCCTTCCTCACCAGCCAGATCCTTTCCCCCTTGCCTTGCTTGCTTCCAAAACCCTATTTCCCTGTTCAGTGATGCTTTGATTGTGCTTTTCCTGCATGACAGAAGGGAGTTGAACTGGATGGCCCCTGGGGTCGCTATTATTATTATTGTCATCATCATCATCATCATCATTATTACTACAAAAGCTGAATGGTCATCTGTTTGGGGTGGTTTAATTGTACTTTTCCTGCATGGCAAAAGGGGTTGGACTGGATGGCCCCTGGGGTCTTCCACTAAAATACTGTCAAGTTTATGTTGGTCAAAAAATTTGCATGCCTGATATATACATTATATATAATATTTTTTCTTCGTGTACTCTGTGAATGCACACTAATGGAGAAGGCTGCGCCTGCGCAGGCTCCAACGGATACTCTTCCAAGCTAAAGTTTGAAATTTGGCGGTAACCCCGCCCCTCTTCCCGGAGGGTATAAAGGGCGCCCTCCGCGCCCGCTCTCCAGTTCCTTTTTTTCCGCCGCAAAGCTCACTTCGGACTCTTCGTTCTTATGTCAACCACGCGTTTTAAACGGTGCACTCAGTGTGCCGCTAAGATTCCAGATTCCGACGGCCACGCTAAGTGCCTTTTCTGCCTTGGCGAAAGCCACGTCGTCGGTACCTGCCGTTTTTGCCTGGCCTTTACAGCTCAGGCCAGAAGAAATAGAGCTGCGAGACTCCGTGCAGCTCTTTACGAAAAAACTCTTGCTCCTGAGGCTTCCACTTCCACCTCAGCCTCGATGGCGTCCAGGCCTGCTCCGTCGGTATCATCTAAAACCTCGAAAACCTCGAGACCGCGACCGACCAAACCGCCCTGCACGGTGACCACCGCTACGGTATCCACCCGGTCGGGCAAGATGGGCCCTTCATCAACTTCGAGTTCGGTGGCTTCGGCCATTTCCACTCGATCCCGCCTGGCTTCGCCGCCATCTTCTTCTGCCATGAAGATTGCCTTCAAGAGGGCTCAGGAGGAATCCAGACGGGCTCAATCTGACTCGGCAGCTGTGTGCCCGATTCCCCCGACGCCGGGAAAATCGCTGAGGGTCGCGTCGAAACAACCCCCAGCAAAGAAACGAATGATCCAGAGGTCGTCCTCCTCAGCGTCTTCGAAGAAGGACGTCCCCTCCTCTGGGCCTTCCTCTAGGAGATCCTCTCCTATACAACCAGCACAACGCCTCCGCTCCTCTTCCTCTCCTCATGGTCAGTCCTCGGATGTGGACGCTCAAGCCTCCCCCGACCGGTCGGTCAGGACAGTTATTAAGGCTCCCCAGCCGGCACCATCTCGTCTTCCGGCTCGACAAGAGCTCTTTCCCCCGGCTCAAACACCTGAGAGGGGTAGACAGACGATGCGCTTAGCCCGCGCCGCCCAGGCCTCCGCGTCCAAGGGCGTTCCTCCACAGCCGGCTCTCCCTGCTCCTGAGGTTATACCCCATCAGGACTCTGTGCTTGTTTCTCCTCCCCGGTCCCCTCAAGGGCCCGAGGAGGATGACCCCGATATCGAACGCCCCGAGTCGATACTCTCCGCCTCCGTTGTTTCTCTCGGTCTCGACCTCTCCCCGCCTCACGACGCCTACGAGGTCGACCCACCTTCCCCGACGGATAATATTCGGGCTTTCTCCGACCAGATGGTCAGAATGGCAGACGCTCTGGGGATGGAAATTAAACAAACTTCAAAGGCTGTTACCGACCCCGTTTTCAAGAGGGTTCAAGCCCAAGCCCCGCCAGCCACCTTGCTGCCTTTTCTTCCATACCTCCTGGATGTCATCCAGGCATCTTGGAAGACTCCATCTTCGATACCTCCAACCTCTAAGAAAATAGAGGCCTGGTACCGAACCGATGACGAAGCCTTGGAATGGCTCAAGCATCACCCTGACCCAAACTCCATGGTGGTAAAGGCCTCCCAATCGTCGGGTCGACACTACAACTCCCCTGCCAACAGAGAGGGCAAACGCTTCGATGCGGTAGGCCGCAAGCTGTACTCCGGTGCTCTCCTCCTTTGCCGCATGGCAAACTACGGGGCCTGCATGGGCGCTTATCAACAGATCCTCTGGGAGAAAGCCCAACCTTTCTTCGCCAAGCTTTCTGACGAAGACCGGTCAGTCCTTTCGACCCTCCAACAGGAGGCGGACTCTCTCGCACACCACCAAATTCAAATGGCTAAGCATACCGGTGATACCGCCGGAAAAATGATTGCCCACGCGGTCGCGATCAGACGGCATGCATGGCTTCGGTCCTCAGGACTCTCTTCTTCCTCTCGACAAGTGATCGAAGACCTTCCTTTCGACACCCAGGGCCTTTTCAATTCTGGCACTGATGACAAACTTAAGTCCAATCACGACTTCAAGATTCTCGCAACAAAGTGCGGGACCGATCAACCTCAGGCTCAGCGGACCCGATGGTTCCCGCAACGGTACCGTCGCTACCCTCAGCCTTTTCGTCACCAGCCGTTTCGACGCTCGTCGAGCTCGAGTCACCACAGTCATCAGCAACAACCTCGCCGCCAGCACCAGGTCCCGAAAGGTCGGGGCAAAGGTCCTGCAGCTATGCCACAACCCCAACGTCGGGCCTGACGCCCACTCTCTCGGGGATCTTTCTATCTCCACTACTACTGCCACTACCATGCCGTTCCTAGGCCCCGACCAGATCCTTCCTCTCTGTTCTTTTCTCGACCGCCTAGCTCCTTTCTACCGCGAATGGGAGTCTATCACCTCAGATGCCTGGGTTCTTCGCATTGTCAGAGACGGCTATGCCTTGGAATTCGAAACCTTGCCACCCACGGGTCACATCCTCCACACCGACCCTTCACCGGAAATATGCGCCGAGGTCGACTCCCTTCTGGCGAAGGGCGCAATCCAGCCTTCTCCTTCCGAGCAGGACACTCGAGGTTTCTTCTCGAGATACTTTACGGTTCCCAAGCGGGGCGGAGGTCTTCGGCCTATCCTCGACCTACGGGCTCTAAACCTCTTCATTCTGCCTTCAAAATTTCGAATGGTTTCAGTGGCCTCCATCCTCCCGATGCTCCGACACGGAGACTACTTCGCCTCTATAGACTTACGCGACGCGTATTTCCACGTCTCGGTGCGTCGATCCCACAGACGCTTCCTTTCCTTCAAGCTCCTGGGACACTCTTACCAGTTCACAGTTCTCCCTTTCGGCCTCGTCACGGCCCCAAGGGTCTTTACAAAGGTGGTCGCCGTGGTGGCAGCGCACCTCAGGAAACAGGGCATTATGGTCTTTCCTTATCTGGACGATTGGATGATTGTCGCGTCCGACCCCTCATCCCTTCAAAACCATGTCTCACAGACTCTTTCTCTCCTGCAACGGCTGGGCCTTCAGTTGAATGTCTCAAAGTCTCAACTCCTCCCAACCACAGAGATCCGTTTTATTGGAGCTCTCTTCAACTCCATCACGGAAACCGCCTCCCTACCGAAGGACAGGTTCCTAGCCCTTCAACAGCACCTTTCTCTCCTCCTCCGCAACCGCAGGATCCGAGCCCACACGGTCCAAGTTCTTCTGGGTCACATGGCCTCCACGGTCATGGTTACCCCTTTCGCCAGATTACGTCTCAGACCTCTCCAAAGATGGTTTATAGACTCTTTCAAACCCCATCGGCATCCGAGCTCGATGTTTCTCACGATACCGAACCACGTTCGCCTCTCCCTTCGTTGGTGGCAGGACCCAGCGAACGTTTGTGTGGGACTTCCCTTCCATCCCTCCCTACCGTCAGTCACCATCACGACCGATGCCTCCAATTTTGCGTGGGGAGCCCACATGTCGTACCTCACCGTCAGGGACCTGTGGTCCACCCAAGAAAGGTCTCACCACATAAACTTTCTAGAACTACTATCAATCTTCAAAGCCCTCCGGGCGTTTGCTCGCTTTCTTCCCCACAAGTCTGTTCTAATCCAAACGGACAACGTAGTAGCCATGTACTACATCAACAAACAAGGGGGTACGGGCTCGAGAAAACTCATGGCTCTCTCGATGGTCATTTGGCTATGGTGCATAGCGAGACACATAACTCTGTCGGCAGTTCACCTTCCGGGGGCTCAAAACACTCTAGCAGACTCTCTAAGCAGAATAACGACCTCCCCCCACGAGTGGCGTCTCGATCCCGAGATCCTGAAATCCGTCTTCGACGATTGGGGCTGGCCAGCTCTGGACCTTTTTGCCTCCCCCTCGAACGCTCAACTTCCTCGCTTCGGAGCGAGACTACCTCCAAACTCGACTCCGGGCTGTCTCGGAGACGCGTTTCTCCTCGACTGGACTCTCGAACCCGTCTATCTTTTTCCTCCCTTCCCTCTCATCTCGAGAGTGATAGAGAGACTCTATCTAACACCGACATCGGCCATCCTGATCGCCCCTGCATGGCCACGCCAGCCGTGGTATCCCACGCTACTCCAGATGTGTGCGGATCCTCCCCGCACTCTCCCAACTCTCCCTCATCTACTATCTTCACAGAAGGGACAGGTCCTCCACCCCGACGTCCCGTCCCTACACCTGACTGCCTGGAGGATACTTCCTTAAATTCTCTCCACCCAGACCTGCAGGCGATCCTTCGCGCCGCTCACAAACCGGCCACATCGAAGGCCTATGCTTACAAGCTGGCAAAATTCCAAACTTTCCTTCGGGACCGACGCGTCGATCCCGCCTCTACTTCGATCCCGCTGGTCATGGACTTTCTACTTTCCCTTGCGGATCATCAACTTTCTCTGGCCTCGATAAAATCCTATCTCGCTGCTCTCTCCTGGCATTTCCAACGTCAGGGACAACCCTCTCTCTTTTCTAACAACCTCATTAAGACCTTCCTTCGAGGTTACAACAACTTGCATCCTCCAGTTCAACCTCCGACTCCCGGATGGAGCCTCGAACTCGTCCTTTCTCAACTAGCTTCAGCTCCCTTCGAACCTATGGCCTCTGCAGACCTTCACCTTCTCTCTTGGAAGACTGCCTTCCTCATCGCTATCACCTCTGCCCGCAGGCCTTCGGAACTGGCTGCTCTCCGGGTGGACGAACCCTATCTCCGTTTCCACCATGACAGGGCTGTCCTTCGCCCGGACATCACCTTCCTACCTAAGGTGGTCTCTGCTTTTCACCTGAACCAGGACATAATACTTCCTGCTTTCTTCCCCAATCCTTCTTCTTCTCTAGAACGGAAACTCCATCTCCTCGATGTCAGGAGAGCCCTCCTTTTCTACAAGGACAGGACTAAGGACATACGTAAGTCACCTAGACTCTTTGTGGCTTACGCTACCCATAAACTGGGCGAACCACTTTCTTCCCAAAGACTCTCACACTGGATTGCTCAGACCATCGAGCTCGCTTATCAGCTGGCCAAACGCCAACCCCCCTCTTCGATCCGCCCTAGATCTACAAGGGGCCTTTCCACCTCTACGGCCTTCCTGAGGGGCGTCCCTCTCGACTCCATCTGTCGAGCGGCTATCTGGTCCACTCCATCCACCTTTGTTTCACACTACAGGATGGACTCAAAGAACCTCAAGGACTCGGCTTTTGCCAGGTCCGTCCTTTCCTCCTGCCTTACCTAATGTTGTTGCCTTACTCAAACCCAGTTTTCGGGTTTATCCTTCTTACAGGCTGACCGTTGTCATCCACCCTGTTCGTAATCGATGTGCTCAGGGTTTCTTTAACATAGTGCTTGTGTACTATACTTACCCACTGCACTGAAATGTACTTTTTTGAATACTTCTCCCTCTGTTTTCAGAGAATGAGTTTATGCCTACCTCTGTATTTTCTTACAGACTATTGCCCACTTACAATGTTATGATTGTGTTCTGGATCCTAACAACAAGGATCGGTTTTTTTGCACTATATGCTATTGCATCGCTTCTTTGACCATTGCATTTGCCGGCTTTTGCACCTTGTGCTCAATAAATGTGTTGTTTGGACACTAGACTGGTTATCGGGTTTGCTATCCCACCTACCTACACCTCAGCTTGCTAGTCTCCATTAGTGTGCATTCACAGAGTACACGAAGAAAAAGGACAGGTTGCTTACCTGTAACCGTGTTTCTTCGAGTGTACTCTGTGAATTCACACAATCCCGCCCTTCCTTCCCCACATGCAAACCTCTCCCTTTCTCGCTGCCTTTGCGGCGTAGGAACTGGAGAGCGGGCGCGGAGGGCGCCCTTTATACCCTCCGGGAAGAGGGGCGGGGTTACCGCCAAATTTCAAACTTTAGCTTGGAAGAGTATCCGTTGGAGCCTGCGCAGGCGCAGCCTTCCCCATTAGTGTGAATTCACAGAGTACACTCGAAGAAACACGGTTACAGGTAAGCAACCTGTCCATATAGTGTAATATATAAACATGTTTTGGACAAGGACGTCTGATGTATATACCTAAGATTAAGGTACATTCAGTTACATGTTGGCCACCCTCGCTTTTTATTTCTGTACTTGCATATTTATAATTATTTTATGTCTCAGCATGGAGTGCTTGCCGTATATATGTTGTGCTCCACCCTAAGTCCCTTTATATTTCATATTCATAGACTTATCTAGATGCAGTTATTTATTTCTTTTTGAGTTTTTCCTGTGCACGTGGGTGTCATGCCTTTGTGCTGAATGAATGATTCTTGTTAAGTATGAAATCTCCCAAATCAATGGAAAAAATATTAAGTTGATATGAAATATATTAGAGTTTTTTAAAGGAAAGATAACATCGCTTTTTTTAAAACTGACTCCCAGATGTAATAATATGAAATAATATTCTTAGGCCCTCCTCTCGTCGGAAAACTGACTATGAACCTTCAAGCACAGATGAGGCACAAAAGAAATTTGGCAACGTTAAAGCTATTTCATCAGATATGTACTTTGGAAAGCAAGATCATGCTGATGTAAGTGGTTTTTTAAAAAAACAACACACACACACCAATAGTGCTATAGATTTCTGCCATTAATAATACATTTAGGGACCCATCTGTCATTTTGTGATATTTCAGGATTTTTTATGTCATATAAAAAGATAGTTTTCTTGCAATAGCTGAGATGATAGCTGGATTAAGAAAGCTTCACTTGGAAAAAAATTAGTCCTTCTCCCTGTATTTATCCATCTGGGACCCAGGTTCGAAAAATGTAGTTCTTTGTCTGCCACCTTGATAACATTGAATTTGTTTACTCATACAAATTGTACTTGAGCTGATTTGCGTATGGAATGGGAACCAATGTGTTTGCTCTTTCCAGCAGTCTATGGACTTAACTGATCACATTATTTACATGGAAAAATAGGGTACTCATGAAATATGTTTTTGATGATATTGTGGGGTTTTTTTAATATTCTAAAGCAAGGTGGTGACTTCATAACTGTCCCTTTATCAGTTTGATTTCCATTCCAGATTTATCTTCCCTACCTGTTTGTCTGTTTGACATAGACACTCCCTTCATCAGTTTGATTGTTGCCCATACTGTTGTCCTATATTGGACTTTTAATGCCTTTGATGATTGTATTAATATTTTTGCTTCAAATTATGTTTATTTAAACTATGATCTGTTTAATTAGTTTTTAATGTGATGCTTGTCTTAACTGTTGATTTTATGATGTTATGCGATTTGCTGGGCTTGGCCCCATGTGAGCCGCTCCGAGTCCCCATTGGGGAGATGGAAGCGGCATATAAAAATAAAGTTAATAATAATAATAATACAGTAGAGTCTCACTTATCCAAGCTTCTGGATAATCCAAGCCATTTTTGTAGTCAATGTTTTCAATATATTATGATATTTTGGTGCTAAATTCGTAAATACAGTAATTACTTCATAGCATTACTGCGTATTGAACTACTTTTTCTGTCAAATTTGTTGTATGAAATGATGTTTTGGTGCTTAATTTGTAAAATCATAACCTAATTTGATGTTTAATAGGCTTTTCCTTAATCCCTCCTTATTATCCAACATATTCGCTTATCCAAGCTTCTGCCGGCCCGTTTAGTTTGGATAAGTGAGACTCTACTGTAATAATAATAATAATAATAATAATAATAATAATAATAATAATAATAATAATAATAATAATATGCCCTTTTCACATAGAGCCTGTAAGCAGTATTAATACTGGTTTAACCTTAATGTTGCATTTCATTGGAACAATGGAAATCATGTCACCAAAATCTTAATTTCAAATGCATTTTAGAAAAATATTAGAATTTTTTTTTTTTTGCAGTATGAAGCTAGAGTTCGTTTAGACAGGCTTTCTGGAAATTCTGCTATAAGTTCAGCTGATTTGTTTGAAGATCAGAAAACATCACCTTCAGGTATGGAAAAAATTAAGGAGTTTCTAGATGGTCTAAAATGATAGATAAGGTTCCACTGTATCTCCAACATTAATATTATGCCAACTTTGCTACTCTGCTGCTGCATACGCATGCCCATTGTGGAATACATCTCACCACGTTAAAACAGTCGATGTGGCTCTTAATGAGCCATGCCACATTTATCACAGCATGTCTACTCCCTATGCCATTGGAAAAATTACACTGTTTAGCTGATCTTGCACCACCTGACATCCCTTGGGAAAAAGCAGCCTATAATTAAAGAACCAAGACATTGACATCTCTGGCACATCCTCTGTTTGGATATTAGCCAGCAAGCCAACACCTTAAATCAAGAAATAGCTTCCTAGGATCTACAGAGGTACTCGCAGGAACATCTCAGCAAGCGAGGTTAAAATCTGGAACCTCAATCAATGGCTGATACCAGATGAGAAACTCCCCCTGGGCACACAAAAGACTTGGAAGGCGCTGAACAGACTGTTCTCTGGCACAACAAGATGCAGAGCTAACCTTAAGAAATGGGGCTACAAAGTGGAGTCCATGTGATGCGAGTATGAAGAAGAGCAAACTACAGACCACTGTAGTCTGAGCACTGCCACAATGGAGGACCTTCTTATAGCGACCCCAAGGCACTCGAAGTGGCCAGCTTATGGTCAAAAGAAATTTAGCATAATGCCAAGTTTTAACTTTGTTTGCGGTTTTTCTATACATTATAACTGTATTTTCAATTTGCTTCTGACACAATTAATAATTAAATCTGAGAACTCTTTATGTGGCAACACTGTGTTGCTTTATCTCTACTGCCACAGTAACTGGAAGATCAATCTCACTGGAATACTGACATGCAATCCAAAGCAAATCTTGCTTCAGTCCACTTTGTTCGTAATTTGCTTTTTGAAGGAGATGCTCTTAATAGCATCCTAATCGAAAGCTAAAATAAGAAGGCTATGCCTTCTCTGCAAAAAAGGAGGCAAATTAATATTTAAGCACTCTTTTCAAGTTGCTTTGTCTCTTTTTCCCTCTTTCCTGCCCTAGAGGCTTTAGAACATCTGGAATATGTGGTTGACCTAGCATTTGAAGCATACTGTAGATTAATTAAACTTCCAAATCAGATATTGAAATATGCAACAGTACAGAGCATAGTATATTTTGCACATGCCAGACTAAAAGCTAGCACTTTTTAAATAAGAGTCTCCCAACTTTGTAAGTCTACCAGAAACTGGCTGATGATTACTCTGTAGATGTTTCAAGTAAGTTTTGAAGCACGCTAGTGCAATCTATACTGAACTTAGGTCAGGAAACTCCTACATATTTTCCTATGTATCTTGGCATCTTTTTTTTTTTTTTTTGCTTCTTTAGGCAGTTACAATATTTCAAATGTCCTGCCCACTGCTCCTGATATGGCTCAGTTTAAAAAAGGAGTAAAATCAGTGGCTGGAAGGCTTTCGGTGCTGGCAAATGGAGTGATGACTTCTATCCAGGTTAGTAAACGTACACAAAAGCTACAACTTGAAGCTGCTTGGATTTATTTATTTATTTATTTCATCTTCCACAGAGAAAAGGCTCAAAACATTCTCCAACTCAGAAGCATGATCCTTATGTAGAATATGAAGGTTTAGTCCTGTGATGGTTTTTGTTACTGTGCTGGATGCCTTTAGCTGAGAAAATTGAATTCATCATCATCATCATCATTTAATTACTTATTAATTGCCCTCCATCCACAATGCTCTAGGCGATTTACAAGATAAAAAAGGATAAAAATACATACATACAAATATTGATTAAAAATATTAAAATAGATTAAAAGCTCTAGTAAAGAGCCATGTCTTGAGTGCTAGGGTAAAAGGCCCCAACTCATGCATGGCTCTCATATAGCGGCAAGGCATTCCATAAGGCAGGGGCAGAAACAGAAAAAGCTCTGCGCCTGGTCCTCTCCAAGTGCACTTCTCTAGGACCTGGTACATAGAGTAAGTCTCATTGGGATGGTCGTTGCGACTTCCGATGATGGGAGAAGGAGAGACGGTCCCTAAGATACGATGGGCCCTGGCCGTAAAGAGTTTTAAAAGTCAGGACTAGCATCTTATATAGACCACGGTAATCAGTTGGAAGCCAATGCAGATGCTGCATTGATAAATTAACTTGAGCATTGAGTTGAGCATACATAAAACTGGACATATTCTTAAGGTCCAGTTTCCATATTAGTTGTATGTTATAATAATTTGATTAGTAACACAATTTAAATACCACCTGATGAGTTTTTGATTAATGGTGGAGCAGCGTTGCATCTAGTCAGTCACAAACCAGATATCTCCAATGTTTGTGGGGAAGGTTTAGAATTTTGAAAATGTGATCTTGGATACCACCAAAATGGAGGGGAGTTACAATAATAGTTAGAGCCCCCCCCCCCCCCCAAAGTGAGTGAATGGAGCAATTGGGAGAGGAGGAAAATACTCTATTGAACTCAGTTTGGCATAGTAACTGTATTGGGATTCGCGCGAAGATATAGATTTTAATTTGTTCTAATTTTATTGTATTGCTTGTGTTTTGGGATGTTTGAAATATAATTCAGCATAGGTATGTTTTATTTTGTTTCAAGCAAGTTCTGACTACACAAATGTAGTGTTTTTCTTCCCCACTAGACATTTAACTCTTTTTTATTATTTCCCTCCCCCCAGGACCGTTATGGCTCTTAACTACTTTTATTCAACTGACTGGAGACACAGAAGACCTTTTTTCCAGACATACTTCAGCCAGTGGTCATACTGTTAATTTTATACAAAGGCTGCCTTAAGGCTGTAGAATATTTTATTCCAGTGATTTGGCACCTGTATTTTTACCATGTGTCTTTTCTGCTTCCTAGCATCTTTCATTTAATGTAGTTACTTGTTTTTACTTCTGCATTTTATTGTATGATGGCTGTATCTCCTGCTGTTCATGTCTAACATTATTATTCTATGAATGGTGTCTTGTCATTGGTATGGCTACTCTGGTTCTGGGACCAGACGAGAAATGCTGTTTTTTCTTATACAGGATGGTTGTCACATACCTATAAAGCCCTTTTTGTAAACTTTAGTTATATGATCTGAAAAGAAACCGGAGTATGTAAACTTTAGTCGTTTCCTGCAGAAAATGTTGCCAGCTTTTATCTCAAAATTGGGCCTGCCCATATGTTACTGGGAGTGGGTTTCAATCTTGTGCCATTTATTTACTATGGTTCCTGGGAAAGGCCTCCTTCATACTTAACACTGACCTGCCTACCTCAGAAATGGTCCAGAATGTTCACTTGTGCTCCAGAAAGGCTTCTGGGGTTGATGAGAAAGAAAATTATCCAAAAATTGGGGACAGAGTTTATGATGCTAAACAGCTTTAGGGATGCTCATCCTAGAGGACATCTTTTGGGTGGAATGGGAGTTTAAATAATGATATGTAGAGCTGTTCTGTAAAGATAATTTAATCAATTTGAGCTGCTTCTGATTTGGATACTAAGGGGACGTTCCAATTTGAGCATTATCTTCTTGGGCTAGTGAAGAAGTGGAGAGAATTTCAAGATCAGTAGATGCTCCTTCCTATATACTTGTTGCACAAGGATGAGAAGGGGTTGGGATGGAGGACCTACCAGTAAGTGCAAAAAAGAGATATGGCCCAACACAGAGTTGTGCATCTATTGAGTTTAGTGGGTAAAATATATTTAACTGAGTTTGTATCCATGATATATTGGTAATCAAAGGAAATACTGAGGTGAGAGTTAAACACTATATTCAGTATGAAAGTGCTATGGTCTTTAAAGCAATGGTTAAATGAAAGCAGTGATGTAATTTTTCCAAGAAAAAGTACAACTAATTTGTCATATGTTTAAAATCTTATTTTTGTTTTTTGACATCTATTTATTCATAACTATTTTCTTCTGAATTGCAATTAGATGCTTTAAATGCCTTTAAACAATCAATAGGGTGAATGATATCAAATATATAGGTAAGGGAGGAGGGATAGAAAATAGAATATGGTAAATGAAGGACTAAACAAGAATAATAGAGTGTTTAAATGCTGTAAGAATTCTAGTACTATCTTATGGATTTAAAAAGAAGTCCTAAATATGTACATAAAAAGGATATAGTGGCTGTGTTTTAGACAGCCTAGAACTGTAATTGTTCAGAATAAACTAAATCTAAACGGTTATTTGAAAGATTGCCTGAAAAGCTTTACCACCTCTGTGTCTGCTTCTGGAAGAGCTGTCATTTCCACTCAATAACATTTAAAATAAATTCTAATTTTAAATGTCAAATTACCTCCAATATTTTTAACAGCAATTTGACATTATTAACACATTTGGGGGGGAGGGTTCATATTTTGCCAGCAAAGATCCATTGACCAATGGGCATGACTTTAGTGTAAATCCAGTAAAAGAGCCGGCTTTAAAAAAGAAAAAAAACTACCAAGGAACGCATCTTGATCTCATCAAATTTGATAGGTTGTATTGGTTTTAAGTCCTGTTCTAGAAAGTGGTGTAGTTAAATGGTGTTCCTTGTATAAAATGACAAAATCAAGGTATTCTTTTGTAATTCCTTTTTTTAATATTTTCACGCTGTGACTGGTTGAATCTGTGGAGATAATCCATCTCTGCCTTTTCTTTTTGGGTGTGGCAAGAGAAGTAGGGTTGGCTCATAGCTTTAATGAACAAAGAAACTGCAGACTAATAGTCGGCACCTTCTAAACCTTATGTGAATCTGAACATAGAAGTGTTTGTATAGGAAAGCTGAAATTGTAAATTGGGAGTGGTTGGAAGGGGAAGTCCATTGTCACATACAAAACACGCCTCCTTTGAAAACTGCAAATTGGTGTTTTGCTTAAAGAGAGATTAGCTATAGAACATTTCCTTAGATTTACATTGATCCCCATTGCAGTACACCAAAATACCTGAGAGTTATTCTGAACCGTGCTCTGACTTATAAGAAGCACTGCTTGAATATCAAGCAAAAAGTGGGTGCTAGAAATAATATATGAAAGCTGACTGGCACAACCTGGGGATCACAACCAGACACAGTGAAGACATCTGCCCTTGCACTTTGCTACTCTGCTGCTGAATACGCATGCCCAATGTGGAATACATCTCGGCACATTAAAACTGTGAATGTGACCTTTAAAGAGATGTGCCGCATTGTCACAGGATTTCTGTGCCCTACACCACTGGAGAAATTATACTGTTTAGCCGGTATTGCACCACCTGACATCCATCAGGAAGTAGCAGCCTGTAATGAAGGGACCAAGGCATTGACATCTCCAGCCCTTCCTCTGTTCAGATATCAGCCAGTATGCCAATGTCTTAAATCAAGAAATAGCTTCCTAAGATTTACAGAGATACTCACGGGAACACCTTGGCAAGCGAGAGTCCAAAAGTGGCAGGCTAAAACCTAGAACCTGAATCAGTGACTAATACCAGATCAGAAATTTCCCCCTGGGCACACAGAAGGCTGGGCAACTTGGAAGGCACTGAACAGACTGTGCTCTGGCACCACAAGATGCAGAGCTAACCCTAAGAAATGGGGTTACAAAGTGGAGTCCATGATATGCAAGTGTGGAGAAGAGCAAACCACAGACCACTTACTACAATGCAGTCTGAGCCCTGCCACATGCACAATGGAGGACCTTCTTACAGCAACACCAGAGCTACTTGAATTGGCCAGCTTCTGGTCAAAGGAAATTTAATATAATGCCAAGTTTTTAACTTTGTGTTTTTTTCTGTGCATTATAACTGTATTTTCAATTTGCTTGTGATACAATAAATAAAATAAGTGGTCTGCACAGAAGAACAATAGCATCATAAGCAGTACTAAATGCCTCTTTAAAATCATTTAGGGAAATGAGCATGTAGACTTGTGTGTATCCTGCAGCTAGGGCTTAGATGGATAAATTCCAGTCAAAACTGGAATATGTTCATTCAGTGGGGTAGGTCAACTTTTCTGGTCTTTCATCTGGACTTTAAAGGAGTCATTCAAGGCTCTGAAACTCATTTAGGGACAGGTTTCAGACCCTTGGATAGCTCTGTTGAAGTTCTGGATGGTGAGCATATCATAGAGCCTCCTGCTCCTACACCAAGGAGACTACTTTGCCTACATAGACTTACAAGATGCTTACTTCCACGTCTCGATCAGAAGGTCCCACAGGCGTTTCCTCTCCTTCAAGGTCCTTGACCAAACCCACCAGTTCACCGTCCTTCTATTCAGGCTCGTCACTGCACCGAGGGTGTTTACAAAAGTATTTGCGGTGGTGGCAGCCCACTTCAGGAAATGGAATAATCTTCCCATATCTGGATGACTGGCTTTTGGTGGCCCCTGACCCTACCGTGTTTCCCCGAAAATAAGACAGTGTCTTATATTAATTTTTGCTCCCAAAGATGCGCTAGGTCTTATTTTCAGGGGATGCCTTATTTTTCCATGAAGAAGAATTCATATTTATTGTTGAACCAAAAAATGAAGATTTATTATATATTGTACAGTAGTTGTCATCACAAACCAGCATAACCAGACAAACTGAATCCTATCAAGAATTTCTTGTTACTACCAATATTTCCATGCACAACACTCTATGGTGTTCTGTTCGGTGGGCATGCTTCGAAACAAAAACTTTGCTAGGTCTTACTTTCAGGGGAGGCCTTATATTTAGCAATTCAGCAAAACCTCTACTAGGTCTTATTTTCTGGGGATGTCTTATTTTAGGGGAAACAGGGTACCAGTCTTCAGAGCCACGTTGCCACCTCAGTCAAACTTCTTGATTCCCTCAGCCTGCAACTCAACGCTGAGAAATGGTCCTTGAACCTGACAACAAGGATAAGAGTCAGAGGCACTCTTTGACTTCATGTCCCAGAAAGTGTTCTTACCGACAGACAGGTTTCTCCCTCCAACATAAGATCTCCATCTGCAGATCTCATTGAAGAGTTCGAGCGCGCTCCATCCAGGTGATCCTCAGCCATAGTTCTGGTTACCCCATTCGCTGGACTGCTCTTGAGACCTCTCCAAAGATGGTTCATACACAGTTTCAAACCAACGCGCCACCTGAATTCGATTTATTATTAATTTGTTTATTTCCAATATTTCTACCCTGCCCTTCTCCCCGAGGGGACTCCAGGTGGCTTACATAACTGGCAGGATCACTACCAGTAAATCATAGTACAATAAAATAAGAATAAAACAGTTAAAATAGTTAAAAAACATAGTAAAATATAATATATAAAAGATTTAACACAGTGCTACTTATCGATACTGGGACGGGTCAGACAATCCCTGTCTTGGTGGACACGTCGCTCCAACGTATGCAGAGGCATACCATTCCACCCCCAACCACCATCTGTAACAATTACAACGGACTCCTCCACCTTCACCTGGGGAGCCCATATGTTAAACTTCACTATTCAAGACCTCTGGTCTCCACAAGAGAGAGACTATCACATAAACTACTTTGAACTCAAAGCACTAAAAGCCTTTGCCCGCCTGATTTCAGGCAAGACAATCTAGATCCTCACGGACAACATGGTGGCTATGTTCTACATAAGCAAGGCGGCATGGGTTCGAGAAAGCTAATGACCCTCTCCACACATCTCTGAAATTGGTGCATCTCCACCCTCCATCTTCCAGACCACCAAAATGACCTAGCAGACGCTATCAGCAGATCAAAAAGAGCCTGCCACGAGTGGAAGCTTGACCTGACTGTCCTCCACTCGGTCTTCCACGTCTGGGGCTGGCCGACAGTCGACCTGTTTGCGTCCCCAAACAATGCCCAACTTCCCCAATTTGGAGCATGATTACCGGCAAATTTACCCCCAGGCTGCTTAGGAGACGCCTTTCTTCTCAACTGGTTGATGGAATTTCTTTACATCTCCCCCCCCCCCCATTCCTCTCATCCTCAAAGTCTTCGAGAGGCTATAGATGATGCGGGGGGGGGGGGGGGTGTGTGTGTCAGCAATCCTCATAACAGCGGCTTGGCCTCGATAACCCTGGTTCCCGACTCTCCTCCACATGTCCTCGGGAAACATCCTTGCCTAGGTGCCTCACCTCCTGACCAGACAACAGGGTCAACTACTACACCCAGACATCTCCCTCCATCTCAGCATTGAACATCAGGATATAGCTGGCTCCATCCCATGCTGCAAAGAATCCTTAAAGCAGCTCACAAGCCATCCACAACTAAAGCTTACACATATAAACTCTCTTGGTTCCAGAACTTTCTTTGATCCTGAGATGTCTCCTCCTTCCCTCCATCGGTACCGTTGGTCCTCAAATTTCTTCTTACTTTGGCCGAACAAAATCTCTCGCTTTCATCAATAAAGTCCTACTTTATCCTGGGCTTTTCAACAACATAACCATCCATCCCTTTTTCCTCACTGCCTTTTCAAAAAGTTTCTCAAGGGATACACTAACCTCCATCCACCAGTCCAACCCCCAACACCTGGATGGAGCCTCGAGCTCGTCCTGGCCCAGATCTCCTGCCCGCCATTTGAAGCACTAGCCTCTGCAGAACTTCGCTTCCTCTCTTGGAAGTTAGCCTTCCTAGTGACCATCACCTCGGCTCGCCGCCCATCTGAATTGGCTGCCCTTGGAATCGACAAACCCTAACTTTGATTCCATCATGACCGGGCGGTCCTCAGGACGGACATCACCTTCCTTCCTAAAGTGGTCTCTGCCTTCCATGTCAATGAGGACATCGTCCTCCTTTTTCCCAAAATCCAACTGCCCCACTTGAAAAAAGGCTACACCTCCTTGATGTTAGGAAGGCCTTTCTGTTTTACAGGGACAGGACACGACCTACCAGAAAGACTCCCAGACTCTGTCCTATGCCCTGTATAAGTTGGGTAACCCACGTACTTCCCAAAGACTCTCACTGGATTGCTTCAACCATCCAACTTTCATACCAGCTGGCTCACCGCCCACCTCCTCCCTCAATTAAGCCAAAGCCCACCAGAGCCCTAGCAGCATCTACGGCTTTCCTTAAAGGAATTCCCCTGGACTCTATCTGTAAGGCAGCCATATGGGCTACACCCCTTACATTCGTTTCTCACTACAGGATAGACTCCAGGACTCACAGAGATTATTCCTTTGGCAGATCAATTTTCTCTGCCTGCCTCCCATGAACATGTGCTGTTCAGTGAACTTTTTAATAACTCAAAGACTTGAGCTTACAGTCTTAAAGTTTATTGTTCCTTCCCATATAGATATCATTGTTGACTGTTCCCTCTTAAAGACCGCCAGGCCCAGGACTCCTACTGGGATTCCGGTCACTACCTGACAATTAAAAAAAGAGAGAGAGAAGAAGAGAGGACAAGGTTACAGATGAGACAAGCACAAATCTGTATTCACATTTAAAAAATGAAAATATTTGAAAAATATGTCTCTCAAGTATTGGGGAACACTGACAAATACAGAGTTTGGACTAATGAAAATCTTTGTAGTTGAGAATTTATTTTGTGCAAACTTTGCACATTTTTTGTGTAGGAAACATTTTAATTTTTTTATAAAGGAAATTACTCCATTTGGGGAAGAAAATAATCTGGACATTTCCTTTAAATCTTGGAAAGAGGTGGAGTAAATCTTCCAGCTTTCTTCAGATACTATGATGCATTCAGGAAAATAACATGGACTTTATTAATAGTACATCAGAAGAAAATTATGAGATCTGTCAATTACAAAAAATGAAGTAGGAAAACCGAGGCGCTTCCAGGAAGTGCCCAAATGTGTGTTTTATATCTTGGACAAAAAAATCCCAGGAACTGACAGGAGGTCCACACACAGACCGGTCAATCTCGGGAATTTGTACCCTGTCTTCCTTTGAAGCAGATCAAGATAGAGGACAGATGGAGGACATCTGGCTGAAGTTTTTCAAAAAGGTTTACTCCGTATTGTGCTGGACCTCATATGTGCACATGTGAATATCTTAATGTAAACACAAGCAGATTCACATGTGCGCATATGAGGTCCAGGGCATAATGGAGTGAATAAAAAAAAACTTCTGTTGGATCTCTCTCTTCACCCAATTGTTAATTGAAGTTTTCTTTAATATTATAAAGTTTAAAGGAAAGTTTAAGAGAATTCTAATTGCTTTCCACTTGTGCTTCCCTTGAGCCCCCTGTGTGTCCATGGCTTCATATATTGATAGCCCGATCAGCTTATCAGCTGTTTCAGGCTTTTAAAAAGCACACATGCACTGAAGCAGTCTACACAGGGGGAAGCAAAGGAAAGCATGTGTTTTGCATGACTGCAGGAATATACAATCATGCGAAGGTGCACATTTTTGGGGCGGAATCGGATTTTAAGCACACCTTTTAAACACATGCTTTCCAGCTTTTAACTTGATTCTGCTTGCACTTTGGTTAAATATCATTTACCTCCATCTCCTTTTTAACCCAGTTACTTCTGGGTTTTTAGCCATGTGTAGAAGAGCCCCCAGATGAAGACACTCTTACAAATTAGAACTAACTACAAGTTGCAATTTTAAACATTTACAAACAGAAGAAATCACTCACATACACATTCAGGAGAGCCAAGGAATTAAGCATTTGTAAAATGATTAGAACAGGAATCTTCAAACATTTTAAGCAGAGGGCCGGTTCACAGTCTATTGGGGGCCAGGGCTATAGTTTGAAAAAAAAATGAACAAATTCCTATGCACACTGCACATATTTTATTTGTAGTGCAAAAAAAAAGAAAAAGAAAACAAAACAATAACAATATGAAAGAATATTTCAATATTAACTCTGCACATTTTTTGGACTTATGAAATATTGGCTACAATCCTGTGTCAACTACTTGAGCTATTCACATATAAAGTTGTCATAAAGTTTACATATTTACCAGGTTGTTCCTCTCTCCATGTCTGCATAATGGTGCAACTATGTTGGTTTGCAGCTTCATAGTCAGACTTCCTATTGTGGAGGGAACTTGGAGGCTTTTAAGCAGAGGCTGGATGGCCATCTGTCGGGGGTGCTTTGAATGCGATTTCCTGCTTCTTGGCGGGGTTGGACTGGATGGCCCATGAGGTCTCTTCCAACTCTACTATTCTATGATTCTATGATTCTATGAACTCCACTTTCCTGTTGTTCCATTTATAAAATATGTTTTTAAAAAGTATTTTTTCAAGAAACGTTATAGCTTTGCAAAGTTTAGGGAGATTTAAAAAAAAATATTTACTTCGAGAGACAGTGGAGGAGAAGTCAGCTAATGTCACCTCCTGATATTACTTCTGTGCTATCATGTTGATCCAGGGTACTTCCAGAAGGCATCAAAATCTAAATTTTATTTTAGGGGGAGGGTTGGTAAAAATCCTGGGACCTGACTACAAATCCACACATAGACTTGTTAGTCCTGGGATTGAGTCTCCTGCCTTTCTCATAGTCTTCCTCTGTATCAGAATAAGATGGAGAGCAGATGAGGGTGGAAGAATTTTTTAAAAAATCACTCTGTTATTCACTGGAGTACATATAAGAAGATTCGCATGTGCCCGTAAGAGGTATATACGTATAACGGAGTGAATTTTTTTTTTTAAAAAACTACCACAGAATTTCTCTCTACCCCCAATCATTAATTGAAACTCTGTTTAATATTATAAAGTTTAAAATAGTTTAAGAGAGTTCTAATTGTTCTCTGTTTGTGCTTTCTTTAAACCAGCTGTGTGTTTCTTTTTCACACCGGTTGCTAAAGGGAGGAGACTGCTTGGCCATTGCTAGCACTATTGCTAAGAGAAAGAACCATCTGCTACAGCGGTTGCTATGGGAAGCGGGAACTGCTTGTCAGTTGCGAAGGGGTATGGTTTTACCTCTCTCAGGTGTAATAGGTTTGTGATAGTAGGTATGTAAAGAGCTTAAGACACTCGTCAGTTGAAATGCTATGTTATGTTCAAATTTTGTATCAATTGGTGAAATAGTTTGGGAGATATGAGGTCCTCACAAATAGACATTTATATATATATATATATATATATATATATATATATATATATATATATATATATTTGCTTGTTTTTAATGCTGAAATTTCATAATTACAGTGAAAATAATAATAATAATAATAATAATAATAATAATAATAATAATAATAATAATAATAAAAAATTGAAAATAAAGAATCACAGTAGAGTAAGAAGATATGAGAGTATGATTGTGGGATCATGGACCGGTGAGTCAGTATCATTCCACTATTGAAGAGAGGTGTGATATTGAAGTGCCAAACCAGATATGTGTCCATTATCCATACTTATGTGATTGTAGCAGTATAGTGGGTTAGTCTGATCAAGTCAAAAGGCTAGTCTTTTCCAAATTTAAGTACACTCACTCATTCTCCATCATGCTTACTTTCTGGACTTTTGAACATCTTGCTTGCCCTCATCTAGCTGGGTTCACACTTGTTAATAGTCTTTTGAAATGTTGTGTCCAAAACTCACCATAGTATGGCTGGTGAAGTTCTACCAAAACAGAAAACAATGGCACTGCAGCAACTCCCTCTACTTTCTTGGCACTCCTTTAAGCGCAAATTATGTTTTAGCTTGAAACACACATTTCCAATGACTGTACAGTTAACAGAATGACAAAAGTGAGAGAAAATCAGTGCTGTAATAGTACAACAGTAGGGATAAGGACCATAGTCTCACCTTCTGCCTTAATATTTGATATAGAGATAACACTATTCTGCATGTTCTTCCCCACACTAGCTATTTATTTGGAAGGTGTCTGTGATGCAGGGAAGTAAGAATAACAATTTATTAAATAACAGATCTCAATCTTCCTCTCCTCCAGAGATTTACTGCCAGTCTTTGTGAAAGGAGTTAAAAGTCCTTGAAGCACAACCACGTTTCTGACTGGATGTTACTTTAATATAGCTTCAATTGGATCTCCATCTGTTATATCTTCAACATGGCTTTACTTTGTGTCTACTTTTATATAGCTTTGATGTAACTTCGATGACATGTGTGACTTCAATGTGACTTGTGTAACTTTGACGTGATGTTCTATTTTGTGGTTCTTCCACTTTTCTTATTCTTCACCTTCCAATACCACACCACCTGACTCCTCAAGGAGCTAGAAGGGACTTGGCTAAGGCTCTGTCCCTGAGACGAGTCTTAAAGCGCTCAAGACTTGGCTGTTTGGTTGTGCATTTCAGTAAATCAGATCTAATTTGCCAAATAGTCACTGTTGAATGTTTTTATGTTGAATGTTTTTATATTGTGAATGATATTTTAAATTGTAAGTCGCTCGGAGCACTCTGGTGGAGAGCGACTAATTAAGAAATAAAGTGAAGTGAAGTGAAGAAAGGAACAGGGCGATTGAGGTTTCAAATACAAGGAGAAAAAAGCTATCTAGACTAACCCCACAAACTATACATAAAATGTATGAGATGGCTAAAATTGGCCTTCCTTTACAATTTTTGAATGATCTAGGACCTAGGGCAAAACAAGTACTTATGCAATGCACTCATGCTATCTATGCTCAATTGGACCTAGAAAGTATAGGTAGGTCTTCTGCCACAAAGTTTTTAGCCTCCCACAAAATGAATACTCATTTAGAACACTATCTGACTATTCCAGTTCCGTTACCCTTAAGAAGAATATATACCAGGGCCAGGTTTGAACAAACTGGTTGCTACTGTAACATCCCAAGAAATGAGAGATTTTGTGTCTGGGGAGATCAAATTGTGGAAGATATCGAACATTTTTTGATTGACTGCCCAGCATATGCCGAACTTCGGCACAATTATTTACATCCATTACTATCTAATTTTAGGTCCCCCAACAGAAATGATCTTCTGACAGTCCTCTTGCAAGGACAAGAAAGATCCACCATAATTAGAGTCAGCCTTTTTATCCTGAAAGCTATCAAGAAAAGAGCACATTTCCTGAAAGAAGAATCAGGAAAATAAGTTTATGTCGGCCAACAGATGGTCAGCTGCCTGTTCTCCCATCCTTTTTGCCTTTTTTTTATTTATGTTGCACTTTGAAATGGTCATATGACTGGTCAAACAAATAAATTATTATTATATACATAAAATGCTAACAGGAATAAACAGTGAGAAACCTTGCAGAGGCACGACACTGCGTTATAAGATGTTTTAAGGATTGCTGAGCCAAGTTATGTGAACAGTGATGAAACATACTGTACACATAGACATATGATTGAATTTGGGATACACAATTCTTATTGGGTAGAAAAAATGTCCTCTCAAATCCGAGGGCAGAAAACATCTACACCTCTGTAAAGACCTAAAATCAACCCTTTTACTTGGCACATACATTTCCAGGAGCACAGCTTTTTATGGCATGGTTCATTGTACTGTTAATTTACTGCTAATGGAAAATATGTCTCTGATGGGAACTGATGTTCTGTTTCTGGAAAGACATTTAGTTGCTACTGATGGTGCTGCTCCTCATCTGTACTGAGCTGTTTGAGGAAGAAAAGAATGGCAATCTTATTTGGATAGCTGACAGTTCAGTATCATATTACATTTTCCTAGTAAATGCCAGTATGCTTTAGGGGGAGGGAAACGGGAGTGGCTTTCAAGCATTTGATTGAGGGGACCTACTCACAACAAAACACATTAATCATATAATAGTGAATTTATTACTGGGAATAGAAAAGCTGATACATGAATCTTGAAGTGTCTGGTGGGTACCTTATTTCTGTTGAAACCGACTCACCTGATTACTCACTTTGGGACTTGTTGCTTTTGAAGGGATGCTGAAGAAGGGACTCCTTTACAGGATTTGAAAAAAATCATATAGAGTGCTTAGCTTCCAGTTTATATTAGTTATTCTTTCAGACAAGCCAGGCTTGAGCTGGAAAGATAAGCTGAAGAGGTGGGGCACACAGCGCATCAGGCTTTGGACATATTGGTAATGTAACTATCTGGGAGTGGACCTTCCCTTTTTTTTTTTATCTGGGAAAATGGTTAGGATGACCGCAATACCTCAGAGGTTCTGGAGACAAACTGTTCTCAAAGAAGCAGGCACGACCTAGAAGTTCCACTCTTCAGAACACACTTCTCTCTGGAAGGTAAGCATTTATTTTCTGTCGGAAAGTGTTATAACATGTGTTATTCTGATGAGCGTTAGAGGAACTGAGAAGACTGGATAAACTGATAAGAGGGAAACAAGGAAATGCTGAGAAGCTTTTTTAGCTTTCATGTAGCATCTGTGCATGTGTGTACTGCGTATATGTTCGTATGAGAGACAGAGAATGAAAAAGAGAGAGGAATAGAGACAATGTGGCTTTTGGTGTTTTGTGTTCTTGCTTGTGCTTGGACATGAGGACATCTCTTTGAAGAGTCAAAACATCCACAAGGCAGGTGTGAGCTACAAGCAAAATGCTTTTTTCCCCATGCTCAGGTGGGGAACAAGAGCAGAAACATACCTTTAAAGATGTAAGTAAGTAACATAACCCACAAGTTCCTTTTTTAGATGGTTCCCTTATCTACAAAATTTAGACATACAGTAGAGTCTCGCTTATCCAACGTAAATGGGCCGGCAGAACGTTGGATAAGCGAATATGTTGGATAATAAGGAGACATTAAGGAGAAGCCTATTAAACATTAAATTAGGTTATGATTTTACAAATTAAGCACCAAAACATCATGTTACACAACAAATTTTACAGAAAAAGTAGTTCAATACACAGTAATGCTATGTAGTAATTACTGTATTTACGAATTTAGTACCAAAATATCACAAGGTATTGAAAACATTGACTACAAAAATGTGTTGGATAATCCAGAATGTTGGATAAGTGAGACTCTACTGTATTTATTAATTTCCACATGCACATGTGGTATGGCTGGGAATACACAAAGGAAGATCTTATCTGCAGGCCCTGCTTGTGGAGTGACCAGAGAAAGTATTTTGCTGCAACTGCTTAACAACAGAAAACCAAGCTACTTAACACCAGCCTGTTTCTTCGCATAGGAGTGGAAACAGTGCAACCTTCTCAGTGTTGTTGGACTACAACCTCCATCATCCCTAGGCAGGATACTCAATTCCATAGAATGCTAGAAATTATTTATGTATTTACTTACAGTAGAGTCTCACTTATCCAACACTCGCTTATCCAACGTTCTGGATTATCAAACGCATTTTTGTAGTCAATGTTTTCAATACATCATGATATTTTGGTGCTAAATTCGTAAATACAGTAATTACTACATAGCATTACTGCATATTGAACTACTTTTTCTGTCAAATTTGTTGTTAAACATGATGTTTTGGTGCTTAATTTATAAAATCATAACCTAATTTGATGTGTAATAGGCTTTTCCTTAATCTCTCCTTATTATCCAACATATTTGATTATCCAACATTCTGCCGGACCTTTATGTTGGATAAGTGAGACTGTACTGTACTTTCCTCCCATGAATGGCACTCAAACCAGTGTATTTAAGACCACAAGTAGGTAAAGGTTTTCCACTGACATTGAGTCTCTGGGGAATGGTGCTCATCTCCCTTTCTCAGCCAAAGAGGCGGCGTTGTCCGTAGACGCTTCCAAGGTGATGTGGCTGGCATGACTGCATGGAGCGCCATTACCTTCCCACTGGAGCAGTACCTATTGATCTACTCACATTGGCATGTTTTCGAACTGCTAGGTTGGCAGAAGCAGGAGCTAACAGCGGCTGCTCACGCCACTCCCGGGGTTTGAACCTGGGACCTTTCGGTCTGCAAGTTCAGCAGCTCAGTGCTTTAACACACTTTGCCACTGGGGCACAGTACATAATACAAAAACCCTCATCCCACAACCCAACATATGGACAATCAACACATTATGTAAACACAAATTACATAAATATAAGTAAACATAAAAATAACACATATATCATTATCAAATTATACTCCAGAAATCTTTAGAGGGCCACTTTGTGACCACCCTACCTCCCCAGGGATTTTGACCAAGAATTTGTTTCAATCCCAACATCATTGCTTTATAAGCTTTCACCTATTTCCATAGAAAGATTTGAGGTTTGAATATTTCATCCACTTTGATGTTCTAGTCTAGTTTCTGGCTCCATGTCAAACGGGCCATGTTTCTCCATTACTCACCCACAGTACTAAAGGGCATCTCAGCTTATTTAGATGGAAAAGTATAAAATAAATACAGGGGATAAAGACACACCCGATGATCTCAAAGAAAGAAATAAACACTAAAGACTATTAAAACCATACTGATGGCAGAGGGTGGGTACAATAATATTGCCAAGATAGGATTTCTACCTTTGAATTATGCAAACAAAAGAACCAAACTTACTTGTTTTTTTTAAATAGAGGGATTAAATAGGTTTTGTGTTTGATGAACAGCATTCCAAAGTCAGAAACAAAACAAATAAAAAAAGGTCACCCCGAAATCAGGAAGGGGCAGTTTTTTTGGCGGTGCTCCAGGAATTTCCAATTTGTTTTCTTATTACATGTTAATGTGGTTCATGAAACTTTAAAACCTCTTTCTGGTTTATCCTAACTGGACTTAATAAATAAGTAGGCACAGGTTAGGGCAGAGATCGAAGGGAAGACAAGAGTGAAACCTGATATATCAGTAAGGATGTGGAAGAGGGAATATGGTCTCGGCAAAACCAAGCTGCTGATATCTCTCCTAGCTTATGTGTTTTTCCTTATTAATACGTTTTACTGTGTTCACCACTTTCTAACTCAGGCCTGCAAAGCAAGAGCTGCCAATCAAGCATTCCCGTGAGAACATTGTGTATCAGATTTCTTTCTCTGACTGCTACAGCTTTAAACCTGCCTATGTGTGCTCTACATATTGGTTCTGATTTCATGCTCTGCATGGTATACACATAGATCAGCTTCAGCAGATTTTGTGGCTTGATTCAGAATTTTGGGTGAGTTTTAAAAATATGCTATTTTTGGCTGAATTTGTATTGTAGCTCACATTGGGTTGTACATTTTGTAGACAGCCCAGCCTCAAGCTGGATTCAAACTGGATTTTAGTTCCTATGTAGAACTGCCCTCTGATGTTGCTTTAAAACTCCTGTGCTATGAAATGGCAACATGTATAGAATCCTACGATTTGTAGTTTAGGGAGAGTCATTTGGAACTACAAAGCTCAGAATTCTACAGAAGGTTGCCATGACTGCTAAAGTGGAACAATAATAATGTATTGACTACATGAATAAAACAAAATCTGGATTCACTTTGAATTCATGCCTGGTTATCACAGATGCATCTGCTGATGCCAGAACGGAGTAACTATCAAGGAGGAGTAGGTCACATTACAGTCCTCCTTGCTAATCACATGAATGCCCCATTCTGACATCTGCAACACACAATGGCCAGGTCCTTGCAGGGACCTCAGTGGCAAAGAGTGTAGGTGATATGGAGACAATAGTATAATCCAGCATGGGAATGGACCAGACCATCTGGTCATCAGAGTAACATCCCCCATGTAGTTGTGGCCTAGGATTCAGTGTGATATCAACCTTAACTTACTGAAATTGAGGATAGAACAAAGTATTTTTTCTGTCCTTCTCAGATATGGAAATTATATTCTAATATTTTCTAATCTGGAGATTTGTGTTAGGGATTCCTCTTCTTCAGAAGAGGAAGGGGAGCAGGAAAGTGTTCATGAATCTGAGGATGAGTTGGAATCTGAGGAGGAGACTTTGCAAGTACCCACTTTTCAGGAGAGGTGAAAGGAAACAGAGCAGGAATGTTGTTCAGCTAGAATAGCTGCCAGAAATGCAGCTGAGTAATTAGGAACTGCCCTAGCAGCTGTGAGGGGACTCAGAGCTATAAAGCAGAAGCCAACATAAGAATCATAGAATCATAGAATAGTAGAGTTGGAAGAGACCTCATGGGCCATCCAGTCCATCCCCTTGCCAAGAAGCAGGAAATCGCGTTCAAAGCAGCCCTGACAGATGGCCATCCTTACTTTCCAAAAGTGTGGCAGACTACAAGAATGCAGGGTCTGTACACCCGCCTCATTCTCCAAGGGATGGAGAAAGGTCGGGTTTCAGCAGAATCTGGACCACATGCAGGTCTATTCTCCAGGAGCAGGAAGAAAGGATGATAACGTATGTATGTAGAATGAATATATATGTGTGTGAATGCAGATTAAATGTAATAGCCCCTTTGTTTGTGTAACCAATGTTGCTATATAGTCTGTGTGTCTACCTTCTTTCTCTGTAAAGTGCTCAATATACTCTGTCTCGCTGAAAATGAAATAAAAGAACATTTTTAAGGTTCAAAAAGTATTCATGACAGTAAGAACCATCAATAGAGCAATACTTTTATTAGAATCATAAAGTCATGTGCAAACTTTTGAGTACATCAGGACAGTTCTTCAGGTTTCCTGAAGGAGATCAGGAGATGGGTGGAGAGAAGAGAGAATGACATTGATGAGTGTGATAGAAGCCTCCCTTTCAAGTGCGATGTAATTTTAAATGGAACGGGTAAAATGTTTTGCAGATTTACCTGTATTTACTTAAGTCTAACGCACCATCGAATTTAATGCGCATCTCAATTTTCAAAACCCTGAAGCCAAAGATTTTTGCAGCAGCAGAAATCTACTCTTTGTTATATGTCCATTATAGTTTCTGCCTGCTTAGATTCCTTCTTTTAAACCAATTGTGTTGGAACACCAAAGCTTTTAATCCCCACAACAATCCTGTAAAGAAATTTGCTGAGAGGTTCTTAGTCTGAGTGAGAGAGGATCTACCCTAGGAAACCTTTTGTATCATTATCCCAATACCCCCATGCATATGGGATATATTGAGCATGGTGATCAGATCATGATATGAATAAACATAACAGTTTAAATAATAAATGAAAGGCCTTCTCACGGACCACCCTGAGAATTTCGGGGAGGGGGGCTGAAGCCCCTCAAGCCCCCCCCCCCGCTACATGCCTGGTCACACGCATTCTTTTGTCATGCTTGGCTGTATCAGTGATTTTGCTTTGCTGTTTAGTAATCCAATGGCTCCAGTAGTTTTACTGACCATGAGTCCTCAATTAATTTTTGATTTATTTAATGTGAGCAAGGGTTTTCTACTTTGCTGGTAATTAAAAACAAGTCCTGGAATCAATTAAAAGTAATATTAAAAAGATATTAGAAATCAGGATACCGCTCAAAGCTGAAACATATGTACTAGGGATTCATGAATTAAAATTGGAAAAAAACCAAGACAAACTATTATTTCTGTTAACAACGGCGGCAAGAATTTGTTATGCACAACTCTGGAAGAAAAAAGAAACTCCGGATGAAGACGAATGGCTTATAAAGGTGCTAGACCTAAGGAATATGGATAGACTTACATTTTTATTAGCAAAAAATAAAGGAGAAGCCATAAGAGAAACAGATTGGAGCAGAATAATGGAATATTTAAAATAAATTGAACAAGAGAAAGGGGAAAAAAGAGAGTTAAAGACATAAGAGAAGAGAAACACCACTCACCAGAACAAAGACATGAAAAGAAGAAAAGGAGAGAGGAGTGAAAAGAAAAGAA
This sequence comes from Anolis carolinensis, assembly GCF_035594765.1. Lineage (NCBI taxonomy): Eukaryota > Metazoa > Chordata > Lepidosauria > Squamata > Anolidae > Anolis > Anolis carolinensis. The sequence goes on along the minus strand of NC_085845.1, from coordinate 95,555,592 downwards.
AAGATTAGTATGAAAAAAGATAGAAAAGGTAGACACCTCAAAGAAGATGTTAGGAAATTCTTTTAAAATATTTGTATATTTTATCCTATCCTCCCCCCTCTCTCTTTTTCTGTTGTTGCTGTCCTCCCCTCTCTCTTCTTACTACATCCCTTCTTTTTTCCCTGTTTTTTTACTTCTTAAGCTTTCTCACTATTTTTCTAATATATCCTGATCACATACTTTATTCTTTTGTAGACTTTTACACATCCTGAATTTACTATCTTTTTAACAGGTAGAAAATCAATAAAGATTATCTATATATATAAAAGGGTAATGAAATTTCGGCCTAGGACAAAACAACAAAACTACACATCCCAGAAACTTGGCAGCACAACCCCTCATCCATGCCTCTACTTTCATCCAACAAAAAGAAAAGAAAAATAAAGTCCTAATTAGAGGGAGAGGAATAATTGTTTTTATCCAATTGCTGCCAGTTAGAAGGCTAAGCTCTGCCCACTTGGTCTCCTAGCAACCCACTCAGTCCAGGGGACAGGCAGAGTTAGGCCTCACTTAGGCCTCTTCCACACTGCCTACAAAATACAGATTATCTGATTTTAATTGGATTATATGGCAGTGTAGACTTAAGGCCCTTCCACACAGCTATATAACCCATTTATAATCTTATATTATCTGCTTTGAACTGGATTATCTTGACTCCACACTGCCATATAATCCACTTCAGTGTGCATTTTATCCAGCTGTGTAGAAGGGGCTTCATACTTCGCCACAGCAACGCGTGGTCGGGCACAGCTAGTATATATATAAAAAGAAAGTAAGTGATGATATACATGTAGATTTGAGGGATAATAGTAGCCCCAGGATTACCCAATTTGTAAAGAAGATGTAAGCTCAAGGAAAAAAGGGAGCAGAGGGGCAAATCTGTAACCCCGTATGCTTTCCCCATCACAAGGGTGAAAGGGTCACATTTGTGGTGAGGTTCCCTGCTGATTTCATTGGAGCCAGCACAACACAGGAAGCCTGGAGACACTTTCACTCTTTTTGGGGGCTTGGCCTACATTGGAAGTCACACAACATTGTGTGATGTCCAGCATTGGCCTCAGTCCCTCAGAGGAGATGAAAGCATCCTAGGATGCTAAAATCACCCTGTCTGATGAGGTGGTTAGTGTTTTCCTTTCCATCTGGTGAAATTAAGAGGCAAGTGTAACGGGCCCCTAAATAGGCATACCTGTGAATACTTTAATCCCTATAATTCCTTTAGGGAGAACCTCAAAGCAAGGGAAAAGGCACACAAGCTCCATTTCTCCTCTTAATGGATCCAACCCAATGCTAAAACTGCTACAAGAAATGGATAGAATCCCAATTCTTCTTCCACCAATATGCCTGAGCTGTAACGAAGACTACAATGATTGTGCTGCACCAGTCTGAAAAAGTGAACATCATTGAACTTTGGTATGATTTTGGCATCAACATGAGGCACAAATCAAAGCCAATGATTGACCTGCCTGTCAACAACAACAACAATTCTTTATTGATTAGTCACTTTTGACCATATCAAAACATGTAAAACATACAATACGTACACACTTATGCATACATACAATAAAACCATGTAAGGATACAAAACATCCCGACCTGCGGCCTAATAACCCGCTGCTAGGCAAATACAGAGTAAAAAGGTTAAAATTAGTAATTTCTTAAGGACAGGGGTAAATAAAGCAAGTGCATATTAAATTTTAAGTTTGGATTTTGTTAATGGCAATAATGTATCAGCTCTCCGCTTCCATCGTCTCACGAATGGCCAGCGCTTTTTGCGTAAAAAGGGCCAGTTTTAAAATAGAGTTTTTATCTGAACCCTGTAGAAGAATATGCAATTTCTCCTTATTCTCTAAGTGAGTATGATTCTCCAGCAGAGGGTCTAAATAGAGAGATCGAATCCTGGTGTAGTAGGGGCATTTTAAGAAAAAATGTTCTGAGTCCTCCACTTCTGCATCTACCTCACGACACCCACAGGTTCTCTTCGTATAGGGGATATTCTGATGTCTACCTAGCTTGGACTTAATGTCAAGCTGCTCGAATCTAGCCCGGGTAAAAAGTTTTCTAATATATAATGGAAGAGTCAAGAAGAGGTAGGTTTCCATGCCCACGTTGCATTTAAATTTGGCCAGGTATGGAGTGGTTCTAGCTTGCGCTATGATCATAAGATCATTTTGTGCAGCAATGTCGAGGGCTCTTCGGTATTCAATTGAGCACACTTTAGCCCTGAAATTTATTAACTCGTGTGGGGCAAAACCTATCTTACTGACCGTGTGACCGAGTCTGCTTAGCCATGATGACCACTCTTTGTGGTTTTCTTGTTCTAATAGGCATATGGCTGGGAGTCTATGTGGTTGCATTTGTCTTATTTTGTACCACCAATTGATCTGCCTCTTCAGGATTACTGTGGAAATTGGGGTTACTCCCATCTCTGCTCTCACTGCAGCTGACAGGGACGATCTCTCCACACCTAAGCCAGTTTTCAAGTGGCGAAGTTGGAATCTTTCTACCAATGCCAGATCTTGATCCCCCCATATTTCAGCTCTATACAAAGCAATGGGGAACACCTTGGCCTTGAGAACTTTCAGAAAGGGCCATAAAGATCCTGGGTAATTATGATTACATAATTTATGAATTGCCTGCGCAGCATTATCAGCTTTTGCGATACTTAATTTTAGATGTTGGGACCATGCCCCAGAAGCTGCAAAGTGTAGGCCTAGGTATTTAAATATCCTCACTTGTTCCACTTTGTGCCCATCAAGGTGCCAGTTGTAAACCTTAGTTTTCTTGCCAAAGACCATTATTTTGGATTTTTCTTTATTTATGGTGAGGGTATTTTCAGTACAGTATTGGCTAAGCTTTTGCAGAGACCTCCTTAACCCAACAGGGGTGGTGGATAACAGTACTATGTCATCTGCGTATATCAAAATATTTAAGTCCCTATCCATAATCTTTGGACCGTGACATTCTTTCATTTTCAAATATTCCACAATATCATTTATATAAAAATTAAAACAGAACGGTGCCAGCAGACAGCCCTGTCTCACACCCTAGTTGTAGCTATTCCATTGGAGGCTGCCCCGCTATTACCTCATCTCACTTTAACTGAGGAATCGGCATATAAAGCAATCAGAAGAGCCAGGAGTCTTTTGTCTATGTTAGACATCGAGAATTTCCTCCAAAGTAAACCACGGCTTATAGAGTCAAAAGCTGTGGACAGGTCTATAAAAGCAACATATAAACTTCTATTCAATGAAGAATATTTATCAATTACATGCTGAATGTATTGTCTATAGTGGAGTAGCCTTGCCTAAAGCCAGCTTGTTCTTCCTTTATAATCAGATTATTTTCAGCCCATTCCTCTACTTTGTCTAGAAGATATCTTGCGTAGATCTTTGCTGTAATGTCAATCAGGCTGATTGGGCGATAATTCCTAGGGTCGGCTTTGTCTCCTTTCTTGAAGATTGGCACTATAATGCTTAGTTTCCAGCCTGATGGAACAGGACATGCCTTATTTATATGATTGAATAGATCCGCTAGTAATTGAGCCCACCAGTCTATATTTTGCTTAAACAGTTCTGGGGGGATGTGAGGGCGATCTGGCTGCAACATCTGTCACCCCATTGATTGCCAGGGTTGACCTGCCTGTCAATTGGTGCCCAGCCCAGCCTATCTGCGACTGTAGGAAGACCAGGAGAAGCACTAAGATCATGTGCCATTTAGAGTGATGTGAAGTTTCCTCACCAGTACCTGTCAGCAAGGCTCTCGTGTGAATCCGCATGCTATTGTGTATGTACCCATCCCCAAAGTTTCATAAGAAGACCTGAACTGGCAAGGCATAAGAGCTCTTTGGTTGAGAATTCTAAATACCTTTGCCTAAATTGAAAATCCCAGAATTCCATAGGATGCAGCCATGACAATGGAAGTGGAATCATAGCATTATAACTTTGGAGTGTGCCAGGGCACCTAGTAGTTACAATGTTCTCTTATACCCAACCAATCCTATTTGGATAGTGCTAGGAAAGGCTATTGAAAATGGGTGCATGTACCTGAATAGCTGCTCTAGAATAGACATTTTATTATGAGAAGTAGCCATGGGGAATTCTGCCAGGTTGTATGGTAGACCTGCATAAAACAGAAGGATTGTCAGCTGTACTAGATGCTTGCTGGTGAGGCCAAAGAAGAAACTGCCATTGCCTCCAGCTTGAAGATACGATGAATAGTGCCATGTAGTAGCATTTTCCTTTTGATCTATTGTTCATAGATTCTTCAGTGTGCGACAAATATTTATAAATATTGAATGCATATACACTTGCCAACCTCCAAAGGATAGCTCATTGTGTCATTGCTAATAATGACATACATAATTAGATATTTAATAATTGATCATGCTGTCTTCAGTACTAATTAACAGTCTAACCATCCAAGTTGGCTGATGCAGGCTTCCCTGTTCTAATCTGGACATGGATGGAGGGGAGAATGCCATTAGATGCACTGACTGCTTAAATTTCGATAGGACTGTGCATTTTTCCAGGCTAGAATTTTTTTTTTATCCAAACAGGTAATTAAAGTTTTTGTGAGACTAAAAAGTAAAATATGCAAGCAGGTATAAATCAGGTAGTAACATTTTTTATGTAACAGCAACCCAACCTTAAAGACATGAGGCTTTAGTCCACTACACCATCGGGGGCTCCTGACTAATAATATTACAATATATTGATATAGTAAAAGGTAAAGGTAAAGGTTTCCCCTGACGTTAAGTGCAGTCGTGTCCAACTCTGGGGGCTTGTGATGACTCATGGGCCATGTAGTCCCGTTCCTAGCACTGTTGTGACAGATGAAGAGGAAAACTTAGGTTTCCCACCGTTTCAGCCAGAATTGGAGCTTTTTCAGCCAGAATTGGAGCCCTTGCACCTGCAGGAGATTTGCCTTCCAGAAGTCTGCCAAACAAGCCTTGAGCCGAAATCTCCCCCATTTTCTCGCCGTGATTATTATAAACAACAGAAAGGCGCTCAGGAGGCGTCTCGCAGGAGCGCTAGGATTGCTGCCAGGCATTCAGCTGATTAAGCCTGCTTCCCATGGGAAACTTTAGGGAGTCATGCATCTGGACACAGAGAATGGCTTTCGGTTCTGGTTCCCCAGAGAATTGTTCTTTGGCGGGAAAACGAGACCCTATTTAGGTGTTTTGCCCACGTAGGAATCTTGCGGAGTCAATTCGTCAGCTTCGGGAGTAGGTTGTGTGTGGACTACGCTACTCCCGCTTCAAGTCCTTTGCTCCCGTTTCCAGCCTTGCCTTGCTTCCCAGAACCTTGCCTTGCTCCACGGACCTTGCCTTGCTTTCCGGACCTCGCCACGAATTTACCACGGATCCTGTTCTTGCTCCTCGTTTCTTGTTGCCTTGAATTAAGCCTAGTGTTCCAAGAATCAAGTTTACTTCCTAGCCTTGCTTTAGTTTCATGGACTAAAGGACCTTGTCATCTCCCCTCACTTTGCTTGGCAAAGTGAGTGTTTCGGTTACTGGATTACAACTTTGGACCTTAATATTTCATATTGGACATTGTTTCTTTGGACTAATTTTGACCTTTCCTGAAAGGTCTACTTCTGGACTATTTTCTACACTTGTTTTTATTAACTTTATATATTTCCACAATAAAGATATTAGATAGATTCTGGCCTCTGTGTATGGTTATTGGTGCTCTGCAGCCTGGGTCCTGACAGGGCTGGTGCTCATCTCCATTTCTGGAGCCTCCAGTGGTGTATTTGGTTAAAGCCTTGTAACCTGAAAGTTGGGTTGCTGACCTGAAGGCTGCCAGGTTCGAATCCCACTCGGGGAGAGTGCGGATGAGCTCCCTCTATCAGCTCTAACTCCATGCAGGGACATGAGAGAAGCCTCCCACAAGGATGGTAAAAACACCAAAAACATCCGGCCGTCCCCTGGGCAACGTCCTTGCAGACAGCCAATTCTCTCACACCAGAAGCGACTCAGGTTGCTCTTGACACAAAAAAATTCAATTTCTAAGCCGAAGAGTCAGCATTATCCGTAGACACCTCTAAGGTGATGGGGCTGGCATGACTACATGGAGCGCCGTTACCTTCCTGCCGGAGCAGTACCTATTGATCTACTCACATTTGCATGTTTTCAAACTGCTAGGTTGGCAGAAGCTGGGGCTAACAGCGGGCGCTCATTCTGCTCCTGGGATTTGAACCTGCAAACTTTTGGTCCGCAAGTTCAGCAGCTCAGCGCTTTAACACACTGTGCCACTGGGGGCCCTCATTGATATAGTACAATATAGTAATTTAATGCCAGTATTGCGCTATGCTAATAATATAATATTGTATGTAAATTTAATTTGTAAGCCGCTCTGAATCTCCTTTGGGGTGAGAAGGGCGGGATATAAATGTAGTAAACAAACAAACAAATAAATAATATAATGTACCAATGTGGTGTATTGATTTAACCAGTAGAATATCACCCTGGACAATGAGGCTGTGCATAGATCCGTTTTTCAAAACAGGCTCCGGATGGTTCGCCATTTTCGGCTGCCAGATCGTCTGTAACAGCATGGGTGGCAAGTCCATATTTTTTTTTTGACTGCAACAAAACACATGGCTGTCAAAAAGCTCTGCTTTTGGTTTCTTCTGACTAAATGTAGAGCATAGAGAAGCTTTCCCTGTGAAGCTGTCTGCCTGCCTGAACTAATCAGAAGAAGAAAGCTGCTCACATGTTAGCTAGCTCCGTGTTCTGTCTTTAAAAAGCCCCTGTAAGTTGCTTGTTGTTTTCTTTGACTCTCTCTCATATTTTTCTTGTGGATTCTGTGTGCGTGCTCATTCGCTCACACAAGAAGCTTGAGCCTACCCCCCAAATATAAAAAAGTAATATGTGTGTGTGTGTGTGTGTATACAGTAGTAAAGTTTATATATTGTTATGTATATATAAGTAACACACACACGCCCATATATATAGCGAGGTGTGGCCGTGGTGTGGGTGCTACTGGGTCAAATGGCCAGGCTTTCAGGAGAGTGAAAACTGAAAGGAGAGGGAGATTTACTACTGATTTTCAATCAGATCCTCCCACGGGATGCCTTTTTGGCCTTTTTTTTTTTTTTTAAAGAAGCTTTTATTTCTAAAAACTTAAGAATTTCCTAAAAATCAGTGGATGACCCAAATGTTCTGAAACTCGGGGGGCTAGCAGTGGTAAATGTATCCTCCAAGTGTGGCCATTTTCATCCCGATAGCCCTAAAAATGATGGAAAGGAGAGCCTCGGAAGTTCCCCAATTGCTACCAATGGGCTGGATCTTCCTGGAGTGAAAACGGATCTTCTGGTTGCCTGATTGAAAAATGGCATTTTGCCCTCTCAAATTCGAGCAGCTCCTGAAAAAATGGGTCAGAACCAGCTGAAAACCAGACACTGAAAATGCACACCCTTACTTGAGAGCTACCTGTTGAGGATGCTCTAGCTGGAGGTCCTACCCTGAACAGATGTTAGATTTTATGACCCATGGAGCCACTTCCAATTCAATCATTTTATCTCTGAATTAAACTTGTTTGCAGTTTTAACCTGAAAAAATAAAATGGGATGTGTAGGGCCTCTTGGGTATTGAAGGGGAATGGAAGAGAAAGTTGCATACAGCTTGTGGGCTATACTTTCTCCATTCCTGATATCGATCACAATCAGCTAATAGTCCAAGCCATATTGAAATAGTCACATACAGCACCTATTAAGACAGCAGCTGTTAGCCTTACTGTCAAGATAAAACCTGTAATTGGTATTCAGACCAAAACAAACAAACAAACAAACAAACAACATGATATAGTTGAGTCCCTCCAGGGAGATAGAGCGGAATATAAATAAAGTGTATTATTATTAGTGGCTTGGGTACCGGATGACTCAGACCACACAAATCTCCACTTGGCCATGCAGACCCACTGGGAGCAGTTCTACACAGACTTTATAATGCAGTTTGGAAGTGGATTTACTGTGACTCCAAGAATTTGATAGCATTTTCTTAGGTTTTTTTTCATGTCAGGAGCGACTTGAGAAACTGCAAGTTGCTTCTGGTTTGAGAGAATTGGCGGTCTGCAAGAATGTTGCCCAGGGGACACCTGGATGTTTTCATGTTTTTACCACCCTTGTGGGAGGCTTCTTTTATGTCCCCCATGGAGCTGGAGCTGATAGAGGGAGCTCATCCGCACTCTCCCTGGGTTGGATTCGAACTGGCAACCTTCAGGTCAGCAACCCAGCCTTAGAATCATAGAATCATAGAGTTGGAAGAGACCTCACGGGGCATCCAGTCCAACCGCCTGCCAAGAAGCAGCCTTCAAGTCATCAGTCCGGCCAGCACAAGGGTTTAACCCACTGAGCCTCAGAGGTCTTCTTCTCTTAGTGATGAAGTGGTCTTGACAATTCCTTCCTCTGAATTATTCTGCTTATCAGATGGACAAAGGATCACAGCATTGTTGGAAAATGGAATCAGTTGAACCGTGAGAACACAGTTTTATTTAGCTCACAAATGCATTTTCAGAGCTAAAACACATAAACAACAGACTACAGTATTCCTTATTTATTTATTTATTTATTTATTTATTTATTTATTTATTTATTTACAGTATTTATATTCCACCTTTCTCACCCCGAAGGGGACTCACATTATATACATATAGGGCAAACATTCAATGCCCATAAACACATCGAACTGAGACAGAGACAGACAGACAGATGCAGAGGCAATTTAACCTTCTCCTGAGGGGATGTTCGATTCTGGTCACAGGGGGGAGCAGCTGCTTCATCATCCACTCTGACGGCACTTCCTCATTCCAATGTTGTAAATTAGTTAAACTTGCCTCCCCACTTTTATAAATGGTACCTTATTTCCTACTTGATAGATGCAACTATCTTTCGGGTTGCTAGGTCAACAATGAGCAGGGGCTATATTTTATTTTTAATTGACAGGTGCTCACCCCACCACGGGCTGGCCTCGAACTCATGATCTCATGGTCAGAGTGATTTATTGCAGCAGCTGCTTACCAGCCTGCGCCACAGCCCGGCCCCATAGCACGTGTGCAAGCAGATCCACGTGACCTGGAAAGCAAGAAGAACTGAAAAGAGTGGAATCCTCATCAGATTAAGGAAATTCCCCCGTCATTTGCACATGTAGAAAGAGTAAGTTTTCAGAAATCAAAGTGTCAAAAGGTGGGAGGTGTCTGCATAGTTTACAGCACCTTGTATTCATTGGTGGTTTTTCATCAAAGAACAATCAGAGTTAGATTTACTTAGCTTCCAAGATCAGATGGGATCTAGTGCTTTTACTGTATGGCTAAGCTCCTTTAGCAAATAAATTCTTAACAAATCGATGTACCCAGGTTTGTAAAGATCGCCTATGTTTAATAGAGGTCTCTAGCATTGTGTACATTTTCCAGCAACTTCTGGTTTTATTTCTGCTTCAAGGACAAAGAGGTAAGTAATTGTTTTTAATGTTGAGAGGCTTTTAACTTTTTGGTTTTTAATGTATATATTTATTTTATTTTATTGTATGTATGTGGCATCGAATTGTTGCCTATTGTAATCCACTCTCAGTCCCCTTTGGGGTGAAAAGCAGGGGGGTATAAATACAGCGAATAAATAAGTAATCTCAGGAATTTAATGCTAGTCATTTTTGGTCAAAATTACTTTCCTCCTATCTATAACACTCAATGTTTTGAAGCATAGGTTTCAGTCAGCATTTCCCCCCTAAGCGATCAGTTCTGTGATCACTTTACCCATTTTGCAAGCAGGTAACTACATTGCCAAAACTGTAAGAATGTTAAGACCTAAAGGATCATTGTGCCCTATTTTGCATGCTAGTTAGGAAGTGTGAATTTGTACAGCTTCAAAATGTGAAGCATAAGAATTTTCTCTCATCTGTAGTACCAGCTAGAACATGGGAAAAGGCTGGGCTGTGGTGCAGGCTGGATAGCAAGCCAGCTGCAACAAATCACTCTGACCAAGAGGTCATGAGTTCGAGGCCAGCCCATGCCTGTTCTATGTTATAGCATTGAATGTTTGCCTTTATGTGTGCAATGTGATCCGCCCTGAGTCCCTTTCGGGGTGAGAAGGGCGGAATATAAATGCTGTAAATAAATAAATAAATATTCTAAAACTGCAGACACCTCCCACCTTTTGACACTTTAATTTCTGAAAACTCACTTGTTCTATACGTGCAAATGACAGGGCATTCCATTAATCTGGTGAGGAAGTTGCAATTTAAGAAGAGGGTACTTAGAATTCTCAGCCAGAACTTCTTGGACTTAATCAATCTAGACACTTCAGAATTCCATAGGACAGTCCCAAGAAAATTTTGCTCCTCTACTTACATGCATTTTGGCCTGTGGGAAGGAGGATGTTAATCATAATAATAGTAATAAGATTTATTACCATCCTCTTCTTATGGCTCGGGGTGGGGCACAACACAGTTAAAATAGATAATCATAATGAAATATATTCAACAATGTACTGATCACTAAATGAGACGCAGGAGATTCTTCTCAAAATAGACCAACCTTGATGATACATTATTGCTGTGAGTATACTTTCTGCTAGCATTAAGTCTGGCCCTTGGCGCCTATACCTGGAAATATGAAATTGGAAGATTTGTACTGCTAGCAAAGCCGGCCCTAGGTATTTTTCAAGTGTAGGTGAACAGAATTTTGCCCCCCCCCCCCAAACAATAACTGAAAAATAAAAGCGTTGGATAAGCGAAAATGTTGGATAATAAGGAGAGATTAAGGAAAAGCCTATTAAACATCAAATTACATTAAGATTTTACAAATTAAGCATCAAAACATCATGTTTTACAACAAATCAACAGAAAAAGCAGTCTCGACTGCGCCCCCGTATATTTGGCACCCAAAGCGACCGCTTAATTCGCCTCATTGTTGGACCGGCTCTGACTGCTAGGCAGGCTTGGACCACCACAATGATACAACTGGAAAACTGTCCCTTTGAGATGTTGTGGCACTGTGTATACCTCAATTTGTTGGATTTCTAAAATATACACTCATGCCAGTTGCCAATACACCTACGAATGGGAAACCTGGGATTTGCAACAGTAAGTAAGCTTTGGGTGCTACAAATTGAAGTTACACTTGAAAAATGTACCTGTTCCTACTTACATACAAATTCAACTTAAGAAAAAGCCTACAGAATCTATATTGTTTGTAACTTGGGGACTGCCTGTAATGATTATTATCATTAACTATTATTATTACCGGTAACTTTATTTCTATTCCACTCTTCTCACTCAATAGAAACTTAATAGAACTCTCTGGCTCTGTCAGGGAAATTGGAAACTATTTGTTATTTATGGCAATAACATTGGCAGAACTTACAGTTCTGCTCTTACCCTCCTGCCAGTTTCCATTAGCAAATCCACTTGCCTGGTACTATTAGCTGCTTGTGCTAATTATCTTGTGCCTAAATAATTTTTTTCCAGAAACACTTGCAGCACATTTGATTTCTATCAACATATATGTAAGCACTGCAGAGATGTGACAAAAAATTTCCTGTGGCCATTCTTCAGTTTACCATAGCAAAGTTCTGAAAATGTTAAGGGATTATTTCAATGAAAAGGGAAATAAATCTCGTAAAGATGATTTTTAGTTTTTTTCAAGCCATAGTCATTTGACATTCACGTCTAAATCTAAATCACATATGTGGAAAAGTCTCAATAATGCCATGATCTTTCTAATGTGGTTAATAAACAAAGACAAGGAAGCTATAGAAGTTGCTAAGTTTTCCTTTAAAAAACAAGAAAAACAATTTAAAACATGCCTGTGCAAAATCACAATAAAATTATGATACTGTAAGAGGGATAAGCTGAGAAAACCATATGATAGGGACACTATCAGGTGGAGTCAACTTGAAGGCACATGGCATCAACATAGACGCATGAAACTTCACTTCTTACATTAACTTTGGTCCAATGAAAGCTAAAAAGAAGCATCAACACTTTTCAGGTGGACTGCACAGATATTTTATTTGCAGAGTTAGTATCCCATTCTTTAAGCCTTTCTGGAGACCAGCATATTATGTTAATAATATGTTAATGTTAATAAGCAAGCAGTAATGCTATTTTGTTTTTAAGTCTTCTAAGATCTGGCAAATGCCTTGTTAACATTTTCCCATTTTTTTCTGAGCATTATTGCATTTTCTATTGAGTCATGTTTCTCGTGATTTCTCCAAAGTATGATAGCCTCATTTTGGCTTGTAGTGATAAATTTTGGCATTGGGACAAATGTATTCTTTGTTGCTGTTGTCCGTGGTTGTCCGTGGTTTCTGTTGCACTCTTCTCCAGCATCACATTTCAAAGGGGTGGATTCTCCTGATGTTTTAAAGATATATTCTAGCTAAACAGGAGATTGGCAGAAGATCAGCTTTTGAGAGTCAATATTAGCAGAAGCACTTATGTAATTTTGTCAGAAGTACTAAAACATAATACTGTCAGTATTTATGACCCATTAACATTTCCTTCCACAATTCAAAACTCAAAAAAGCATTACTATAACAATATAATGTTGGGAAAGTGACATTGTCTTAAATTCTGATGGTTTGGTGGAACAGAATAAATCAACTGGTTTAGAATGCTGCTTCTTAAACTGTGGGTCTATGTAAGATCACCTTACCTCAATGTTGGGGTCACAAAAAATTGGCAACAGTAAGTTTTCTGAATGTCACCTAATAACTGCTTTAAACATCAACATGAATCTGTTGTGCAGTGTTTACAATGGAAAATGCTTTAGCTGTCCTACATAAGAAGTTGCCTGGTTAGCAAACCTTACAAATGATTTTTATATCTATTTATCTGGGGTCAAAAAAGTTTTTGGTCTGAAAGGGGCCATGAATTGAAACATTTAAGAATCCCTGGTTTACATCTTAGAAGAAAAATAAAATTCACGGAGGACTGGTTAATCAGAAGCTACTTGCTATTAAGCCGTCACACCCGGGCACCTTTGGTAAACTAAGATGTGCTGCTTTCTTTGCCCAGGTGAACTGTGGGGCCTTACTTCAAAGCTCAGGAGTCCCAGTAACCAAGGCCACTTCAAGTTGAACATCAAACAAGATTTTTATTTTCTCAAAGTCCTTGACAGACTTGGCACACATAGTTAAAGTTACAAATATAAACAGTCAACTTATAAAATCATGCAGATGTTTCTTTCTTGCTTTTCCCCTTAGCTGCTGGGCTAACTTCCTCCAAAGCGAAGAGATCCTGAGATGCTCTCTACCCTAGCCCTGAGCTGCTATATTAGAAAGAGCAGATCTTTCCCTATCTAAGCTCAAAGCTAGCTGGGAGATGAAGTAGTTGGAGCTTCTTCCAATGGTGGAGAAATCCCGAGATATTCTCTGCCCCAGTGCTGAGTTGCTATATTAGAAAGAGCAGGTCTTTCCCTATCTAAGCTCAGCACCAGTTTCAAAGGCAAAAGGTCAGTACTTACGATGGCTTGTCTGAGCTGGCCTTGATTACAAGCACATCTGAGATCCTTTCTTTTCTGCAAAAAAGCAAAAAGGCTTTTCAAAATGGAGATTTCATCCCCGGGAAAAGGGGCGGTCTCAAGAACAAAAGGATACTTTTGCAAGCTGAAAGCAGCAAAGGCCTGCAGGCTGGTTACAAACTTCTGTTAATAATTAACTATCAGGGTGCTATTTCCTACAACTATGGAACAATGCAAATCAAACCTCTGGGGGACGGAACAGCTATAATAGCTCATCTGACTTCCTGTATTTGATTGCAGGAAAACTTCAATTTCTAATAGTGGACAATTTACTAGGAGCAACTGGCTGATCATGGTGGAAACCAGAGATTTTAAGTTTTCTCATATTTTGTATCATTTTGATGTAATCATATATTTTATATTGGAAAGTAAATGTTTTAATTTCTTTTTTCAAAACAATCAAGCAAAGAGTTATTTTTACGATCTACAAAGATAACTAACATCTGAAAGGGAACTAGATGTTAGTTATTGTTAACTTTGCAGTTCATGGAAGTCACTCTTTGCTTACTTGTTTGGAAAAAAGAAATTAACATATTTACTTTCCAATACAAAAGATATGATTACATCAAAATGATACAAAATACCATTCTGGCCAGTTTGGCTCCTTCTACACTGCCATATAACCCAGATTATCAAATCAGATAATCCACATTATCTGATCTGAACTGGATTTTGAGTCTACACTGCCATATAATCCAGTTCAAATCTTGATTAATGACTTAGATGAAGGGTTAGAAGGCATGATGATCAAGTTTGCAGACGACACCAAATTGGGAGGGATAGCCATTAGCCAATACTCGAGAAAACAGGAGCAGAATTCAAAACGATCTTAACAGATTAGAGAGATAGGCCAAAACTAACAAAATGAAGTTCAACAGGGACAAATGTAAGATACTCCACTTAGGTAGAAAAAATGAAATGCAACGGTACAGAATGGGGGACGCCTGGCTCGACAGCAGAATGTGTGAAAAGGTTCTTGGAGTCCTCATGGACAATAAATTAAACATGAGCCAATAATGTGATGTGGCGGCTAAAAAAGCCAATGGAATTTTGGCCTGCATAAATAGGAGTATAGTGTCTAGATCCAGAGACATCATGCTCCCCCTGTATTCCGCCTTGGTCAGACCACACCTGGAATACTGTGTCTGGGCACTGTAATTGAAAGGAGATGTTGACAAGCTGAAAGGTGTCCAGAGGAGGGTCTGGAGAACAAGCCCTACGAGGAGCAGCTGAAAGAGGTGGGTATGGTTAGCCTGCAGAAGAGAAGGCCGAGAGGAGACATGATAGCCATGTATAAACATGTGAGGGGAAGTCATAGGGAGGAGAGAGAAAGCTTGTTTTCTGCTGCCCTGGAGACTAAGACGTGGAACAATGGCTTCAAACTACAGGAAAGGAGATTCCACCTGAACATTAGGAAGAACGTTCTCACAGTGAGAGCTGCTCAGCACTGGAACTCTCTGCTCCGGAGTGTGGTGGAGGCTCCTTCTCTGGAGGCTTTTAAGCAGAAACTGGATGGCCATCTCTTGGTGGTGCTTTGAATGCGATTTCCTGCTTCTCGGCAGGGGTTTGGACTGGATGGCCCGTGAGGTCTCTTCCAACTCTATTATTCTATGATTCTATGATTTTATATGGCAGTGTAGAAAGGGCCTTCAACGCTCACAAGTGAAACAACCAGGACCTGAACCGCATCATATCCCACCACCACAGTTTAATGAGACCATGCTCCTGAAACTAAAAAGAAAAAGAAAGACACAAATAAAGTAGTTGTAATAGCACCACAAAAAGGTGAAAATTATTCCTGGCTAAGTTACAATTGTAATGTGCTCTAATCAAGCCCTACTTAATGTCAAATGGTTTAAATTTAGGCTACTAATTTATTTGTAACTATTTACTTGTTAGGTGTGGTAGAAAAGGAATTTTGGTAGATATGGGTCTTTAATTCAATTCAGCAGCCCTTGTCTTATATTTTTTCTTATGCTATACTAGTTGCCCAGGTTATTTGAAAAAGTCGTTTTTTTAATTGTACAAAATGTATAAAGTTGTAGATTAACAACAACTGACATCATGCTAGGTTAAACCCATGAAATTCCATCAGTACTTAAAGTCTGTTATGTTGGGCAAGTTTGCTCTGAATGCATCAACGATGGGCTTCAGTGTGCTTTCTGGCTGTAAAGTAAACTACAACTCCCACTATGGTGAGTCAGTCCTCTCAAACCCTTCCAGTAGGTTGAGTTAATCATGGGCGTTCAGTGTGGACCAGGTCCATCATCGGTGGACGTCATAGTTTCCCTGGTTGTGGGTGAACTAAAACTCCCAGAAAGGAAGTTCCCCCCAAACTCCTCCAGTAATTCAATTTCAGCATATCAGATGTGCCAAGTTTGGTCTAGATCCATCGGTGTTTGGGTTTACAGCCCTCTCTGGATGTAGGTGAACTACAACTCCCCCGAGTCAAGTTGAATTTTCCCCAAAGACCTCCAGTATTTTTTGCTGGTCATGGGGGCTTTGTGTGCCAAGCTTGGTCCAATTCCATTTTTGGTGGTTTTCAGAATACTCATTGATTGCAGGTGAACTATATATCCCAGTACCTACAACTCCAAAATGTCCAGGCCAATTCCGCTCAAAACCCACCAGTATTCAAATCTGGGCATATCGGGTATACTATGTATGTCAAGTTTAGTCTAGATCCATCATTGTTTAGGTTCATAGTCCACGCTGGATGTGGGTGAAATACAACTCCTATAAATCCCTCTAAAGACCTCCAGTATTTTTTGTTGGTCATGGGGGTTCTGTGTGCCAAGCTTGTTCCAGGTCCATTGTTGGTGGAGTTCAGAGTGTTCTTAGATTGCAGGTGAACTATACATCCCAGTACATACAACACCTATAAATCATGGTGAACTCTCCCCAACCTCTCTAGTATGTTCAGTTGCTCATCAGTTCCTCTGTTTTCTGTCTGTCATAGAAAAGAATAGGAAAGGGTTAAGGGAGAGGCAGTGGGTGGGGTCATGCAAATTCCACACCAATAGAAAGAGTAAGAAACACTGGGATGTCTCTGGTGGAGGAAAAACAGAAAGCCTTGGAGGAAAATGTCTCGTATGAAAACCTTCTCTTGGGTGGTGAGGGCAGTATGGTGTTTGTGGAGGACCTTGGCAGGACTCTATATAACCTGCAATGTCATTGGAGGGAGGGCCATTAGTGTCTCCTGAACCGTGGGAGCTATAGCTATTTGTGGAAGTGGGAACTTGACTGTGTAAGTGGACATCCCTGCCACACACATACATATATACAGTGTTCCCTCACTTATCGCTGGGGTTAGGTTCCAGGACCACCTGCAATAAGTGAAAATCTGTGAAGTAGGAACACTATATTTATTTTAATATTTATACATTATTTAAGTAGTTATACACTATTTTAAGTCTTTATCAACCAATCGTGTGTTGATAAATCGCCTCCTCCTCCTCCTGTTGCTGCTTGGGCTCCTTTTCTCTCCCTTTGGCTTCTCCTTCCTCCCTTCCTTAGGCTGTAAATTGTAATTTTTTATGATTTATAATAGTCTTTTAGAGTTTATTGAAAAACCGCAAAACAGCGAATCCGCGAAAAGTGAACCGCGAAGTAGTGAGGGAACACTGTATTTTCACTTCTATTATGTTTATAAATAGTCATTGTTTAGTTTGAATGTTATGAATGGTCCCATTAGAAACACACAGCTCTCTGGTTGTAGGATACAAATGGGTCTTTGGATGTGGGTGGACTACAGCTCTCATCATGCTCTGTCAATCCCCCCAGAAACCCTGGCAATATTTTGTCGGTTATGATGGATATGTGTGCCAAGTTTGACTCAGATCCATCGTCGGTGGGCTTCACATGCGACCCCGGATATTGGTGGATAATCTTGCATTATTGTCGACCAATCACTCCAAACTACACCCGTATTTTAAGTTGGTCATGATGGGTATGTGTCCCAAGATAGGTCCAGATTCATCATCCATGGCATTGACCCAGCTCTCCAGATAAGGGAGCCAACCTGGAAAATACATGCAAACATAGCTAGTTGGAAGCTAGTTAGTTAGCTAGATGCATACCGTATATAATCGAGTATAAGCCGACCCGAATATAAGCCGAGGCACCTAATTTTACCACAAAAAAACTGGGAAAACATTGACTCCAGTATAAGCCGAGGGTGGTAAATTTCAGAAATAAAAATAGATACCAATAAAATTACATTAATTGAGGCCTCAGTAGGTTAAATGTTTTTGAATATTTACATAAAGCTCAAATTTAAGATAAGACTGTCCAACTCTGATCAAATCATTATTCTCATCTTCTTCAATGTAAATGTGCTTATGTATCCTTTTAATAATAATAGGTAAAGGTAAAGGTTTTCCCCTGATGTTAAGTCCAGTCATGTCTGACTCTGGGGGTTGGTGCTCATCTCCATTTCTAAGCCAAAGAGCCAGCGTTGTCCGTAGACACCTTAAGGACATGTGGCTGGCATGACTGCATGGAGCGCCATTAACTTCCCGCCGGAGCGGTACCTATTGATCTACTCACATTGGCATGTTTTTGAACTGCTAGGTTGGCAGAAGCTGGAGCTAACAGCAGCCGCTCATGCTGCTCCCGGGGTTTGAACCTGGGACCTTTCGGTCTCCAGCTCAGTGCTTTAACGAACTTCGCCACCGGGGCTCCTTTTAATAATAATAGAGTAAAATAATACATGTAATAATAATAATAATAAATACAGGAAAATAATACATGTAATAATAAATAGAGTAAAATAATAAATGCAATAATACAGTAGAGTCTCACTAATCCAAGCCTCGCTTATTCAAGCCTCTGGATTATCCAAGCCATTTTTGTAGTCAATGTTTTCAATATATCGTGATATTTTGGTGCTAAATTCATAAATACAGTAATTACAACATTACATTACTGTGTATTGAACTACTTTTTCTGTCAAATTTGTTGTATAACATGAAGTTTTGGTGCTTAATTTGTAAAATCATAACCTAGTTTGATGTTTAATAGGCTTTTCCTTAATCCCTCCTTATTATCCAAGATATTCACTTACCCAAGCTTCTGCCGGCCCGTTTAACTTGGATAAGTGAGACTCTACTGTAATAATAAGATCAGAGTGAAATAATAAATGTATTATTATTAATAATAAAAATAGAGTAAAATAAATGTAATAGTAGCAACAATAATAGAGAAAAATAATAAATGTTATAATACCAATATTAATAGAGAAAAATAATAAATGTACCATATATTCTTGAGTATAAGCTGACCCAAATATAAGCCAAACAGGACCCTCACCTGAGTATAAGCTGAAGAGGGCTTTTTCAGTCTTAAAAAGAGGGCTGAAAAACTAGGCTTATACTCGAGTATATACAGTACATACATATTTTGACTTTAGTATGCATAGATTTTGATAGTAACTGGGCTGTTGGTAGAATGGCAAGCATTTGTGGGTCAATACTCTTTCCTCAATATTCTAGATCAATGCACCATTGAACTATCCTGAACCAGGCAGGGTAGTGCATAGCAGATAGAGCAACAATCAAATTGATTTTGGTTTTCATCTTAACAATTTTCTATTAATGCTTTGCAGTGCATCCATATTTATTAGCAACATTATTAATAATTTTCTTTCCTTTCCTTTTATAGCTCATTCTGGTTTCTCTCAGAGTTTAAAACTCTGGTGAGCAGATGATGTGGAAGGACCTTTTCTGTGTGCTACGATTGACCAAGGTGGCTTCAAAACACAAGTTCTGGGCTGTGTTAATTATTGCCTTTAAGTTCATGTACTTCATCACCATCATGTTTTACTGGAGAATCAGCCAGGACAGTGGAGACAAGACACAGCACCATAATCTACCTACAGATGTTATGTGTCCACATCTTCCTACTCCTATAACAAGATGGTCCCCTCATTCATCCAAGGACATATACTTTTTGGAAACATCAGAACGAACTAATCCCAATTTCCTGTTTATGTGTTCTGTTGAATCAGCAGCCAGGGTTCACCCAGAATTAAAAATTGTTATTCTTATGAAGGGCTTGGTGAACTATAACAATACTTTGCCAAAACATTTAGGCATATCCTTTTTCAGCTGCTTCCCTAACCTTGAAATCAAACCATTGGATTTGAATGAACTTTTTTCTAATACTCCCCTGATTCGCTGGTATTCGCTGGCCCAGCAGAGGTGGGAACCGTATTTCTTGCCCATTCTTTCAGATGCTTGCCGAATTGCCATCATGTGGAAATATGGTGGCATCTATTTAGATACAGATTTCATAGTCCTTAAGAACCTAAAGAACCTCATCAACACACTTGGTATACAGTCCAAATATGTACTGAATGGGGCCTTTCTGTCATTTGAACCCAAACACAAGTTTATACAACTTTGCATGGAAGAGTTTGTGAATAATTACAATCGCTGGATCTGGGGACACCAGGGTCCTCAGCTCTTCACCCGCATGTTTAAGAAGTGGTGTGCTATCCGTAGCCTGCAAAGCAGTACAAGCTGCAAAGGGGTCACTACTTTCCCACAAGAAGCCTTCTATCCCATCCACTGGCAGGACTGGAGAAAGTATTATGAAGTCACGAATGCTTCGGAGCTTCCTAAGCTGTTTAAGAACACCTATGCGGTGCATGTGTGGAATATGAAAAGCCAAGGGAAACAATTTGAGATCACTTCTGAAACCTTACTAGCACAATTGCATTCCAAATATTGTCCTTCTACATATAGCTTGATGAAAACTTATCTGTAATGTAAGCAGAGCCGGTCCAACAATGAGGCGAATTAAGCGGTTGCTTCAGGCGCCAAACATACGGGGGCGCAGTTGAGACTGCTTTTTCTGTTGATTTGTTGTAAAACATGATGTTTTGGTGCTTAATTTGTAAAATATTAATGTAATTTGATGTTTAATAGGCTTTTCCTCAATCCTTATTATCCAACATTTTCGCTTATCCAACGCTTTTATTTTTCAGTGATTTTTTTTTGGGGGGGGCACCAAAATTCTGTTCGCCTACACTTGAAAAATACCTAGGGCCGGCTCTGAATGTAAGCGTGTCTAGCAGAGAGTTGTTTATTGTTACAGAAGTCCAAAGTCAGCCACCGCAGCTGAATGACCCATTCCTCATTCCCAGCAGAGGCAACAAATCAGTTGGGTGACCAACTGGCCAGAGTTTTCAAGATCAGTGTCACAAGGTTTGGATATTTTGAAATGCAGAAAACTTTTGTGAAAGCAAACCAAGATTCACAGTGTTTTTTGCAAACTTTGGGACTCTTTTCCTGGATATAAAATAAGCAAACAAAACTATTCTGAAAAGAGAATGGTTACTTTGAAGACATGATGTTTAAATGAAACTTACTGATTTTTTGAATTGTGATCAACAATTCAGTAGAAATCACATGTGCTTTACAAACATGCTAAATTATCACTTCCACTTCGATTAATGTGCCTTATCACTAGTGATGTCTTTAATGTGTTTGCTTGCTT
This sequence comes from Anolis carolinensis, assembly GCF_035594765.1. Classification (NCBI taxonomy): domain Eukaryota; kingdom Metazoa; phylum Chordata; class Lepidosauria; order Squamata; family Anolidae; genus Anolis; species Anolis carolinensis. The sequence continues at coordinate 95,534,533 of NC_085845.1, read as the reverse complement.
GGTTTGTTTTATGAACATATTTACAATGCTGCTCTTTCTAAATGAATTTATTGAAATGTTCCTCAAAAGTTCTTCTCAAGCTCAGAACATAAATGAATTCCCACCGCCTTCCATCATCCTTGGTGCCTTAAATATTCCTGCCATAAGCAAATTTAGTGGCATCCCAAATCTTGTACCCTGGGACAACTTATTCCCAGGCTTTCTGATGTCCATACTAAAATGCTATTGAAATTACATTTCTCACGAATCCTGGGATTGAGTTGTTGCTATTTTAATGGTCAAGGTGCTTAGGAGAAGGGAAGGGAATAAAAGAATCTCAAAATACTCTCCCAACAAGAAAGTCTGAGGATCCACAGCACTTTGGCTGGATCTACACTGCCCTATATCCCAGGATGTGATCCCAGATTATCTGCTTTGAACTGGATCATATGAGTCTGCACTGCCAGATAATCTGAAATAAGCAGATCTTTTGGGATTGGCTCCTGGGATATAGGGAAGTGTAGACCCTTCTACAGTGCCCCTATATATTCCAGGATCAGATCCCTGTTGAACTTCTTATCCCAGATTATCTAGCAGTGGAGACTCACATAATTCAGTTTAAAGCAGATAATCTGGGAGATTATCTGGGGTTTAAAGCAGATAATCATTAAGTCATCTAGACCAGGTGCTTTACCAGTTTTACATCGCTTGATGGCTTCTCTGAGATCTTTCAGGTTTAAAGGGGAAGACAACTGGTGGGTTTCAAGTTCTGGCACTCTGTTGATTTTCAGTTTTACTCTACTGCGGTTGGTTTTCCCATTCGGAATTAGCTGCTGAGTTATCTGGTCTGGCGTTACATTTGCATGTCCATGGTTGACCAGAGGGTCACTATCCAGGCATCTCAGCAATTGCCAGGCTCTTCAGCTGCTCTTGGACATATCAAGGTTTTCATGCAGCTCTATCCAGTGGACTTTCTTAGCATTAGCTAAGGCTGTAGATAATTTTGGCCTGCTGCTATAGTCTCATCGCAGTATGGATTCTCTTGAAATAGTCTGAGATATTCCTGTAGCTGCCATTATGGGTTCAAATCTCCAGAATTATTGACATGTAAAAGCCCTAGAAGATTTAACCAAGAATACCTTGAGATCTATGGTTTATCTATACATTGTAGTATAGGAAATTAGGGAGTTTCTCATGAATTGGGGGGGTGATCTTTTGCAAAAATTTTTTTGAAACATTTGAAATTAACGTGTTATTAGTGTGTCACTCGATTTAAGAGAATTAGTTCCATTGTGTGGAAAAATGGAACTAAAAGTCTTGTAACAACATTATTGTCTTTGAATGGAGATTCCTGTTCCATGATTCTGACATACAGATTGGTGTAGGACGCAGAAGTGACTGTGCTCTTCTCTCAATTGCAGACAGTTTTGAAACAAGACTTTACAAAAGTGCATCTGTGCAGTTGCGCCACCATGCGTTCCCTTCTTGTAATACTATCTGCAAAATTTCAGCTTACAAAGCTACCTTCATTTTTATTCTTTTGTAGAAAGGCAGAGTATAAATGCAAGAAACAACATCAAGATGAAAGCTTTAACACACAGCCTTATGTGTCACATATTTTTCCCACTTAAAATTAGCACAGTACAAAACGGCATTGCTGGCATGTCCACATGTTTATTCTATTGGAGTATTTCGAGTCACACGACTGCAGAGGCTGTACTCCCCCCCCCCCCCCGATGCATGTGGATTTGTGTATATCTGCAGATCAAAATAACCTTTCTTATTTTCATATCAATCTTACTACCTGAACTCCCACTGGATGGCTCCCTTCTTGCACCCCATTGGGTAAGTGAGTGGGGGAGCTCTATCCCTGAAAATTATCTATGAGCAGGGAATATGTTTAGGAGAATGGGGTTTGGGGAGTAGATAGGATAAGTAATAAAATAGATTCTTACTATGGGAGAGCTAAGGAGAGTTTCAAAGATTGTATTTGTCAACAAGCTGGGGAAAATCCATCAATTCAGTTCTTAAAGAAGATTGTAGGTCAGTTCAGTTTTTTCCAAACCATGAGGAAAATTTTAATTCTCCCCCTCCGCATGAGCTGGAGAATGGACAGTATGTAGATATTGGGCTGGGCTGTGGCGCAGGCTGTTGAGCAACCAGCTGCAACAAATCACTCTGACCAAGAGGTCATGAGTTCGAGGCCAACTCGGAGCCCCTCGTTTGTCTTGTCTTTGTTCTATGTTAAGGCATTGAATGTTTGCCTTATATGTGTAATGTGATCTGCCCTGAGTCCCCTTCGGGTTTTTTTTTTTTTCGTGTCAGGAGCAACCGGAGTTGCTTCTTCGGAGTGAGAAGGGCAGAATATAAATATTGTAAATAAATAATAAATAAATAGATATTAGGGATGAACAAAAGAGCGGGAAGAAAGGAGAGCAGAAGGAGAGATCTGGTGAAGGTGTGTTAGTGGGATGGCTGTGACAGTGGGAGAAGGGCAAGGGCATTCTCCCCTTTATTTGTCTCCCCAGAAGCATAAATGGTCAGACTTGGTTTGCACCAATATTCTTCCTCTAATGTGGGAGGTACTGGTCTACCCAGTTCAAATGGATAGATCACACTAACCACTCACCACTGAACTTGATGAGTGGTTACTTTAGTTAAGCCGAGTGGGTTTAGCCAGAGAGCAAGCAGTGACCCCTAAGAAAAAGAATGACACCAATGGTCTCATTGCCCCATTATCTTCCCCTTTTCAACATCAGTGAGTAAGCAAGCGAATATTAGTCCCAGTCACCCTGTTAGTCTGATTTCCTCCTACTAACCAAAGATTGGATCACTGATTAGCCTTATTTCATTTTGTGTTCATTAAGTGGAAACTACTACTTCACATTGAATTCAGTTTGCAGCAACTGAAGTAAGTGGAGGATGAAGTGGGAAGAAGAGAGAGAAATTGGTATCACATCCATGCTGACACTTAAATTGGATTAACAACCTCATCAGACAAGGGCAAAATTGTATTGCAGTCAGATTGCATCATCCAGAGTGTGTAAAGAGTTAATCACCTTGGTGTGTGTGGCTGGAACTAGGGAGGATTCAGACACAAGAGTATGTGCATATCTATTGCATCAGTTCCGTCTGTCTTGAGTTCGAGTCGAGTTTGAGATCTATTGGAGAACAGATCAGTCCTGTGTTTGTTTGTCGTCTGCAAGAGTCTGTTTGTGCTGTTTACTGCTCCATTCAGTAAAGCTTTGTATATTGCTTTTACTGATGCCTCGAAGTGTCACTTCATTCTGCACTCCATTGCTTTTCATACTACTACCACTGTGCTGCAATACTCTGACATTGGGTTATGGGCCCAGGCCCAGGCCTGTACTGATCCACTATGCCCCTAGACAGGCACCACTGGAATCACCATGATACATGGTGATTCTGGTGGCACATGTGAAGAAACCCTTGGGCTGGATCAGCTTCATGGATGCACAATGCCACAAGGAGCTGATCTGGGGTAATGCAACACAAGACCACGTTAACCCTGCCTTGACCCACGTTAACCAAAGTTGAGAGATAGTCTGAATTCTGGGCTATCTCCTGACTTTCAACCCATCTGAACAGTTGAGCCAGTTCCATTTTGGAACTGGCCACAACTGATCTTACTGCCATCCCTTCCTGCCCTATGTAAAATGGCGGTCTCCAGCTGTGACACGGATCCTACCTGTTGGCCATTGTCTACATTGATAGGGTGATGGGGCGATCAGGGATAATTCTTCTTTTTCCCTATCCCAGTGGCTATGTGACCCATAGCAAGGCCAATCATATGTATGCCACACCATATTGGCCCTGGTTTATTGGTCAGTATAGATCCACCCTGGGACATTTCAATAGCAGCTAAGAAAGTGGGGTGACAGAAAATTAATCAAGACTCTACTAAATCAGAACAACTGAAGGCTATGTAGTTTCTGATATTTCTATATTCCTAAGGTGAAGGGAGAATGTCAGACAGCAAATATGGGAGAGCAGTAGTAGCTGACCACAACTGTTTCTTGTAAGTACAGTCTTTGTTTTTGAATTGGAGTGAAGAACTATTCCACTGTGCCTAAAGGAGCTATCCTTCTTAGTTGTGAAAAAGTGTGCCATGCTATTGTAAGTGTTCAAGGATCAGTGCAAACAACAGAGGGTGGAGGAAAGAGAGATTTTCTTGCCCTTCGCAGAGGACAGCTAGGTCTCTGATTTCAGCCATTACTTTCCAGAGTATTCTCTTACTTATTCAGCCCTAGAAAGGAAATTTGCATCAAACACATAGGCTGAGATAGAGCGCTCTTTGTGCTAGCTATTATGCAGGTTTCTGTCATTCAACAAATTTCACTGACAAGGAAAGAAGATGGAACAAGTACAGCCGGACTGGATTTCATGTGGAGGATGATATGAAGCATACATAAAATTGAGTGAAGGAGACATGTTAAAAAAACCTCATCTGAGGTCACTCAGAGATGCCTTGAGTTATATTTGTATGGTAATGCATCGATTTTTGCACAGTGGAAATGGTGGACTAGTGCCCTCAGGTGGCATTTATGTGAATAAAAGAAAGATGCCTTGTTTCTGTGACTTTGCAAGTTAGATATTCTGTTGGGATGTTTTTGGGAGCTTTGTCTATTTTCCTGAAGCTTCAAAATACATGACTTTGTTACCCTATTAATAGTTTTTAAATACAGTAGAGTCTCGCTTATCCAAGGTTGAGAACCACTGGTTTAGAATGAATCCACTTCAATTGCCTTTGCTCAATGCTATGGAGTCATGAGAGTTGTAGTTTGACAAGGTCTTGAGCCTTCTCTGCTAAAGGATGTGGATGCCTCACCAAACTACAAATTCCAGGATTGCATAGCATTGAACTATGATAATTAAATTACAGATGACATCCCACAAATAGGAGCTCCAAATGCTCCTCAAGCAGCTTCCTCAAACCTATAAATTGAAAAACAATTCAATCATTGTGTCATGTTCCTATTCCCCTCCAAAAAAATCTTACAATTACCCTTGAGTTATTTTTTTAAAAAAAGGAAAACTCTGAATGTAACTACCCCCCTCCTGCTGATCAGCTGTGGACGGTTATTGCTGTTTGCCTTTCATCAGTGGGTGCATGTGACAAAACACATGTTTTAAAGCAAGACACAATGATAGGACTGTCAGCCCCACACTGCTTCCTCCCTTTACTTCCTTCCATCCCTACTTTACCTATCACATTGAGACAGCTTTTAGTGACTGGTTTGTAGGTGGAGCAACAGGCCAACCTTGTTCAAGCAGGAATTTCAAAAAGTTCAGTTGGACCTTCTGTTTGCTGGGAGTAAGAGACGAAGGTGAAAGAGAGAAAAAAAAAACATTTAGTCAACATGAGTGAAAGGTAAGAGAAAACTGCAAGGTTTGCCTTATTTGCCTTTCTTGTGCATAGGGAACAAGTTAAACTTCATTGAATGTTTGTCTTAACCTAGGAGAGCTCTCTCTTAAGTATAATTTTATTCCAGTGTTATTTGCTTGCTTGTTCCAGCTGTAAAAATGAGAACGTGACGCTGTTTCAAAGGTAGTTCTGCTTGTAATAAGCCGCTGTAAATTATCTTATCAGATACAAATGGAGAAAAATGAAATTGTGAGAGGAAGCATTCTCGACCTTTGTATTATATGGACTTAATGGAAGGTTTATTTGATTGCTGGGTATTGAATGCAGATTCCGGGCAGGATCACTTCTATTTATACATTGGCAATATTAATTGTAGCAGTTATTAAGGAAGTCAATGGAACTGCCCTGAGAGATTAAGGCACTGTTATTTACTTTAAACAATAAATCCACTGATCATTAAAGTAGTGCATGATGATATTTATGGGTTGGGTATATGTAGATTTTGGGGCTCCTGGTGGCACAGTGCGTTAAAGTGCCGAGCTGCTGAACTTGCGGACCAAAAGGTCCCAGGTTCAAATCCCAGGAGCGGAATGAGTGCCCACTGTTAGCCCCAGCTCCTGCCAACCTAGCAGTTCGAAAACATGCAAATGTGAGTAGATCAATATGTACCGCTCTGGCGAGAAGGTAACGGCGCTCCATGCAGTCATGCTGGCCACATGACCTTGGAGGTGTCTATGGACAACGTCAGCTCTTCGGCTTAGAAATGGAGATGAGCACCAACCCACAGAGTCGGTCACGACTGGACTTAACGTCAGGGGAAAACCTTTACTTTTACCTTATGTAGATTTGGTATATGTGTCAGAAGCTAGAGGAACGTGACTGACGCTAGAAAATGTTGTATGTTTATAGGAGTGTGACTGACATGTTACAATCAGGATGCAATCATCCATCATCACTCCACCCAAAAGAACTACAGTGGGGATTTGCAATATAAACTTAGAGGCTGGCAAAGTTTACCTCTTATATTAAGGCCAATTTCATCTGCCAGTTTCCAATGTTCCTAGTCTAGCAGGAGGTTTCCAAAGCAAAACTGTTCTTGTGAATTTGTTAGCAGGAGGAAGGAGGCTTTTTTCATATTTACACAACAAAATATAGACACTTTAGAGTGTAGTTTCCTTTTATGAATGTGCCGGCTCTGCTGGAAAAATATTGCAACACACAAAGAATTGAGTAACTTAAGGAGGAGAGTGTTGTTCTGCAGGACTTGTTTTGGAATTTCGTCTGTCACTTGTGGCATGATTTGTTCCAGTAACCCTCATGGAAAATTCCATTTCCCATTGGGATAAATATTAACCTAGGCTGGATCTACACTTCTGTATATCCCAGGATCTGATCCTATATTATCTGCATATTCCAGATTATTTCGCAGTGTAGACTCAAATAATCCAGATCCTGGGATATAGGGCAGTGTAGATCCAGCACTAGTGTGTTATTCAGCAACTATTCTGCAGCCTCAAGAACCTGCCATTCTAGGTATTTAATCAAGCCTTTGGCAATAGTTTAAGGCAGTGGTTCTCAACCTGGGGTCCCCAGATGTTTTTGGCCTAAAACGCCCAGAAATCCCAGCCAGTTTACCAGCTGCTAGGTAGGAAGTTCAAGGCCAAAACATCTGGGGACTCCAGGTTGACAACAATAATCAATAATCAATGAAATTTTGAGATCTCAAAATGTGGAGGTAATATGTCACAAGTTACTTTGTGGTACGGAGGAGTCAAAATACCATTCTGAAAAATAATGTAATAACTGTTAGTGGTATTAGGTGTTTTTGTGTTGCACATTATTCAGGGGTCATGTGGGGAGTAAGCAGTTTTTATTTGTATGTGTCAGTGGTTAAAAATGCATTAGCTACACACAAGTGGGTAATTGTTTTTTTTAAAGATAAGGCTATCCTATTTAGCAATAATGGCCCCAGGCTCTCTGTGTCTTGAAATACAATCAACATGGAGTCACTCTTACGGAAAAATGGAAGATAAAAAGCCTCACTACATTTTTATTTGCTGGAATTTATTTATTTTTGTTGTTGCAATTGTTATCTACTTTGATTCACCTGGTTACTGTATCATTGGGGAAGCATCCCGTCATGATGGCCAAACTAAAGCTGTTGGTTTTAAAGGATTGTTAGGTTTGTGGAGAATCAGTCTATTGACTGAAAAGATCAACAAAAGGAAAGTCACTAGGATAATTGGAGGCTGTTCGCCTCTGATTAGTAAATGTTAAGGAGAAAAATATGGGGACCATAACTTTCGGCCTCATCAGATGAGAGAAGAATTGGCGGCATGCTCCACTTTGCCACCTCTTTAAGTACGGAGGCTGCCGGCTCCCATTCCATGATGCACAATTACTTCTGGTGGGACTCTGTGCTTAAAGGAGTGGCGAAGAGGAGCATGCTGCCACAGCCCTTGGTGGCATAGTGGATTAAAGCCTTGTGACTTTAAGGTTGGGTTGCTGACCTGAAGGCTGCCAGGTTCGAATCCCACCCGGGGAGAGTGCGGATCAGCTCCAGCTCCATGTGGGGACATGAGAGAAGCCTCCCACAAGGATGGTAAAAACATCAACCATCCGGGCATCCCCTGGGCAACGTCCTTGCAGACGGCCAATTCTCTCACTCCAGAAGTGACTCAAGTTGCTCCTGACATGCACAAAAAAAGCAGCAACATGGGAAACTTCCTGTGTTTCGCCATGAACAATGGGGGGAAGTCGGACAGTCAACGCTTCCTGCCATGTGAAGATCAACTGGTTGTGTCAGGCAATGTGGGGTGTGGGGGGATGTGTCCCCCACTCCCCTGATGTGCACTGCTGGAATCGCATGGTGATATCGGCAGCCTTTATGATGAGGTTGTTTGACTCTTAGGCCCATGTCCTGAATCTCTTGACCAAAAAAAGAGTTCTCAGTCCACTTAGCTTTACCCCTGATAGAGCCAATTGTGCCTGGATTACTGCATTTCTGAGAATCTAATGTGCACCTCTATTTTCAAAACATTGAAACCAAAAAAGGCATTTGGTGAATGTAATGTGCAGCAAATGCAGATGCAGACTGCAGCCAGAAAATCAGAATACGTTTACTTCTTGGGAGGAGAGCAATGGCCAACCTTGACAAAATAGTGAAGAGCAGAGACATCACACTGGCAACGAAGGTCCGCATAGTCAAAGCAATGGTATTCCCCATAGTAACCTATAGATGCGAGAGCTGGACCATAAGGAAGGCTCAGCGAAGGAAGATAGATGCTTTTTAACTCTAGTGTTGGAGGAAAATCCTGAGAGTGCCTTGGACCGCAAGAAGATCCAACCAGTCCATCCTCCAGGAAATAATGCCCGACTGCTCACTAGAGGGAAGGATATTAGAGGCAAAGCTGAAGTATTTTGGCCACATCATGAGGAGACAGGAAAGCTTGGAAAAGATCACGATGCTGGGGAAAATGGAAGGAAAAAGGAAGAGAGGCTGACCAAGGGCAAGATGGATGGATGGTATCCTTGAAGTGACTGGCTTGACCTTGAAGGAACTGGGGGCGGTGACGGCCGACAGGGAGCTCTGGCGTGGACTGGTCCATGAGGTCACGAAGAGTCGGAAACGACTGAACGAATAAACAACATGTACAATTGACCCAAGCGTACATGACTGGTCAAGGGAAAGTAGCTTATATAATAGTTGATGATTTCAAGGGAGAGAGAGCACTTACCTTGAATATAAGATGTTTGTCTAATCTTCGATGATAAAATAATATTACAAACTGGGGGTGGTGACGGCCGACAGGGAGCTCTGGTGTGGACTGGTCCACGAGGTCACGAAGAGTCGGAGACGACTAAACAACTGTGCAGCAGCAATGTGCAGCAAGAAAATGTGCACTCATTAGAACAATGATGGGTAGCTGAGTCCTTCCTCAACTTATAAAGAGCCCCCCCCCCACCCACTCGGAATGCAGCATGGATGAGGACTTCTGAGCAGCACCTCTATTTAATGGGGTTAAAGCCCCTGCTGTGCTCAAGTTGGCTGAGGGCTGAGAAAGTGGGCTCTGGGGAAGATCCTGAGCTATATCCTACAGCTCAGGCCCCCTACCTCATCTGCTGCGGTTATGATGTAGCTCTGGCCTCCTCAGCCCACCCAAGCGCCAGGTCATGGCTGTGAGCCCTTTAAAGAAGGCACCACTAAGAGGTCCTGAAATGCACCATATCCTGAGCGAGAGAAGAAATCTAAGGAGGCCCTGTATTGGTTAAGGAAGGGTCACTACAGCATTCTTATTAGTCATTGCCATTTGAACTCTACTCCCTTGATTGGCTACAAAGGGACCTAGGCTCACGAGAAAACATTGTGCAGAATGACCCGTTTATGTGCTCGAAATTAATGTGGCGGTGAACCTAATGTGCACTCTATTTTTGTGATGTAATTTAATCAAAAAAGGTGTGCATTACATTCAAGTAAACATGGTATCGTATTTTTCTATTTGCACTCATACCGCTATTCCATTTGATTCAATGAATTTGAAAGCTGCATCCATTAAACTGCCTAATAGTGTTTATCTGTAGTAGAACTTTTAACTTGGTTCCATTTAACCAAATAAGTCTTGAGTTTCTTTCTCTGCCACAATGACCTTCAAGCTTTGTCCCAGGGTTAAAGAACTTGAGCAAAATGGTAAACCCTGCTATTTTGAAGAACAATGTAAGTTCCTAACCAGACCACTCTTTCAATTTCTGTTTGGTATTTAGGTTTAGAAGTGTAGTAGTAATCACCAAGAGACGAATGTACAAGGAGGTTTTGGTGTCATGTGTATATTTTCCCATTATGTTGCAATTTTCTCTTTAAGAGATGTTTGCACTTTTATGTTTGGTCCACACCTTGGCAACCGAGTCTGTTTGTTCTTAATTGGCGTTGACTAGATATTTGTCAGGACACACCCCAAATGATAAAAGAGTATAGGTGATTATTCTGTTGTCTTCACAGTGTAGGTTGTTTAGGTAATTTATGGAGTTCATCTGTTCATCTGATGTGATTTAGGGGAGTGTAAAAGAACATGTAGTACAGTATGGTTCCTTTTTTGTGTTGTTCCCGAACGGCAGAAGACAATGTTCTTTTTCATTACTGACATTAGTCCCCTCTCCCTTCTCCTTCAGTTTCACTCCTAGTCCTAAACTATGTCCATAAACTAACATAACTTAATTTCAAATAACTACTCAACAATATAACACTGTCCAACGCACATTTTGGTGCCTCGAGTGTTAGACCTGTTTCTGGGTATATTTGACATGTTGATTCCAAAAATGGCTCCAGTTTCCCCCTATCAGCTCTATTTTTTGAAATACAGAATATCTGCCGTATATATACCACTTTTCACTCTGTTCACTCTTAAAAATCAAGGTATTTAAATGCAATGTTTAAATTAATATTTTAAGCACAGGGGAAACATTAAAATTATAAGAAATGTCTAAGTATTTCATACCACAGATTTATCATACAAACTTTTCAGTCATTTCAGTCACTATATATAAGAAATTAGAACAGATGCAGTCTATCCAGTGCAATTTTCTGAAATAGTGCCCCAAATAACCCCAGCAACAGGCCAATGGCACCATTCCATTATCAGGGCAGAGACTAAAAGGAGATGCTAGACAGAGAAGGATAGTCCATTTTACAGGACGATGGGTGGGGTTGAAGGAGTAAAACTATTTTCCTGTTTTTCTGTTATTTCCCCACCCATGTCACCATCGTGGAAACAAAACTCATGTATGACATGGGAAGGGGGCAAGGAGGGAATAACCTGTGAAATGGCAAAAAGCCCGCTAAAGCCTTTCCCACAATTGTGGCTATTGCTTCAAATCTTACATTTAGCAATACATCTGAATCATCTGACTGTTTCATCTGAATTTGGCAACACATTTGGCAACACATCAGAATCATCTGACTGTTTCATCTGAATCAACTGACTGAAGATTTCATGGTGGACCCAATAATGTAATGTAAGATCAGTCAAGAGAAAGACCTGAGATTGCCCAAGATATTACATGGCCTAACTATCCAAAAGGAATCAGATCCCATCTGATATTGGAAGCTAAACAGTGTCAGCCTCAGTTAGTAACTGGATGAGAAACCTCCAATGAATGACAATTTCGGTTTGCTATATTGCAAAGGACAGAACTGACTAAATTATCTCTGAGAATTCCCTGCCAAAGAAAACCTTAGGAAATTCATGATGTTGCAATAAGTCGACAGGTGATTTCTTTACCTGTATACACACACACAGATGTTAATTAAAAAAAATCCAGAGATTTCTCATAATGTATTTTTTGCCAGAATGTTAATGGAATCCTTCCAAAATGCTGTGTTTTTTTTAAAAAAAATAGAGCATTATTTGTACAAAAAGCTGAGCCTGTATGATGTAATTTTTTTTATCATCAGACCTTAATTTTGGATCCTTGTGAATAGTGACAAGTAAATGTTCCAGCCCTAAGACAAACAACAGCCATGAAAGAAGACACCAAAAATGACTAATACAACTAGATTGTCCAAGGATGTTTTGCTAATTCACTTTCACTGTGGGGGAGGATGGATCTCTTGTAATTAGTTTTTGTGCTGGATTATATTTTTGGTTTGGGAAGACATTTATTAATTGAACAGCTGACTCATATTTTGAAATGTACAATAATTCATAAGAGGCATCAGCGGGAAGGGGAAGAGGAATTTGTTCTGGCATCAAGTTGGTGAATTATGATGGCTTATTTATTTATTTACAGTATTTATATTCTGCCCTTCTCACACCAAAGGGGACTCAGGGCGGATCACATTGTATACATATAAGGCAAACATTCAATGCCATATACACATAGAACAGACAGAGACAGACGCAGAGGCAATTTTAACCTTGTCCTGAGGGGATGTTCGATTCCGGCCACGGGGAGCAGCTGCTTCATCATCCACTGAGACGGCACTTCCTCATTCCAACGGTGGCTGGATGATTTTTATGGAGTCGTAAATTAGTTAAATTAGCCTCCCCACTTTATAGCGGTACCTTAATTTCCTACTTGATAGATGCAACTATTTTTTATTTTTAAGTCCAATTGAAACTGTTGTAACCTACCTTTTGGGGTTATTGTGGATGTCAAAATTTTGTTTCAACTGCTCAAGATCTAACCCCCCCCCCCCCAAAAAAAAAAAATTCCACCTTTTTGGAGGAGAGTCAGGATAGCACCAGAAGTGCATCTAGCTATTCTGCTTTATCTGGACATATAGTATTGACATAATTCTTAAGGACCTCCCAATGCCTGTCATAAGACATTCAGCTAAAGGAAGATAGTCGGAAATTCTGTTGCTTCCCCTGTTCTCCACCAACATGGAAATACAACAAATTAAAAAGGCATTGGTGGTAGTGGTGGCTGCTACATTGTAAAGATGGGTTTTGGGGAACATGATCCAGGGCCATGTTGTAGCTACGTGCTGAAGATGCATCGCCTGATACTGGATCTTGACCTTAAAATTTTTTAAAATTATTTATTCGGGACTCCTGGCAAAATGATATTGTAAGACTTTGAAAGCGTACATGATTATGTGTAGGAAACATATTTATGAAAAGTTAGTAAAAATGGGGATTCATGGCCACTGAGCTACCATTGTGTAATGGCTTGAGAGTTGCACGAAGATTCTGGAGACTGAGGCTCAAATCCCCATTTGGGAATGGAAATCCACTGAATGGCCTTAGGTTAAGTCAAACTTTCACAGTAAATACCCTCTGAACAAAGCATACCAAGAAAACCCTGTGATAGGTTCATTTTAGGGTCACCACAAGTCATAAATGAATTGAAGGCACACAATAATAAATCATGGTCACATATTTCTATAAGACTTTGCTACTTAACCAGTTTTGAACAGACAAATGGAGACTCGTGGTTTTCAAAGGCACTGTGTTGTGTATGTTAACTGGAAAATGAAGTGCATGAAGCCAATTGGCTGAGTCTGCAAAAACCTGGGAATTGATTTTGATTCTGTTTCTGTTCTGCTGCTGCAGAACCAGTTTGGTCAAGTTTTTCAGTGCTGGCTGAGTACTGCTGGAGAGGCCTTGCTATTTTGAGGCCTGCTTGCTGCTTACCGAGGAAGGATTGTTTATGACTGTAGACTTCTGTAAATGATGAGAGGGACCATTGTAAATACTACTGTTTTTTTGATCTCTTGGAATTAGTAAAGTTCCTGTATTTTTGTTCTGCAAACCTGAGTGGCATGTTATTGTTCTGCGGGTGATTCTGGATCATGGACACACGTACGAGCTTCCATTTATCACCATCAATCTGTAATAATGCAAGCACCCTCATTATCAATTGTGTAATTTCACTGATTTGACAATTCATGGTTCAGTGATTGTATTTCAGCGTAATCTTTTAACCCTATCTTCCTGCATGTCAATTTTAATTTTTTTTAGCACAATTGCAGAATGTCAGTATTTTAAAAACAGCATAAAAGGTAAATATAACTATAAAAAACAAAAAAATAGAAAGGTAGTCAGTTTGGGAATAGCAAGGCAAGAAGGAAATTCCTGCTCCCTGACATCACTTGTCTGTCAACATGCTGACACAAAAGCCCCATAAGATAGGTGACAAGAAGATTGCAGGATTGGCAGCTATTGAGTGGTTTTGCTCATCAGTTGTGGTGGATAGATTAGTTGCAGAAAATAGGCAGACTGCTCACAGTGCCACCTTTCATTTTCCTCCCTTATGTGACAAAGCCCATAGTTACCACCCCTGCATTAGACACAGACCTGGTACTATAAATGTATGAAAACTGAGGTTTTGGTCAGAATAGTGAATAATTTCTACCATGTTATTCATTCACGGTTAGAATAATTTCTTCTGTATGAGTAGTGGCAGTAAACCACATGGTGACCTTCTCTAACACCTTGTTCCAAAATGGAAAATAATTGTTTTCTGGGCTGTTTCCTCTCTATAAATGATGTTTTCAGCACAAAAAGTGCATTTTTGTGCAGAATAGATCTCCAAATACAGCATTTTCCACACAGGAAACAATATTTTCAACACTAAATTTTCAATTTATATTCTTCCTGTCTTCTGGAATATACCCAATGCCATCTTGTCCTTGATACAATGCTTCAGACAACACTATTTCTGCAATGGTCATTTCCTGCAAATACAGACATATGTGACTTTCACAAATAATACCTCTCAGATTGTTAGTAGCCTTCCAAAACTGTACAGTTTTCAAAGACTTTCTCACAGAAAGTCTTAGTCATTACTCAATGCTTCCACCAAGAATAAAATTACTGATGAATTACAGCACCTCACCACAGTCAATCCAGGGTTAGATGGGCAAATACTTAGGTATAAGGCGGTTTTTAAAATTCCTCACAATATATAAATATACAAATTAACCAGCAGTGTTGAACAGCTGGACATTAAAAACAGGTTTAATAAAATGAAGATTTTAACATGATGATTCTTCCCAACTGCAGAAAATAAGTTAGGTGAAACAGATCTTGATCTTGGGTTGGTGGGTCTTACTGAGCGGTAAGACAGATTTCCTTTACAAGACTTGAAGAAGGAAGTGTCAGCAACAGTTTTTTCCCCACACAGGAAATATAAATGGTATTTGAGGTCTCTCTAGAAATGTTCCATTTACACTAATGAAACACGTTGTTTAAAACAAAAACTGAGGCCCCTTCTACACTACCAAATAATCCACATTATCAAAGCAGATAATCCACACTATCTGCTTTGAACGGGATTATATGAGTCTACACTGGCCTATAATCTGGTTCAAAGCAGAAAATCTGGATTTAATATGGCAGTATAGAAGGAGCCTGAGAGAGATCTCGAGATCTTGAAAGAAGATCTTGAACAAGTTGGAAATCACATGGCCTTCCAAATGTTGTCAGATCGCAACTCCCTGCATTTTTCACCATTATCTAGGCTAGGACTGGTGAGAGTTATAGTACAGCAACATTTGGAGGTGCAGGCTGCTTCAGCTTCTGACATCGAAGGTATCTGGTATTCCATCATTACTGTTTGTTTTTCCTTTTTATGATGAATTATTTTATTTAGACAGATTAAAACAAAACCTATATACAAACATACAACCGTCAAAATCTGCCAAACAAAACAACATCACCAGCAACAAAAGATTAAAAGTTGGAGATTTGGCCCCATCTTTGCTGGAGGAACACAGTAAATGGACCTTAGTTTTTCTTAAAGTTAATTAGAGATTTCTCCTTAACTAGCATAGTAAGTTTAGCCATATCCCCAAGTTCACACCAATTGTCTTGTGATGGAATCATTGAGTCTTTCCATCTTTGAACATAGATAATTCTTGCTGCCGTTGTCATATAACCATCCTCATTTTCTATTGCATTGTTCATCTATTATCCCAAGCAGATAGAGTTCGGGTTTCCTTTCAAATTTGACTTCTAAAATCATGTATATTTTGTGCCCAGTATTTTTGGACTTTTTTATGTGACCACTGTCATCACTGTTGAGGGCAGGAGGAGTGGTCCACCCTGGGATCACTGTCCTTCTCACGTATTTATTCCATGAAAGAAGTCCGTGGAGTCTATGGAATATGATTGCTTCCACAGTATCATTGGCTCTCACTGTAACCACAGATTCTGCATCCATGAATTCAACCATTCATGGATTGAAAATACTTTAAAAATCCAAAAAGCAGAGCTTTATTTTGTCATTTCATACAAATCACAGCATTTTATTACACTATTGTGTTTACGAGAAAAGTAACAGTACCACACTATTTTGCCTTGGTCAGACCTCACCTGGAATACTGTGTCAGTTTTGGGCACCACAATTCAAGAAGCATATTGGCAAGCTGGTAGTAGTCTAGAGAAAGGCGACCAAAATGGTAAAAGTTCTGAAGGTCAAACCCTATGAAGAGTGGTTTAAGGAGCTTGGTTTATTTAGCTTAGAGAAAAGGTTGAGATGTGACATGCCATCCATATTTAAATATTTGAAAGGATTTCATTTTGAAGATAGAGCAGGCTTGTTTTCTAATGCTCTAGAGCAGTGGTTCTCAACCTGTGGGTCCCCAAATGTTTTGGCCTTCAAAACCCAGAAATCCTAACAGCTGGTAAACTGGCTGGGATTTCTGGGAGTTGTAGGCCATAACACCTGGGGACCCACAGGTTGAGAACCACTGCTCCAGAGACTAGGACATGGGGCAATGCATTCATTACAGGAAAAAATATTCCACTTGAATATTAGGAAAAACTTCATGACAGTAAGTGCTGTTCAACGGTGGAATATCTTGCTTCAGATTGTGGTGGAATTGCCTAATTTGGAGTTTTTAAAACAACTGATGGATGGCCATAAGTTGGGAGTGCTTTGTGTGTTCCCACATGGTAGGGTTTGGATTGGATAGTCTTTTTGGTTTCTTCCAACTCTTAGGATTTTATTTATTTATGGCATCCATTGGTGTGTGTGTGTATATAAGGACCCATTCAATAGAACACAAACCAAGATTAATTGCCTTCCTGCAGCCAGAAACTGACTTGGAAGTCATATTAAGTTACAATTATTGTAGAGCAGTGGTGCCCAACCTTTAGTTCCCCAAAGATCTGGCCCGCTTGTCCAATGGTCAGGAAATCTGGGAGCTGACATCCAAAACACATAGAGGACGAAAGATCAGACAGCACTGTTTTAGAGGGAGGACAAATGTGCCCCTATCACTTCCAGCTTCATTTCCCTGTGTTTACAGAGATGGTAGGAAATGGAAAGTTAATTGCATTCAAGTTAACATAGGCTGCATCCACACTATAGAATCAATGACGTTTGATACCACAGAACTGTCATGGCTCAATGCTAGGGAATTATTTTGTTGAAGCACCAGCTCTCTTTGGCAGTGAAGACTTGTAAAACTGTAAATTCTATGGGCCAATTTAAATGATGTTGAACTGTCAGTGTTTTTTGGTGTTAGAGTGTGAAATGCTAAATCAAATTGTTGCTGTTGGATTGTGTCTATGTGTTCCGGCAAGCTTTCCAGCAGCACATGAGTTAATTACATGCCAGCCCTGATTGATTGCCTGCAGGGCCAATGGGTCAAGACTTCCGTTTCAACTGCATGGACGGAACATTCATCATGACTGTGGAATGTTGGGAGGTGCCTTGCTAGCACTGATAACAGACTTGGCGAACTGAGAAGACATGCCATGTTTTGCCGTTGCTGGGGAACATGTGTCCTGATAGTGATGGTGTTTAGTATTGTATATAGTCTGTAAATAAATGTATAGTACCGCTGAGATCAGCAGATAATTTACAACTGAGGTGTCTTTTGTCGGTGCCACTTTGCCTATGCTTAAGTGGTCTGACTGGTGAGAAGAAGGTGAGAGACCTGACTCATAAATAAGTCAGGGTGACGATGAACCCCTGACATGAACTGTATTACTTCTTCACCCTTATTTGTGAAATTCCATTTAGTCTCAAACCCTATTTTCGGCAGGGTTAGACTTCTTTTCACGGAGCTTCCACACTTCTGTTTTTTAAACTGAATAAGCCTATAGCTGATGTATGTTTGGATAATTCAGCTGGTTGTGATCATTCTTTAAAAAACGTGCCTTCTCTTTATGTTTATTTCTAGGGAGCCTTTGAATCATGAACTTTCCAAGTTGTTCAATCAACTATGGGACGCAGATGTTAACCGCTTTGTGCCTGGAAAAGACTATACAATTTCCTTACAGGTATCAATTGTGAAAATGCAAGATGTAACACAGATTTTTTAAACTATATCTTTCATAGCAGCAACATAGATCATCATTTTCTGTGGCCAATGGTTAGGGTGCTGGGAATGAGGGTTGTGCTCAATGACAGAAATCTGTTATGTTTTTATTTCAAATTTTGGGTGCTCCCCCATTCTCTTTTTGAGAAGATTCTTTCTGAACTGGAAATGGAACTCTGGATTCCAAATTATAAATCTGAACCCCCCCCCCCCCCCAATCCTCCGAAGTCTTCCTGAAAAGAGAACCACAGTGGAGGGCACCCAAAATTTAAATAATAAATAAAAACAGAACAGATATCTGCCATTTTGCACACCCCTACTGGGAATCATAACTATCAGAAAGATACCAGATTAAAGAAGGCTGATTTACAGGAAACTATATGTGAAAAGATATCTTAGCAACCAAACTGATCTGATAATTCAGTCTGCCAGTCAGTTGCTATTTTTGGACATCAAACTATATCAGGGTGATAGAATGTGCCTGAAGATAATATGTTTCCTTGTCTCCACCTTGATGTAGGAGACTGCTGTATTAATGGTCTCCTACTGGTCTTGACTGGGAGGAGGTTACTGAGCTAAATGGTGCCTTTGCCCCAACTAAGACATAATTTATATTTCCTTTTAGAACAATATGAGCAACCTATTTATAATATGTTGTCTCATATTGTTCAGATCAACTCATTTTGTGAATCCACCCACGGGAGAAAAGTGGGATAGAAATGGAATAATAATAATAATAATAATAATAATAATAATAATAATAATAATAATCACAACAAGGGAAAACAACCTTGGGGCCTTCAAATGTCTTAGATTACAGTATCCATAGTTTCTGACCATTGGTCATAATGGCATTGTATTATTTGATTTTTCACGCAAAACATTTGGAAGGCACCAGTTTGCCTACTCTCAAATAATATTATAGTAAGAATAATTGTGCTAAATTATGTTTAAATTAAAAACCCCTACCCAGACATTTGCCTTTCTAGAATCAAATTCCTTTGCATCAGACTAACATTGTATACATTCAGCCAATTCTTCATTAGTAAGAACTGTTTGTTTTGGTACTAGGGGAAAGCTGGCTTTGTTCAGCAGGGAAGTAATATTGCCAGAGACAGTGCATCCGAACCTCTGTTTCACAATGTAAATGAACAACGTCTGAAGAACACAAAAACCTATTCAAGTAAGGTCACCTCCTTCAAATTATTCTTCTTTTCTAAGCGGGATATACTTATTGGTTTTTTTTTTGTACTAACAGAAAAACAAAACCTAAGGAAGGAGGAAAGATCCAGTTATTATTATTGTTATTATTGGAGTAAGCCTTCCATATTTACTGAGGCCACAGATACAGAACCCTTGCAAAAGTGGAAAACCCACAAATAGGATTTCAGGCTATTTTTTTAGCCTGAAACAATATGTCTTAAGGAGTCACTATCTCCCCCCTCCCTGGTATAACTCTGTGCTTCATTTCCAGCAGAAGTTGACCATAGAATTGCACTGAAGGATCAAAAGATTCATAGAATTTTAAAATTAAATCTGCAAAAGTGAAAGCTGCAAATTTGGGGGCAGGGGCAGTAGGCAGTGGTACAGTAGAGTCTCACTTATCCAACATAAACAGGCCGTCAGAACGTTGGATAAGTGAATATGTTGGATAATAAGGAGAGATTAAGGAGAAGCCTATTAAACATCAAATTAGGTTATGATTTTACAAATTAAGCACCAAAACATCATGTTATACAACACATTTGACAGAAAAAGTAGTTCATTACACATTAATGCTATGTAGTAATTACTTTATTTAGGAATTTAGCACCAAAATATCACAATATATTGAAAACATTGACTACAAAAATGTGTTGGATAATCCAGAACATTGGATAAGTGAGTGTTGGATAAGTGAGACTCTACTGTATTAGCTTTAGCAATAGAGGAAAATTCCAGACTGATAATTTTTTTAATAGTTTCAACTTATTTTGCAGAAATTTTGAAAAGTCCTTTTTTGTGTGAAGACAGCAGCATTTTCTGGGCATATTGCTGTATAGAAATATTTTAGTAAAATATGCTGCATGGTATTCTGTTTCCTGGGCAAAAAAGTGCACAAATTTCCCATAGAACAAAATAACATTTTCATGTTATTTCCTGGCCAAAAAGCAACAAGCAAATGTTGTTTGGCATGTCTTGGGTTGCAAAAACGGATCTGTGTTCAAATACTGTAGATGGAAGCAAGGTGTCAGAATTACTTATTGCTTTCTTCCTTCAAGAATGAAATCAGGGAAGAATTATATTCCTACTTAGCTCTTTGCTAAACCACACCTCCTAATATTCTTTGGGGGAAACCATGACAGTATTAAAGAGCTAGATATCCAAGATAAGGTTGCTATATAACTTGGTCCCAGGGTGAAGGCTGAGGAAAATGGTTGATGTATTAACAGTTAATAGTTAATCTTGTGTGGAGATGAAGTGTCCTTCTAGGAAAAGACCCACAGGATTTACCTGTTATGAAGCATGTCTATGGTTTCAAGTTAGCTTAATGTTTGATTCCAGTCATCAAGATCTCATTTTCCCGCCAAGCAATACACTCTACATCTCCTTTTCATTTTTTAGAGAAGGAAGAAACTTCATAGAAAGTTGCAAAAACATCAAAAAGATGCTTAACATTGGAAACATTTCAAATATATGGTTTCTTTTTAGTAGAATAAAATCCCTTTCTATAGCCATACATAAGAGAATCTCCTTGAAATATGTTTTTCTTATGTAGGGCCCAAAGCTGGAGCTACACTGCTAAATAATTCAGTTTGAATGCATTATATGTTCAATGTAGACCCACATAATGCAGTTCAAACTGCATTTATATGGGTCTACACTATTCATATAATGCAATTTAATATGTAATATTTGGCAACATAGATCTAGTTGAGCAGAGCTGTCAAGTGAGCCAAATTAAAACACATGCCCCATTACATTCAAAGGAGCAAGTCAACTATCTTTCTGCTATAGGGATTTGTTCTGGTCCCCAATTGGAGCCCCCCCTTTTTGTTTTTGCTGTGGAGTATACCACCCATATGTGGGCACAATGAGCCACATTTTGTGTCAGGATAAAAGTGCTGTTCATTTTCATCGTAACATATGTAAAAAAAGTTTTACATACAAAAAATAATTTTCATAATGAACCTAAATCTAGTCTGAAGGAGAAAAATAAAAAAATAAGAAAGAAGATTTAAAAATGACTGTAGGCTAGACGTGCTAGAAGAGAGAGGATATGGAAATGTAATTAGGAATTATATAGACTAGCAGTTACTGAATATAGGTATACAAAGTTAGCTAATTCTTAACACCAACTCTGTAGGAACATTAAATGCTGCAAAATGATCCTTTTGAAAGGTCGGCTGTTTTTCCAGGTCTTTTGTAAGTAAACATGGGCTAAGGAAAGAGATCAGCCTGTTATGGGAAAGTAGATTTGTTTTTTTTTCTCTCTTTTTTATTTGATACATTCCAACAATTAACAATTTTTTTTGCAATGCATATCTTATTTCAATATACATAATACCAAAAGTAACTAATGCTTAAATGACATTTTAAACGATCCTTTGGAACGTATCACCTACCCCCTACGCTCCCCCCCTTCCCCCTCCCCCGGAACAGCATTTCAATATATTATCATTGTATCATTTTAACCATGTGGAACGCCTGGTTCAAGGTGGTGTATCTTTCGTCTCCATCTATTTTGTCAATTAGGACTGACCATTTCCCGAATCATTCTTGTTCTTTTAGGCTATTTGTATATTTTCTTTTCTTTTGATTAATGAAATCATTAATTATATATTCTGATATATAAGCCCACCAAGTTTCTACGTCCCATTTTGTCTCATCCCTCCATCCTTGGGCTATCGTGGTTTGTATTGCAGTTGTCATATATTTTAGAATCTCGGTCCAATTATTGTTATCATCCCTTACATTTATTGTGAGAGACATAAATCTGGCTTTGTCTCATATTAATTATTTCCCTGTTATTTCTTCCACTTCTTTCTTATTTTACTATAAAAGATTTGAATTTTTCTACAGTCCCACCACATGTGGGAGAATGAATCTATTCCCCCACATTTGTGCCAACATTTGTACGAGGTATTTCCCGTTATATGAGCTAATTGGAGGGGGGTTCTATACCATTTAGAAATAATTTTCCTTTGTGTTTCTTTGATCCTTATATGATTAATTTTATGAATATTATCAATCCAAGACCCGATTAGTTTCTCAGTAAAGATTTTTTCCTGTTTCCAGTTCTCTATAAGCGTTGCTTTTGTATTGTAAGTTAAGGTACCATAGCCCAGTCATTCCTTTATTTCTAATTTCCTTTTAATTATTCTAGGGAAAGTAGATTTGTTTTGCCTGAGGGACCTTCCAGACAGATCTTTAATGTGAGACCTGTCTTGTTTTTACTGGAGGTGTCCAAATGAGGCCTCTTGTAAAAGCAAATAAATGTGGATTAAACCGTCCTTTACCAGTTTACTTTGCATTAATTAAAGACCTGGTAAGATTCAAATCTTAAGCTAAGGTCCGAATCTTACAAGCTGTAGGCCCTGTGTGGATTACTCTCGGGATCACATCATGCTATCTCAGGGGTCAATCTACATAGCCATCTTGAACTTTTGGGCCCCTGGATTTCCCTCCTTTCCCCTCCCATTTCCAGAAGCGCCATTTTCTCCATTCAGGAGGACTCTCTGCACATGCTTCATGGCTGCCAGGCCAACTCTTGTAAGTTATATGGATAAAATTGGGGTCTGCAGAGGGGTGGATGGCAGGGCAACCTTTATTTGATCCCGAATGTCATGTAGCCATCCCCCAAGGGAAATCTCAGAGTTTGGGTTGGGGACACCCAACTGAGTGGAAGTGGGCTATTTTAACGATTTTTCCACATGTCTTGAAGCACCCTGAGGCAAGTATTCCATTGAAATTTGGATAATGGATATATAATGGGTATAAAAACACTCTAATTTCAAATTTGAAAAGTCCTCCTGTGGGCTAACTTGAAAAACTCTCTGCAAATGAGCAGTTAAGTCCTCCAAACTTACCTTGTAAGAACAATATAGTCATCCCTATGCACCCTACTTTTTAGGAAAGGAGCTAGGAGCAGGAGAAAGGAGCATCAAAAAAGAAGAAGCCACTTTCATGGGTTTCTTATCTAGTTTGAACCAGAACATAAGCAGTAGCGCTACCCCTTCCATCATTACTTTCCTCAGTTGTTGAAAGAAACAACTTGAAACTGGACCCAATAGTGTATTTACTTAGTACGGAAAGTGAACCATTCCACCTTTCCTTCGGCTTGATAAAATTTAATGGTTATCTTATTTTTACAGCCTTTGTTTCACTGTTGGATAATTATGAAGCATCAACTGGCATGGCTGAGCTGGTGACTTCAGAGGAAACAGCAGAAAATAATCGTTTTCTTGATGCAGTTTTAGAAACTGAAGTGATGAAAGTGAGTAGGAATAAAAAGAATACATAAAAACATTTGAAAGGTGCTCCCCCAACCCTACAACTTGCCAGGAAACTATAGACAATTTGGGACTTATTTTTGGTAAAAAAATACAGGTTTTTTTTAAAACATGGAAATTGATTTTTTTAATGGAAAATAATTGTTCTCATTGAAAAATGAATTTTCTGTGCAGAAAATAAGCTTCCTGCACTGAAAATAGCATTTTCCATATAGAAAAAATTTCTGCAGAAAATGGTATTTCTGCAGAGATAATTCGGTTTCCTGGGCAAGAAATTTATTTTCTATGCAGAAATGTTGACAAACGCTGATAGTTTTAATGCAGTGAGGAGGAAATGATGTCCTTGCCAGCAACAATGAAATTCCTGAAGTTTTATGAAGAAGTGCCCATGTAACTTTATATATTTATATTTATATTTATATGTATAACTATCCAGGGTTTTAATGTAAGCTCTCAATTTTAATGTAATTTTTAATCTAAATGGATTTTTAAATGTGATATAAATTGTTTTAATGTATATGTTCATGTTGTAAGCCACCCTGAGTCCCCTGAGGGGTGAGAAGGGCGAGGTAGAAATGATGTAATAAATAAATAAATAAATAACTCCTTTTTAGGATTTGTGATGCCATTGATAAATTTTAGACTGTGTGAGCTAAATTTATTTTTCTTTCATCTTTTCTAGATTGCTCTTCAGTATTTAGTTGGAAAAAACTGGACAAAACCAGATCTTAAGAATTTCAAGTCTCAGCTCTATGATATTTGGTTTCACCTCTACAGCAGGGAAAGAGGAAATGGGTGAAACTTTTTAAAGATAGACTATATGTTAATTTGAAATATGTAATGCATGTAAGCCTGTATGTCTTTGTTATTTATTTCTATAGCATGATCAGTATACATGGCACTTTATAAGAAAAAGAAAAAGAAAGCCAGAAGGCCTTCCCAAAAACATACAATTTAAAATTGCCATGCACACAGATACATGTAGAGGAAGGAAAGAGTAAGATAGGATGCAACCAGCAACTGTGGGTTGACTTATCCATGTCTGAAAAAAAATGTTCTCTTTATGAATTATCTAAGTCCTCCATCGCAAATGTCCTCATTTAGTTAGAATTCTATGATATATTTCTGGCAGAATTTGTTCATTTCAATAGTGTTCGCTGCTATCTGTAGCTGTGCATTGCCATAGTGAGACCAGGAAAGCATCCTCTGCTAATAGTGGGTCTTAATCATAATAATATAATAATAATTTTATTTTTATACCCTGCCCCATCTCCCCGAAGGGACTCGGGGCGGCTTACATATATTACAACAATATAAAACCAAGCAATAAAACAATCAATCAGCAATAAAACAAATCTTAAAAAAATCACATACAAAAATATAATGATAAAATCTTGGGTTGGATCCAGAGAAACTGGGCCGAAAGTGCAAGTTGTTTCTTACTGTGCAAATATAAAACTCTGTAATTGCAAGTTGTTTCTTACTGTGCAAATATAAAACTCTGTAATTGAACATAACAAATTATCCAGAGAATTACAAAATGTGTTACCTCAAATTTTCAAGTCTCAGTGTCTGGCTCTGAATCTCTGCACCTAATTCTCTCTGGTTCTGAAGGTGACCAGGAGGAATTTCAGGGAGGAAACAGTGACTGAAAGATATATGTCTTATATCTACACACTTTCCTTAATGGTTAGACTTGGTTCTTTCATATCTGAATGGCATACTCTGTGCAACTGTGGCTGATTTTAATGACATCACCATAGACTGCTCCTGGTCACATCACTGGGGTCCACTTCCTGTGACATCAACAGGAATCAATAATATGTTTCAGGTTTTTGCACTGTATTCTTAAGACTCAAGATAATCCCGAGCTGGCAACGTTATCTCCAATAATCTTAAAAGTTGCTTGAGGTATTTTCATTGAGTGCATCTAGGCTGATTGGGAAGTCCCAGATTTTGTTTATTTTCCTTCCAATTTTATTTTGGGATGAAATAAAGCAACCTGGAAAGTTGGTAAAGGTTTCCCCTGACATTAAGTCCAATCGTGTCCGACTCTGGGGCTCATCTCCATTTCTAAGCCGAAGAGCTGCCATTGTCCAAAGACACCTCCAAGGTCATGTAGCTGGCATGACTGCATGGAGTGCCGTTACCATCCTGCTGGAGCAGTACCTATTGATCTATTCACATTTGCATGTGTTCGAACTGCTAGCTTGGAGAAGCTGGGGCTAACAGCGGGAGTTCACCCTGCTCCCCAGATTCGAACCACCGACTTTTCGGTCAGCAATTTCAGCAGCTCAGTGGTTTAACTCGCTATGCCATTAGGAAAGTTGGTATGTATATATATATATATATATATATATATATATATATATGTATGTATATGTGTGTGTGTGTACACACACACACACACACACACATATTAATCCCTGATTGTACCAGGAACTGACCGAAAATATTGTGTAATAAATGAAATGTGCATGTATCTTCAAAATAAAATAGGAACAGAAACAAAATCTGAGACTTTTTGGTCTTTTCACTCAGCCTGGATGTCCCCATTATGTTTGAACATGTATAAACTTTTTATTTTATTTTTCTTTGACTGCAATCAAATTGTTACTAGTGGGCTGATAACATATTTTCAAAATCCATTTCCCTATAGACCTGACTCCTGTGGCTTTGAGCATGTGTTTGTTGGAGAAACTAAACGGGGACACGAGATCCTGGGACTGCATAACTGGGTGCAGTTTTACCTCCAAGAAAAGCTTAAGCACATTGACTACAAGGGCTATGTGGCCAGGCAAAACAAAAGTAGGGTAAGGAATCAGCCAACATGCAAGTCTATATCATGGTGTCCTTTTATTTATACTTCTGAACCTGAAAGCCAGCCCTGGTATTTAACTTAAGGCAGAGCCGGCCCTAGGTATTTTTCAAGTGTAGGCGAACAGAATTTTGGCGCCCCCCCCCCCAAGCCAATCACTGAAAAATAAAAGCATTGGATAAGTGAAAATGTTAGATAATAAGGATTAAGAAAAATCCTATTAAACATCAAATTACATTAAAATTTTACAAATTAAGCACCAAAACATCATGTTTTACAAGAAATCAACAGAAAAAGCAGTCTCGACTGCGCCCCTGTCTGTTTTGCGCCCCAAGTGACTGCTTAATTCTCCTCATTGTTGGACCGGCTCTGACTTAAGGAACAAACTGCTTCACATGACAGATTTTGGGTTATATGGAGAATACTAGTAAGGTGTCTGAAGGAGGTGTGTGTGTATGTGTGCATACCACCCGGTGCCCCCATAAGCAGCCTGTGACCTTTAGGTGTGATGCTAATCACTAGTGTTCAAGCTAGATATCCAGTCTCAATGATTTTGAGGATGGAATTCCTACTAACCACACAATGACTCCCACCTCAAGGTTTGCCATTTCCTGTTTGGTGCAGATCAGGGTGTGGGAGCACAGACAAGAATCCAGCTATTTTCTCAAAGCCATAGGCACAGCAACTGCTAGGACTTCTGAGATACCCTCAGAGATCTGTATGGATGACTGCCAATGTGCATTCAACTACAGGAAAACAATTGAACATAAGTGGAATGCCTTGCCGCCCTATATGAGAGCCATGCGTGAGTTAGGGCCTTTTACCCTAGCATTTAAGACCTGGCTTTTTACTAGAGCTTTTGATCTATGTTAATTTTATCAAAATTTGTATGTATGTATTTTTATCCTTTACAATTTAGCTTGTAAATCGCCTAGAGCAGGGGTCCCCAAACTTTTTAAGCCGAGGGCCAGTCCACAATCCTTCAGACTGTTGAGGGGCCGGATTATCATTTGATAAAAAAAAAAAAACGAATTCCGATGCACACTGCACATGTCTTATTTGTAGTGCAAAAACAACAACAACAACAAGAAAAATGAAAGAACAATACAATATTTAAAAATAAAAACAATTTTAACCAACATACATTGATCAGGATTTCAATGGGAAGTGTGGTCCTGCTTCTGGCCAATGAGATAGTCAAGGTAATTAGGGTTGTTGTTGTTGTTGTTGTTGTTGTTGTTGTTGTTGTTGTTATTGTGTGCCTTCAAGTCATTTCAGACTTTGGGCGAGCCTAAGTCTAAAATTTATTTATTTATTATTTATTTATTTACTGCATTTATTTACTACATTTGTATCATACCCTTCTGACCCCAAAGGGGACTCAGAGTAGCTTAAAAATTATATGTACATACAATATATTATATTATTAGCATAGCACAATATTAGCATTATATATTACTATATTGAACTATACCACTATACTGTAATATTATTAGTAATATTATATGTAATATAGAACATATAATTATTATTATATGGTATTATTATTAGTGTTATATTGTATTACATTATAATATTATTATCAATATTATATGTATATACAATATATTATATTATAAAACTGAGGGCGGGGGCCAGGTCAATGGCCTTGGAGGGCCGCATCCGGCCCCCGGGCCTTAGTTTGGGGACCCCTGGCCTAGAGCATCTTGGATGGAGAGCGATTAATAAGTAATTAAATGATGATGATGATAATGATGATGATGATAAGTCTGCTGCTCTTTCAACTTTCTATCAGCCAGGAAATAACCAGGTTCAGGGTTGTTGTGAAATTGTTGTGGATTGCAAAATCTAGATGAGAGATTATCATAGTAATAGATATGTCTATGCTGGCCAGTAGATCTGGGGCCAGTCTTGAATAGTATTGCCCTAAATTGATCACATACTGTTGTCACATCCTCTGAACCTGCTGTAGTGGGGGGGGGGGAGAGGTTGGAATCTACATGGTACAGGTGGGCCAAGGCTGTATCAGCCTCAGTCGACCATCATCTCACAATCCATATCACCATCATCACTTCTAGTGACACAGCCCTGTGGGAACTCATGGCCATCACTCCACCCCATGTTGACATCAGCAGAAGAAGAAAGGGGCTGATATTTCCAGCTTTTTCCTAGCCATGTGGATGCCTCTGCTCATGTCAACATATGTTGACATATGTTGCTCATATGTTTCTTTTTCCCCAAGTGCCAGAGTATACACTATGCTGGGCCTCTCCATGAAGTAAATTATCTTAAGAACTTGACAAATTACTGATTTGCAGGAGTCCCATACAATACAAAACTTTGCCCTTGCAATAACCAGGATGCTGAATGTATGCATCACATCTTATCATCCTGCAATTTTTATAAGCAGGCTAGACTATTGAGAAACTTACTCAGTAGATCAGCCTAATTTCCTGTGAAGTTTTTACTAGGTGACAAGTTCCGCCCATGTGATCTTGGCTGTTGCCAAGTTTCTCTCTGAGGTAGCCAAGATAAAACAACTTCCTGTGTTAGGCTCAGACTGAAACTTGTATTTATTTGCACTGTTCTTACCCATGTTCATTTGCATCTTGTATTGCATTTAATTAGTCTTATCAATTTATTAATCTGTTTGCAGTTGTGCACATTTTATTGCTGAGCAAATTGGGTCTTTGGACTGTAATAAAGTTTTGTTGTTGTTCACCTTTTAGCAATTATCCTTTCTTTTTCTGCATTTGAGCAAAAGCTTGCTCAATTGACAGTTAAAGAAAAATATGCGATGAGTATTTTCCATGCCCTTTATGGTTTTTATTGTGCTGAATCTGTCATAATTTAAAATCTCTCTCTGCAATTTTCAAATGATTTGTGGGTTATTTTTTCAGCCTGATGAAGATGACCAGGTGTTAAGTCTTCAGTTCAGCTGGAAGGGACTGGTAAAACCTGTGGGAAGCAGCTTCATTGGTGTTAGTCCTGAGTTCGAATTTGCACTTTATACAATCATTTTTCTACAGTCCAATGAAAGAGTTACACGTCAGAGAGTGAGAATAGAGGAATATGAACTGGAGATAGTTGTCTACCGCCATGGAAGGTACATAGGAACAGCTTATCCAGTCCTCCTCAGCAGCAATAATGAAGATTTATATTAAAAGCCTCCAAAAGAAATTCTGAAAAGAACCTTGTTTTAAAATTATTCTGTCATCTAACTTTAAAGTATTTTCACTGACTATTATTTAACATGTTTATTTTGTTTTAAAATGTTTCTTGTGTGGGAATACTATAGTGAAATACAACTGCATATCTGTATATAGTAATGTGTGTGGTTAATGCGCATCAGTATATGACTTTGAACTCTTTCCACCACTCTCCCCTTTGATTTTCAGTAATCTTGAAAGCCAATCAAGTCTTTAATTTATGTGAAATTTTCTGACCTTCTTGACCTTTGACTTCCTTGACTATTTATAAAAAAATTAAAAGCTTTTATGTTTATCTTCCATCTAGGTGTTAATGAATTGCCTCATTAATTAAATTAAATTAAACCAACCCAAGACCCTACAGAATTACCTTTTCAAAAATAAATTTGCTGCAAGCGTATCCTTAGTGACTTGTGAAAATCTGTAATTTGAAGGGGAATTATGTCTTATTGAACTTTAAAATCACATCACTCAATCATCTCCTTTCTCAAGCCTTGTTTGAATCCTTCCCGGATTTATATCTTCTTATTCCAGGCCTGGTCCAGGGAGATCTAGACTTAACTTTGAGTTCTTAACTGACGTTTTCTCAAAGGAAAAAAAATACAATGATGTGAATTTACCAGAAAAACATCCTCTAATCAGATTTGCTTTCTTTATGGACAATTTTAATGTCCATTTCCAGATACTTATGGGTCTGCCTAGCAGCTACAGTGGTGTCAAGCTGCATAATTCCAGTGCTATAATAATAATAATAATAATAAGATCTCAGCCGGCATTTGGAAACAATAGACATTGACAAAATTACGATCTGCCAACTGCAAAAGGCCACCCTACTGGGATCTGCACGCATCATCCGAAAATACATTGCACAATCCTAAATGCTTGGGAAGTGTTCAACTTGTGATTTTGTGATATGAAATCCAGCATATCTATCTTGTTTGCTGTGTCATACTATATTGTTGTGTCAATAATAATAATAATAATAATAATAATTTTACCTACATCTTTCAGGCTTGAGGTGGGTTACAGCACAATTAAAACACATAAACATTGTAAAAATTCTATAAATACACAAATTAAAATATATTTCTATCAAATAGAAATAAGGGCCCCTGGTGACGCAGCCAGTTAAACCGCTGAGCTGCTGAACTTGCTGACCAAAAGGTCGTCGGTTCAAATTTGGGGGGCGGGGTGAGCTCCTGTTGTTAGCCCCAGCTTCTGGCAACCTAGAAGTTCGAAAACATGCAAATGTGAGTAGATCAATAGGTACCGCTCTGAAGGGAAGGTAATGACGCTCCATGCCATCATGCTGGCCACATGGCCTTTTAGGTGTCTACAGACAACACCGGCTCTTCGGCTTAGAAATGAAGATGAGCACCAACCCCAGAGTCAGTCATGACTGGACTTAACATCAGGGGAAACCTTTACCTTAAAAAAAGAAAAGAAATAGAGTTGGAAGAGATCACATGGGCCATCTAGTCCAACCCCTTGTCATGCAGGAAAACATTTAACCTGGTATGTATCCACTATCAATGATTATATGACTGCAGTGGAATAAGAGATATGTGCAAATAAAGTCCTAAACGTTAAGTAATGGGGAAAAACCAAACTAGGTATTTTAAATATTTATTAGTCAGACTGGGTTGAACAGTCTTTATACAACACAATTTGCATAAATTCTCAAGATACGTCCTGTATACAATCACAAAACCATGACATGGATTTTTTTTACATACAGTGAAAATCAAGACTTGATTTACAAGCATTTTTGTCTTCTTTATACAATTTGTCATACTATTTTTCTTTTTGTTTCATTTTATACAACTTTTAGAACTAGTTTTATAGTTTTATTCTTGGAGGACTGGAAGGCAAAAATCAAAGAGTAATCAATTTATTCATTCAAGTGAAAAAAGAAAAGAAAAGGAGAAAGATTTACAAACCACCATTGATGCATGCAACATTCAGTGTGGAAATATTACATCTCTCAAAAGACTACTAATGGTGGTTGTTGCATTTTAAACTTTATCCTCAAGGGAGGTGTTCTTTTCCTACCTTTGCATCTCAGGGATGCTGCACACATGTTGTCTGATACGATGATGGCACACATGCTAGTCGGTGACTGCTGAGCACCTGGGAACGCCACCAAACATCTATACAAGATACAATCTGCTTGTATTGACACTGACATGCTTAGAACGCCAGATGGGATCTCCAACTCCAAACTCATTTTTTTTTGTTTCTCAATAAAAAAGGCATATTTACAAGGAGGTAACAACTGAAAAAAAAACAATGTTCTTTAGATCACTTGGTCCGAGTTTATAATATAATTTTAAAACTCATTAGTGTGTTTCTTTTGCCAAAACGACCAGAGCATATGCAGAAAACACTAAAATGCAACTTATAGTTTAAAGAGAGAGTATCCAGATTTCATTTAATCGAAGCAGCAACTTTGGCAAACTGGTCAGGAACACACGAACTGTCCCTGAATGTGATAGTAGTGGATTTGTACTATGTATTTCCTCCCAGTTTTTTTCGCCACTTAAAAACCAACATGATTATTCAGATCATTTCACCCCCTCACATATACAGATTGGCATGTGCATATGCTGGTGTTCATTGAGCTGTGGACCATTAGATGCTGTAGCAATGGAAATAAAGCCCTTAATATAGCATTTGCTATGATTCAAAGAAAAGATCAAAATAGACTATTAACATCTGCATGAAATCTTCAGCAAACTAAATGCGAATTAAATAATTCTATATTGAACATATAAGAGATGTCTACATGTTACTCCTTTGTCCGCTTAGAAAGAAGTAAGGTCAGCTGGTTACCAGCTACGCAACTCACCCTCCCTGCCCCACTGCCCTAAAAATCAACCTAACCCAACTTGTGGGCATCTAGGCAAGGAACTTGGCTGGCAATAAAAGTTCCGGACATAAAGTGAAAAAAATTGCTTTCTGTGTGCTTGCAGTGAGGGGTCTACATCTTCTAAAATGCATAAAACAATAGCAACATACTTGTAGCGGTTGGATATAATAAAGAATAGAAAATGTTTATATTGCTCCTGGATACTATCCCTTTAAAGGCTTACCATAACATCCTATTTGCTCCACATTTATCACGGGAGCTCACACACCTTTTTTTGGAAAAGAAAGTGAGAGCTGGCTGTTATTCAGCAGAATGGAAAAAAAGAGAAACAACCCTTTAAGGAAATGACCAGTCATTTGTCAATACACACACATTCTGTGCTTTTAGCTCTCATTTCAAGCTTGTTTCCACTGTACAAGACTTTTTTTTTGTACAACATAGCTTTTACCTTCAGCTCAGCAGACTTGCCATATACATTTATATATATATATATACACACACATATATATTCATTCATTCTAAATAAAGCGCATTGTGCCATCAACAATCTATCATTTCAAAGGAATCCGCAGCTGGGTCATTCATTCCTAGTTAAGAGGTCTTGCCACATTTGAGCACTTCTGTTTAACATAAGAAAGAAAACAAATAGGCAGAAATATCTATACATTTTCTGAAATACCCTAAGTCCCCCCGTGTGATTTTATTTTCTTTAAAAAAATAATTGCCACAAGAAGGGGTTCTTTTGTTTCCTTCATTAATAAAAAGAAAACTGCATTTAAATGTGATTCATCATTGCATAGAATGATTCCAGTACAGCCCAGACATTTTGTCAAAAGGAAACTTGGCACGCTTTGGAGGCATCTTCTAGTCTTAGCACAGATGTAAACATGGTTTAGCAGATGGACTAGCCTTTCACCAGGTCTTTCTGATACATAATAGATATAAAAAGAAAGGAGTTTTTATCCTTCCTGGGAGAAACATGCCGAGTCTCGTAGAAGCTGCTATTGCCAGCAAGCTCACATTCCTACAAACATACATTCAGTTGAGCATAAATGCATTGCAGAGAGGAGGTTCCAATGACTCTGAATGTGGTTACTCAGTCCCGTAATCGATGCCTGGTGGCTGAAAGACGTACGAACAAGTGGGAGTTGAAACTACCATTACAATAATAAGAAAAGGAAAATACACAAAGAACTGCAGATTTTGATCTGCTATTAATGAGAAGCAGCCTTTTCCTCCTGCACACTGTGTAATGAACATTGCAACAGCAGTCTATTTTTACCAATTAAGAGTAGCTGGCTTACTCGTAGAAAGCTACTTGTGGCTGCTTTAAGTCTCCATGCCAACCACTGCAACATTCACGGCCTTCCTTATAATTCATCGCCAGAATAAAAGTGTCAGACGTTTACAGAAAATTGTATGTCTCGCCACATTTTTTTAAAAAAAAACCACACTAAATAATGATACTTGAATATAGATCTTTTAGAAAATAGAGATCCAGTCACTGTGAGAGATGCCTTCACTTTTGTTTCCCTTTGAGTATAATAGGGAGCAATGGACAATTTCCACATGACACAGGATTTGTAAGAGAAGGCAATGCAATTGCTTCCAAGGACTGGACTGAAATGGATGCCCTTACTAAGAGACAGAAGGGTGAAATCTGAGCCGAATTGTTAATCCTGTGCTTACGATCTGCCTCCTCCCAGTCATTTATCCCGTTTAAAGGAAACACACAGTGTTAGAAGGTGAAGTGCTGATCTTGGACTTATTTTGCCTGGAGTTGCGTTGTTTTGTGAAAACTTAATTTTAACATTTTGTTCCTTTCTTTCTGGAACACATATTCTAGACTGCTTGACAAGGGGCTTGCTTTTCAAAACAATTACAGGAAGTTGTTCAGAGAGGATCCAGCTTCATGCAGAGTTTGGTTGTTTTGTTGACTACATTTCAGAAGCTTTTTGACCCACCTTTGAAAAAGATAAGCACCACTCATTTGAAAACAAACTTCAGGATCTTCTTGTGGTCACTTACTGTAGAAACTTGCTGATTGTCGTTCTGCTGCAAGGAATGGTTTGGTGTACTTTTCCAGTTTTCCATTATAGAAATACAATGCCAATCATCATAGTAAGGGGAATTCATGATGTATATTTTGTCTTAGTCCCCAAGGAAGCCATAAATCTAGTTTCATGTTTAATGTTACTTGCTCATGACAATGATTTCTAAAAATTGTTTCCTTCCATTTTATAAGCATACTAGGCTTTTAAAGTTCATTGTTGCAGCAATCTTTCCTCCAATAACTCTAATTTTCCTTAGTGGAACACCACTAGTGAACACATATATATGCCATTTTATGCATATGAGACATCTGTAGTACACAAGCACACAAACTGTGAGATACAGTGTGTCATTTCTTCAAGATGACAAAGTGCTTTTATTGATCTAGAACTCCCAAATAATCTGGGAGCGATTAGCACAGTGGGTCTAACGTATGGAGCACTTCATGCTAGACATTTTGAAATATCAATACCTTGAAGTTCGTAAAGGCAAGACAGATAGATAGTGAGGCAACAGTATCCATCTCAATACTTAAAAGCCCTTTGAATCTACTCCATCTTTGTAAATGACTGGCTCAAAAAGAGCAGGCTGAATTGCAATTTCTTCCACATAATCATTACTATTTCTCCAGTTCATGATATGCTGCTGTTAATTCCTCCCCTGAATGCTTTTACTCATTCCAAAATGAAAATTACTCTGCATCTTGAGTCTCAATTAATATGGAGAACCACTGAAGTTTTCAATCTACATGTGTCCTCCATAGCATACAATTATGAAAGAAAGAAAAAATAACATGAAGGACAAACATTGCCACCATTTAGGATATAAAATGAAATATCTTGCCATTTGCCTCCTGGGGCACTCTCATTACCGCAAATAGTTAAGTATTCTGAAGTAAAGAAGAACACACTTGAGTGAGAACTGGAAAGGCTATCACCTTAGGTGCTTTTGCATAAAATGATCTTTCTGATTGCACCAAAAATCAGATTGCTTTCTCATAAACATTGCTCCTAGCCACCATCAAATTCTCTCCATAAACACTTTAAGTGCATGGATGCTATTCATTTGCTTGATAGCCCCAAAGATTCTAACATCACAGAGTCCTCGGGTCAGTCCTCATTTTCAGTAGACTCTGGGCCTAGGGTGGTTGTTTTTTTTCCTTTGCTGCTTTTTTTATTACAGCAAAATAGATCGACTAGCCCTCATGAAAGTGTGCTAAATCGCCCAGAACTTGCCCCCCTCCCCGGTACTTCATACTCCGAAAGCCTAGCAAAACACAACATCAAAGTAGAGTCTTGGAATCACACAAGCAGACTCTTTGATGGCTCAATGCCGAAAGGTGACACTTTTTGCTCAGTGTGTTTGTGTTGAGCTGACTAAAAGTTTGTGCCAGTTTACTATTCTTTTCCTGAGGTCCACTTTGTCAAGCCAGATATATGCCTCACCAATCAAGGTCTTCTTCATAAACTTTCCTCCATTAGAAACAAGAAGAATCTGGGGAAAAAAAAAGGAGAGCTGGTAAGATTAATATTTGGTTTGTGTTAGAGATATCATGTCCCCGGGGATGTTACTGTAGGACGCAAGGCCTTCCCCTGATGCAGTTCTGAGAAGTATATGTAGCTGCCTGTTCTTGACATGCCCTATGACACTGAGAGCATACAGAAATCATTTTTCAGTGCTGTGATTCGCAGATACCAAGAAACCCTTCAGTTTGGCTGCTGCCAGGCTGAAAAGGTAGGGGCTTTTTAAAATGCATGTGTGTTTGGCATCATTGGACAATTAGGATATCTGACAACATGATAATATCTCACAATGCAGGATTTCAGTCAATGTCTTCTATGAGGTCTATTTTCGACCTCATCAACCGGTAAATAGTAGGAAATTCAACCCTAATTCCAAGATGGACCAATTGGAGGGAATTAAGATTGGACACAAGCAGTATCTGCCAAATTGCCAATAATAATAATAATAATAATAATAATAATAATAATAATAATAATAATCATAATCATAATCATCATCATCATCATCATATCCTCAGCTGCTGTAAGAAAATTGCACAGACAGACTACAAACAGAGGCACAACTATGTAATAATAATATTATGACGTAATACAATGTAATAATTATTATAATTCACTATTATAATTGTATATTTATATTACATGCAATATTACTAATAATATTGCGATATAGTTGTATAATATAATATATTGTATGTATATATACTTGTAAACCGCCCTGAGTCCCCTTCGGGGTGAGAAGGGCGGTATATAAATGTCACAAATAAATAAATAAATAAATAAACTATGTGGCCCAAATGATTCATTGGAACTTATGCCTCAATTACCACCTCCCAGCAGCAAAGAACTGGTGGGATCACAAACCTGCAAAAGTATTGGAAAATGAGCATGCAAAGATACTGTGGGACTTCCGAATCCAGACTGACAAAGTTCTGGAACACAAGACACCAGACATCACAGTTGTGGAAAAGAACAAGGTTTGGATCATTGATGTCGCCATCCCAGGTGACAGTCGCATAGATGAAAAACAACAGGAAAAACTCAGCCGCTATCAGGACCTCAAGATTGAACTTCAAAGACTCTGGCAGAAACCAGTGCAGGTGGTCCCAGTGGTGATGGGCACATTGGGTGCCGTGCCAAAAGATCTCAGCCAGCATTTAGAAACAATAGACATTGACAAAATTACGATC
Organism: Anolis carolinensis; assembly: GCF_035594765.1. Taxonomy (NCBI): domain Eukaryota; kingdom Metazoa; phylum Chordata; class Lepidosauria; order Squamata; family Anolidae; genus Anolis; species Anolis carolinensis. The sequence continues at coordinate 95,497,246 of NC_085845.1, read as the reverse complement.
TGCCAACTGCAAAAGGCCACCCTACTGGGATCTGCGCGCATCATCCGAAAATACATCACACAGTCCTAGACACTTGGGAAGTGTTCGACTTGTGATTTTGTGATACGAAATCCAGCATGTCTATCTTGTTTGCTGTGTCATACAATAATAATAATAATAATAATAATAATAATAATAATAATAATAATAATAATCTTTATTTATACCCCGCCACCATCTCCCCATGGGGACTCGGGGTGGCTCACATGGGGCAAGGCCCGACTAACACAATTTACAAAAACAATAGCATAAATACATTGAACAATATACAAAAAAATGAAACACAGTAAGACAATAAAACAAGAGTTAATAATATCAATCAACCACCAAGTAAAATTCAGAAATTAGAAACCGCCTTGAGTCCCCATGGGGAGATAGAGCAGAATATAAATAAAATTTTATTTTTTATTTTATTATTATGTTCTTCCAGAAGGGCAACAGAGTAAACTGAGCAATACTAGATCCAAATATCTTTCAACGACACTGGAGCTAAAAGGCCTCATAAAATCAGGCCAGGATCAATGTAATCCTTAATTAGTTCCAACATTCCTAAACTGGATGGAGTTAGGATCGAACACAGTTTTAACTGGTTGTACCCATCTTGGTAAATTAGGATTGCAATGAGGAGGAAAATATTGCACAAATGGTATCGTACACCCTGCCAATTAGCATACTACTATAAAAAGGGAAGTAGTCAGTGCTGGCATGGATGTTATCAGAAAGGGCGGTTTATGCACATGATGTGGGAATGTGAATATGTACAATATTTTTGGCAGACTATACAAAATGAGTCAAATCAAATACTAGTACATGAGTGGGTCATAACAAAGAAAATAGCGGTATTAGGGAAAAGAGAGGAAACGGGAAATAAAAGGGAAATAAAAGAAGCAATAATTGAATGTGCACAAGCAGTAATAGTATTAGGGTGGAAAGATAAATCAAAATGGTCAGTAAGTAAATGGTACCAATATATGGTGGAGCAAATGGAATTTGAAATTATGAATGTGAAACTAAATGTTGTAAAAACTAATGAAAATAGAACAAGAGAAATGGAAGAAAGATGGACAAGGGTATAGTATATCATGAATCAATCTGGAGATCAAGCCATAAGAAATAAGATACAAATGTTATATAGTATATAGCAGGGGTCCTCAAACTTTTAAAGCAGAGGGCCGGTCCATAATCCTTCAGACTGTGGAGGGGCCGAATTATCATTTGGAAAAAGAAAAGAAAAAATGAACAAATTCCTATGTACACTGCACATGTAGTGCAAAACAACAACAACAATGAAAGAACAATACTATATTTTAAAATGAAAACAATTGTAACCAGCATAAACCTATCAGGATTTCAATGGGAAGTGTGGGCCTGCTTCTGGCCAATGAGATAGTCAAGTTAATTAGGATTGTTGTTGTTGTTGTGTGCCTTCAAGTCATTTCAGACTTTGGGTGAGCCTAAGTCTAAAATTATTTATTTATTCATTTACTACATTTATTTATTAAATTTATATCCTGCCCTTCTCACCCTGAAGGATACTCAGAGCAGCTGTATGTACATACAATATATTATATCATTACCATAGCACAATATTAGCATTATATATTACTATATTGAACTATACCACTATACTGTAATATTATATGTAATATATAACATATAATTAATATTATTATATGGCATTATTACTACTATATTGTATAACATTATAACATTATAATGTTATTATCAATATTATATGTATATACAATATATTATATTATTAAAAATGATATTAAAATATTATATTATAAAACTGAGGTTGGGGGCCAGGTAAATGACCTTGGAGGGCCGCATCTGGCCCCCGGGCCTTAGTTTGGGGACCCCTGGTATATAGGATGAAAATGGATAAAGATAAAGATATAAAGATTATCTCACAAAGAAATGAGTATGTAAAAAGAAAATCCTTGTGTTGGTGATGGGAATTGCAAATGTTTTGTATGTCTACGGTATGTATTTTTTGTGTTTTTAAAAAAAAATTTTTGTAAAAAAAAAAAAAGTAAATTAGGATTGCATTCTAAATAAGTCAGTCTCAGGTGCCAGAAGAGGAAATAAAATGAAGGATTACCTGGAGAGAATGTCCAGTGGGACTCAAACTGAATCTAAATGTTTCATTGAATGAAGGTTCCCGGTCATGCCTGCACACTCTTGTTTTCTTCTTGATCACTCTCTTTTGAGTTGCAAGGTTGACAACATATAGCTTTACATACAAATCTGTGCCAATAGAGAAGTCAGCTTGTCACACAGAATCACACTAGGGGACTTTGTTGATAACTAATGTAGCATTACATTGGTTTATGAATACTTAAGAAACTCTAGATTCTATCTTTGGAAGATAATAATACTTAGCCGTGAGTGATTGCCAATGAAGATGATGAGATTGAGCTGTAAACAAATCATTCAAGGTGCTGAACTGATAAATTTCTTTTAAGGACCTCATCAGGGGTGGGGGTGGGGGGTTAGGGAAAATAACTCTGGGCTCCGCTTTTTAAATTTTATGTTACGGTTTCGCACGCTGCCAATCAGACGACACAGGCCGTGGCCACACCCCTTTTGAGAAGCCCTGGCATCATGAGGAAAGGAAGCGTGGGCCTGCGGAAATTTGGTCATTATGGGCAGCCCCCGTCATATAGCTTTGTGTTATTTTCTTTCTTTTTGGCACAATTTTGATGCTTTCCCACATCTGATGAGGGGAAGCAATGAGGTGCCACACATCCCGTAGTGATTACTCTATCCTTCCCTTCCCATCACACGGGAAAGAGAAGTCACCCCGTGGGCTTCCTCTCCCTGCGGGAGGGGAGCATGTCTGATAAGGGTGCAAAAATTGAACAAAAATCTGGAGTGGATCCACCAGCTTAGTGATATTGGAGCCACCAGCTAAGGGAAAAATCCCACAGCTAGTTGAAAGTTCTACAAGAAAGGACCCAGAGGTAGAATACATGCTTTGCAGAAGCAAACTAGGCTTATGTCTTCCCATTCCTTGTGGGAAAGAGCAACAGACTGAAAAGAGAGCCTTCTTTCCATTTCAATCCCCTGAATGTAACTGGAAACTATGGAAAGTCGAGACTCTTGAATATGTGGAATTCTTGTATGTGCAGAAGAGACCCAACCGTTGTCCTCTGCGCATGTAGATCAATAAAGGAGAGAAACAGGGTTAGCATGTTCCCCCCTCCCCATGTCTTTAGTCTAATTCTTAAGGAACAGGTGAAAAGGATTTCAGTGAAGCATGACCTGTCAAAATAGTTCACATATAGAGTAGCAATGTGGGTCCAAATGAAAACTTTTCCCTAATGTTATTTTGCATGAGATTGTTTACTGGTACTGTGGCTGGGAATGGAAGTCTTTATAAATTAAAAGAAAGAAACAATAGTCTTACATCTCTTGTCCTCCATGGAACGATTAATCACATCATTAAGATAATGCAGTCAAACCCATTCTTAAAATTAGAATGGTGGTATGTGGTTGATACCTGGTAAGTGATCTGGTGATTTAAACTTGTAGGTGATATTCCTACACTGAAGGATCTCCACAATTAGCTGTTCTCCATCAGTCTTCATTTCCTTTTTTAGGGCAATCTTGATTTCACCCATCACCTGGGTTTTACCTGTAAAAGAGAAAAAAAATGAAATCAGCTACAGTGTGAGAAAAAATTGTATTATGTAATATTATTTTATCATCGGAAGATTAGACAAACATCTTATATTCAAGCTAAGTGCTCTCTCTCCCTTGAAATAATCAAGTATGATATAAGCTACTTTCCCTTGACCAGTCATGTACGCTTGGGTCAATTGTACATGTTGTTTATTCGTTCAGTCGTTTCCGACTCTTCGTGACCTCGTGGACCAGCCCATGCCAGAGCTTCCTGTCGGCCATCACCGCCCCCAGTTCCTTCAAAGTCAAGCCAGTCACTTCAAGGATACATAACTTGGCATAATGTCACCCATAATAATGTTAGGGTAGACCCTATAGAAGCATGGTCCACTGACTAAAATGTAACTTTCTTCACTGATAAAAGTCCCCATTACAATGGAAGGGATATCCAAATAATGTAATCCAATGTTGCAGAATGAATAATGCGATTACACTGCAGATAATTACCTTAAAATTCAGATTAAAACCTGAAATGGATCCCTTACCAAACTAACAAATGATAATCCATCTGGAACTAACCCTCATGCTGCCATTTGTGTGTAGCAGGGCAGTGGCTTTGGAGGAGGTAAAGTACAGCTTATTCCTTACCAATACAAGCAGCACTGGAAAATGCAAGTGGACGAAAGCTACAGTTGTTAGAAATGCAACAACACATAACACCGAAGAGATAAGAATACCTCACAATGTCCGTAGTAATAGGGTTAGACAGTATAAGTGACCTAAAAAGTCCTCCTTTATGCCTACTTAACCTGACCCCAGGTGATATACATCGATATGCTTGGAGATTTTTTCCACCTCTTGTGCTTCCCATTATTCCTCTTTGACCCTTTCAAAGAGCATAAAAATGAGCACAATGTAGTTGTACAAATAAAACTGGTGCAATGGGAGAAAGTTTGGACTAAGAGTATGAAATTCACTTTGTAATGATTTGAAAGAATAGGTAGCATTCTAAACTGTATAAAAGTAGATCCTGTAATTGCTGAAAATGTGAGAAAAATGCTGGGATATTTTATCACATGTGGCGGTCTTGTAAAAAGACCCAGAAGTATTGTTCACATGATGCTAGAATATATTGCAAAGGTTTAAATTACTAGGAGTTTGTGAAATGGCAGAAATCTTTTCTGTTTTCATATAATAATAATAATAATAATAATAATAATAATAATAATAATAATAATAATCAGCTGATGACCCAAAATGCAGACTGTGCAAGGAAACCGAAGAAACCATTGATCACATCCTCAGCTGCTGTAAGAAAATCGCACAGACAGACTACAAACAGAGGCACAACTATGTGGCCCAAATGATTCATTGGAACTTATGCCTCAAATACCACCTCCCAGCAGTAAAGAACTGGTGAGATCGCAAACCTGCAAAAGTATTGGAAAATGAGCACACAAAGATACTGTGGGACTTCCGAATCCAGACTGACAAAGTTCTGGATCACAACACACCAGACATCACAGTTGTGGAAAAGAAAAAGGTTTGGATCATTGATGTTGTCATCCCAGGTGACAGTTGCATTGACGAAAAACAACAGGAAAAATTCAGCCGTTATCAGGACCTCAAGATTGAATTGCAAAGACTCTGGCAGAAACCAGTGCAGGTGGTCCCGGTGGTGATCGGCATGTTGGGCGCCATGCCAAAAAATCTCAGCTGGCATTTGGAAACAATAGACATTGACAAAATTATGATCTGCCAACTGCAAAAGGCCATCTTACTGGGAACATTCCCTAGACACTTGGGAAGTGTTCGACTTGTGATTTTGTGATACGAAATTCAGCATATCTATCTTGTTTGCTGTGTCATACAATATTGTTGTGTCAATAATAATAATAATAATAATAATAATAATAATAATAATAAAAACTTTATTTATACCCCGCCACCATCTCCCCACGGGGACTCGGGGCGGCTCTCATGGGGCAAGGCCTGACCATCATAATATACAAAAACAACAGCATAAATACATTGCACAATATGAAAAAACAAAACACAGTAAAACAGGAGTTAATGCAGCGGTAATAATATCAATCAACCACCAAGTACAATTCAGTCGACTTCATTTGTGGGGGGGACCGCAGCAGCAATATAAAAATAACATCATCAGTTAAAATACCCGAATAAAAGGGACCTAATAATTTCAAATTTTGGGTCCCTCCTCATTCTGTTTTTGGGAAGATTCTTCCTGAAATAGAAATGGAACTCCTGATACCAAATTACAAATCACAACCCACCCCCCAATCTCCCGGAATTTCCCCAAAAACAGTACCGAGGGGGGGGGGGGGACGACGACCCAAAATTCAAAATGATAACAGAGAAAAACAGAATGGATTTCTGCCATTTTGCATACCCCTAAAATTACAAGGACCAGATGGCATTTTGGTCTCTTCCAAGTTTATGATTCTATATTTCTATAGCTATGTTATTTTCTTGGTAAAATTGCTCACATGTGGAAAAATTTGCCATTTGAGGAAAAATGTTAATCACTGCTATGTGAGTTACTGAACAATGTTTTTTCCTGTGTGATTTTAAGTAAAACTGGTAGTTAATAAAATATTAAGATCTCTTCCAACCTCCAAAATAAGTTGGACTTTTCTTGTGTCAGATATTTCTTAAAACTATGACCAATCACGGATTTTCCATATTACATCTAGCTGGTTGGTTGTCTATATTCAAGTTGTTTTTTGACTTATGGTGACCCAAAGACAAACCTTTTTCTGGAAATATTTATCCAGAGAGAATTCACCTCGGCCTCCCTCAGAGACTGAAACCTCCCTCTAAGATCACTCAGTTGGTTTTCATGGCCAGCAGGGATTAAATTCCTGGATTCTGAAGTTATGTTCCAAACACTCAACCCATCACACCACACTTGGCTGCACTAGAAAACATTGGTCAGAATTGTGTATGGTATGGTAGTGTCATGTACTTGTGACTATATGTATTACCCCTATGTCTCCGAAACCCTACTTCTCAGGCAGCATCTGATGTGATTGCTTGTGGCATGTTCCCCTTTCATCTGGGAAGCTGTTTACTCTTTTTTTTTTTTAATTCCTCACATTAGTGATTTCTGGTAGGATTGGCAGAAATGGAAACTTGTCATAATTCTATGTTGCATTGGAAATCTCTTGAGGACAGTCGCAACTGCTATACAGGCAGTTCCCGAGTTACAAACATCCGACTTACAAATGACTCATAGTTATGAATGGATTGAGACAACAGGAGGTGAAAGAAATCTACCCCCAGGAAGGGAAATCCATTCCTGTAAAAGTTATCATGGGGAAAAGGTGTATCAACTGAAACTTTATCCCCAATCTTAGTTTCCGCAACAAACCAATTTTTTCCAAGTCCAGTTATCACAGGGACAGAAAGTGAGGCGAAATCTTCTGAACTGGGGTACAGAAACCACAGGGGTGCTAACCCTACCCTATACTAGCCAAAATTTTATATATATGTGTGTGTGTGTGTGTGTGTGTGTATGTATGTATGTATGTATGTATGTATGTATGTATATATATATATATATATATATATATATATATATATATATATATATATCTGTTCCAACTTCCAAACAAATTCAATTTAAGAACAAACCTATAGAATCTATCTTGTGCATAACATGGGGACTGCCTGAATTATATTCAACCCATTTTTAAAATGACGAATGCAGAATGTCTTGTTATGTAATGGTTCCAGATTATTTTTTCTCTTATCTAGAGATAAAAACCCACATTAGTGTGCTGTGTTGGAACCCCTTTTATTTCTTTTGCTGATCAATCTTTTTTGTTTGTTGCCGAGTCTTTTATTTTATTTACTCTGACTCAAATGTTGTAAATCAACCTATAGACCAGTGAGAAACTAGTTTTCAGTTAGATAGATAACATGTTAAATGTTAGTAACATAAATACCCCAAATTGCTTATGAGGACATCAAACATTTTTGAAACCTTAGTTGGCAAACACAAAGAAACCCTTTTAATAATGACTTGGAAGATATCTGGTGACATAAGACTTTAAGGTTTAAACAATATTTCAAGTAAATGGAATTCTTGTACCAACCAAAATCAATTGCTTCCATTACTTTCCTGAATAATACCATAAAGCAAACTTGAGCTGAGTCATGCCTTTGGAATATGATTTACTAGGCTCCAGGCCAATCTAGCAGTTTTTACAAATAAAAATAATGTTCTGTATGTGATTTACTCCTTCTTTCTTCTGGGACACTTCAAGTTATCTTTTCCTTCAATGTAGCATTTGAAACAGATTTGACTCCTAAGTAGAAAGGTGATGATAATTAGTTCATTCCATTCTCTTTCTGGATGATTACTTTAGATGAATCCATATTTTTGATAGGATTCTAACTTGATAATATGTGAAAATTATCCTTTAATAGTTGAGGACAGATATATGAACCTCTTGTAAGAATAACTCAAGGATGTGTGGGTGATATTAGTCTCTTGCTGATTAAACCTGCCATTGGAATTCCAACACTAGGAAGCTCTCACTTAGCCAAAATATTGCATTCACTATAGCCTGGAACTATATGGGAGTTCTGCCAACTATATTATCTGCAATCAGGTCACACACAAATCCCATTTGTCACAATAAGTGCAAATGGTAAAAAATCTAATATCATTACATCTGAAACTACACTCTTTGGACTTTATTGCACGAGGGACGCAAACTGGTACTGAAGCAGAGATGCATTGTTGCTGGTCTGCCTCTTTCTTGTGATTAACCTGTCCCCGATTGATGGACAAAACCCATCAATAGCTGCCAATCCCATAATGTTCTTATCACCTAGTTGGTGAGACTCTATTCTAGAATTTTTTTTAATTTTACAGTATTTTTTTTAATAAATTAACTACTCCTGGAACTGAGTAATAGCTTTAAAATTGGAATATAATAAAAGATTACAGATCAATGGAAGTGCAGGAAGGTGGGATTATGAGGGTATGTGGAAATATGACCACAATCATGGATCAATGCTTTTGTACAGATGGAGAGAAGTGCGATAACTTGTACGCATCCACTATCTCTGCTTGTATGACTGCTATAGAATAGTGATTTTGTTTGATAAAGTCCTCTATCAAACCTTAACAGGAACATCCAGACACAGTTCTAAAAATAATAATAAATAAGTAGAAGTTTATTTCATATACTATTAGATCAAGCACAAACTTATTAATCACTACCCTAAAGCCTACTTGGATCCTCCCTTGGTTGCCTGTTCTATTTCTATTACAGCTTTTTCCTACCTCTGCATTATCTCCCCTTATCTGCCTTCTGTGAGACAAACTCTAGTTTTGAATATGTTCTCCCTTGCAGGTTTCCCTTCACAGCATTACTTTAAAGCAAACTTGCATGAAAAATGATACAAAATGATGGAAAGATTTGCAATAACAACAGGGCACATGCTGGTATGTATCCACTTTGGTGCTGGTGCGACTGCTTTGAAATAGTGGCTTCATGTGATAAAGTCCACAGTGACCTGATGAATTTAATAAGGTTTTTTTAGTCATGGAATTAGAAGTGGTTTTGTCAGTTTTTTCCTCTGAAACACAGCCTACAGCATCTGATATTCATTGCCAGTTTCCCATCCAAGTACTATCCAGGGCTGACTCTGCTTGGCTTTTAACATCAGACAGGATCTAGTGCCATTAGGGTATTCAAGGTTACTGTCTCAGAAATTTCACCTAGAACCAATGTGAAATCTATATGCAATCTTCTCTGTGTCCACTTGAGGGAGCAAAGTAACACGACAATACACACACTTACGATTCTTAATTACAAGTAGGCCAATCCATCAAGGTGCAAAATATATTTTCAGTCTGCTTCTTGGGTTCAGTCCTCTCTACATATTCTATTGCTCCAGTGCCAATCCTTTTCAGTTTGCTAACCTTCTATCAAATATCATATGCCATTAGTGCATTCTCATATCAATGTTTCAGACATGAATTTCAGTACATATTGATCGAAAGTAGACACATTAACTGGTACATGTGTAGAAACTGTCTCTCACAACTTTGTCTATATGTGCTAACTTTCACAGTGCTGTGTTTGCACAGTGTATCTGCATGTGTATATATTTATGGTACAATTAGAGGATGTTGGATTGCAACCATGAATTGATAGATAAAACTTAATTCTGTTAAAGCCCAAATGTACAACTAAAAAAATATTTCTGCTTAGTGCTCATGGAAGGTGGACGTCTTGAAATATTCTTGTCACTCTACTGCTTTAGGCTTCCTGGTTTTATCTCCTATATGCTGATGTACTCTATAAGAGATTAAAACTGTTTTGCAGTCTTTCCCATTGTTTAGAGATGAAAAGGGTAGTAACAAAAAAGCTCCTTTCAGAGATCATCCATTTTACTGTCAACAAAAAGAAAGACCGCTTCAGGGGAAAAGCTTAAAATATAACAGCAGTATCAACAACTTGCTTCATGAAAGCAAAATCCAGGGGGGTGGGGTTGCCACAGGGGCAGGGGAAAGTGCAAAATCTGTCTCTCTGCAGATACTGCTTAGTAGGCATGTGCGATCCAGGAAAAAAAATGGTTCTAAACTCTCTTCGAAAGTAGGGGGCGCTGGCACTTAGTTTCTAAAGTTATTTCTGAATTTTGAAACAAACAATTTGAAACATTCCAAAACTTCAGAATATTTGTAATTAATTTGTTAATGGCGTATGCGCATGCGCAATAGCAAAAAACAGAACTGGGGGGAACTTTAGGGGACTCTCCCGCCCTATTGTTTTGAGCTATCCTGATGAAACCTGCTACAGTGGTAGAACACATTTACCCCTGATAGCTCTCCAAATTTCAGAATGTTTCCCTTATCCTCTGATTTTTGGCAAATTTCCATAGTTTATATGAAAAACCATTATTTAATAATTGCAGAAATCTGTTCCTGGTTTGAAAGTCTTATTTCCTGTTTCATTGGGTTGTCTTTACTTTGAAAGTCATTGTTATACTTCAGAAACTTTGTTTTTGTGGCTGAAAAATCTTGCAAACTTGACAAGTATCTCCTCCAAACTTTCATCCAAGACATTAATAAAGATTTCTAACAGCCCTGGGCCTATGACAGAACCCTGTGGTACCCTAGTAGACACTTATTTCCAGGATGAAGAGGAACATGTGGTGAGGACCCTTTGAATTTGGTTGCTCAACCAATTACAAATCCACCTAACAGTAGAATTGTCTAGCCCACATTTTACTACCGTTTGTTTGAAAGAAAACTCATACTTCATTTCTTTGGTTAGATTAATAAGAATTGAATAAGCCCTTTCTCTATGAGCCTTGATTAAAGTCCACTTGACCCAAGACTGTTTTTATGGGTCTGAAACTGTCTGATAGTGGTGTCTTCCTATATCATACACTGGAACTCAATCAGAATGGTTGGCCACTATGGTAGCCTCTGTTGATGTCAGAATGGAGTGCCCGATGCCCGTACAACAAGTATGAAAGCAAGATGCTGGCCATATGGTGGCTAAATGTTTGAACAGAACTCCATGGAAGTTTTGGACTGTTTGGACAATGGCCCAGGATTCAGCGTGTGTGTGTGTGTATATGTATATATATCTATCTATATATATATCAGTGTTGCTGATACAGAATTTTGACCATCATTTTGTTAATGTCTCCAGGGACATTTTTACATACACATGCTTTTCAATTGTCTTGTTTGGAATTTTTTGGAATTGTTATATGGTTTAATATATTTTAAACTATTTGAATGATTGTTTTACTATATTAATATGGTTGTTCATTTTTATACTATTTTAATTTTTTTATAAAATAGTTTTATTATTTGATTCCATGAGATTTTGTGATTAAGCAAACATTAAATATTTTGAGATAGATCAATAGATAGAGAAGTCAGCAGTTAACAGCATAAATCGAGTACAATAGGAAAAGTGCTAACAGGGCTTACTCCAGAGGTAGCATCCATAGAATTACAATCTCAGTTATTATTTACTGGATACAGATGACATAACTAATAATAAAATTGTGTATCATCATGCCTCTGATGTTTGAACTATTTTATAGTTTGTTATGTTTTAAAGCTTTGTTGTTATCTGTTGTCAAGTCAGCTTCAAGTTGCAGTGACAATAGGAAAGGAAGACCTCAAAGAGATCCTTTTATTAACACTCATGCTTCAGTTTTGGACCATGGTTCTCTTCCTTGAGTCACTATAGCTGTAACAGGGTTGCTTTTCTTTTCTACTGGTTATGATATACATTACCTATCATTAAAATTCTAAGTAATTTTAAGTGTGTGGGAGAAATAAGATTCCAAACAGGAACTTTTTGATGTGTAACTTTGATCTTTTAGTGGCTATTCTCAGCTCCCCCAACCAATGAGCTATAAGGTCATAAAGCTACCAAAGCCTGTCAGCTTCCTTGTCTTTTTGAGAAATGTTTATTTGAAAAACCAGACTGTGCTAAAAACTGTACTATCTCCAGACACATTTCTGCATCTAGCCATAAGTCACAGTAATAGCAGTGCTCCTGACCTAATGTTCAGGGCCATTGTAGATATGATAGAGGCTAACTTCAGTCTTTTTGGCTGAATCTATATAGGAAGTCATTTGTTTTCTGCGCTTGCCATAGAGGAGATGTTCTCTATTCCATTTGACATTGCTTTTGTTAGAATGAATAAAAAGAGAAAAATCTAGCACTTGAATAGAACTTGTCATAGACAAAGATTGGAATCCTGCCAATTTATATTTAACTAGGTATATAATAAGTAACTTATCTTTACCTACCCATACCAGGTAGTAACATTATTCAACTGTGCTTTGATGATCAACAGAATGATTCTTCTTTTACCCATTCAACCAATGTAAAGTATGCTGGGAGAAAAGTTGCAATCATGGCAATAATATCAAAGTCATGACCAAGTAGTGACTGTCAATATGAAACAGTAACCCTAACCATATGTTATATAGTTAACCATAAGCTGATACAAAATTCTGGCTAAAACAATTCTTAATAAAAATCTGGGAAATGTCTGATTTTAAAGTCAGTTCACACTTTAATGAAGAGACTACATACGCCTACAGAAGCTGTAATACAGAGTAGGCATTAGGCTTGGGCCCAAATCAGTTTGAATGAAAATGATTTGTAGTTTTCGGTGGGCCATTATATAATCTCCAAAAACAGAATGGGGAGAAGGGAGACAAAAAACCTGGCAAAATGGATTTTTATCGGTTCTGGAGAGGAAGGAGTCAAGTTTGCAATACACCTGTCACGTCTTTTCTTCTCGGCAGAAGCAGTCTCCATCCATTTTCCCTCCTCCTCCAGAGAAGGTCTTGGGAATTCGCTTTCCCAGCAGCACTTGTATAGGGTGGGCATTGAAAAGTTCCTCTTGGAGCATGATGGGAGTTGAAGTTTTTTTTTCTCTCTCTGTTTCCCAGCCAAGAAAATGTCAGGTTGTGCCCATGCTCTGATTGGCTGAGAATGGACACAACAGGCTATTACAATTCCCAGAACCCCGTCTTGTGGTTTGTCTTATTTAAACAATGCTATGGTTAAAACCTAAAACAATTATAAAAAATTATAGATTGGTGAATTGTTTTGAAACTTGGCAGGCCTGCAGTTGTAAATGGGGTCTAAAACTGTGGCAGGTTTCATGCAGATAGGCCTTAAAATGGCTGAGGAATGAGCATTTAAAGTTTCTGATTGTAGCCAATGGGGACAGCCTATTAAAAGGCAATGGGAACAAACATATGAGTTGTTCTTGTTTGTGTCTTGTAATTTAAAACAAACCTTTTCTTTCTATATGTTAAACAACTTGGATAAGTCTAGAGCACCAAGTAGAGAACCACAGGAGCTATACATTTTTTTGGTGCTAATAGAATCAGAAGACTTTAACCACTGAAATACAGAGTGACTCAGCCCAGACTTTGGTTTCTTAAGTAAGTTAATCATGGATTAGTACTTAAGCTCAGATCTAAATTTATGAGTTAAAGACACTGAATTTACATTTAAATGGCTGGGTTTGCATGAGGCACTAATGCTGCAGACAGCATAATTACAAATGGCAAGTTCAAATAGTTAATGGGGCTTACATGTCTTTACACCAACGCTCAGAGCATGGGAAATAAGCAAGACGAACTCCAACTCTTAGCACAGCACGACACATACGATGTCATAGGCATCACTGAAACCTGGTGGGATGACTCCCATCACTGGAATGTAGCCATTGAGGGCTATAACCTCTTTCACAGAAATAGAACAAAAGGGAGAGGAGGGGGAGTAGCTTTATATGTCAAAAACAGTTACGTTGCAGAAGAAATGCAAGACTGTAATCCGGGAAACCAGCTTGAAAGCATCTGGATAAGAATCAAGGGAACCGGGACTCAAAAAGATCTTGTCGTGGGTGTCTACTACAGACCTCCGAGTCAGGATGAAGGACTTGATGAAGCCTTCTGTCAACAGCTGACCAAACAGGCACAAATAAGAGATATAGTAGTCATGGGCGATTTCAATTATTCCGATATCTGCTGGAAAACAAACTCAGCCAAGAGTACAAAGTCCAACAAATTCCTCACTTGCCTTGCAGACAATTTTATGGTCCAGAAGGTAGAAGAGGCAACAAGAGGATCAGCATCTCTTGATCTAATCTTAACAAATGTGGAAGACCTGATCAACACAGTTGAAGTGGTTGGATCCTTAGGGGCAAGTGACTATGTGCTCCTGGAGTTTGCAATACAAAGGAATGCTGAAACTAAGACAAGTCAAACATGCATTCTCGACTTTAAGAGAGCTGACTTCCAAAAAATGAAGGAATTACTGAGCGGCATTCCATGGACACCAATATTAAAAAACAAGGGAGTTAAGGATGGATGGGAGTTTTTCAAAAGTGAAATACTCAAGGCGCAAATGCAAACAGTGCCAACAAAGAAGAAAAATAAGACAAGTGCAAAGAAGCCAGAATGGATGTCCAAAGAACTTCTAACTGAGCTAAAGCTCAAAAGTGACATGCACAAGAAGTGGAAAAGGGGAGAAATCACCAAAGAAGAATTCAAACGTATAGCCAACACCTGTAGGGAAAAGGTTCGCAAGGCTAAAGCACAAAATGAGCTCAGGCTTGCCAGGGACATAAAAAACAACAAAAAAGGCTTTTTTACTTACGTTGGTAGAAAAAGGAAGAAAAAGGAGGCGATAGGGCCTCTGCAAGGAGAAGATGGGGTGATGGCGACAGGGGACAGGGAAAAGGCAGAACTGCTCAATGCCTTCTTTGCCTCAGTCTTCTCACAAAAAGAAAGCCATCTTCAACCTCAGCAACATGGAATGGACGAAGGATTGGGGGAAATCCAACCCCAAATAGGGAAACAAGCTGTCCAGGAACACCTGGCCTCTCTAAACGAATTCAACTCCCCAGGGCCAGATCAGCTACATCCAAGAGTATTGAAGGAATTAGCGGAAGTTATTTCAGAACCACTAGCAATTATCTTCGAGAGTTCTTGGAGAACGGGAGAAGTCCCAGCAGATTGGAGGAGGGCGAATGTGGTCCCCCCATCTTCAAGAAGGGAAAAAAGAACAACCCAAACAATTACCGTCCGGTCAGCCTCACATCGATACCAGGCAAGATTCTGGAAAAGATCATCAAGGAAGTGGTCTGCAAACACTTAGAAACAAATGCGGTCATTGCTAATAGTCAACACGGATTTACCAAAAACAAGTCATGCCAGACTAATCTGATCTCTTTTTTCGATAGAGTTACGAGTTGGGTCGATACAGGGAATGCTGTGGATGTAGCCTACCTGGATTGCAGTAAGGCCTTCGACAAAGTCCCCCACGACCTTCTGGCAAGGAAACTAGTAAAATGTGGGCTAGAAAAAAAAAATACAGTTAGGTGGATCTGTAATTGGCTAAGCGAACGAACCCAAAGGGTGCTCACCAATGCGTCGTCTTCATCATGGAAAGAAGTGACAAGTGGAGTGCCGCAGGGCTCCGTCCTTGGCCCGGTTCTGTTCAACATCTTTATTAACGACTTAGACGAAGGGTTAGAAGGCACGATCATCAAGTTTGCAGATGACACAAAACTGGGAGGGATAGCTAACACTCCAGAAGACAGGAGCAGAATTCAAAACGATCTTGACAGACTAGAGAGATGGGCCGAAACTAACAAAATGAAGTTCAACAGGGACAAATGCAAGATACTTCATTTCGGCAGAAAAAATGGAAATCAAAGATACAGAATGGGGGACGCCTGGCTTGACAGCAGTGTGTGCGAAAAAGACCTTGGAGCCCTCGTGGACAACAAGTTAAACATGAGCCAACAATGTGATGCAGCAGCTAAAAAAGCCAACGGGATTCTGGCCTGCATCAATAGGGGTATAGCGTCTAGATCCAGGGAAGTTATGCTCCCCCTCTATTCTGCCTTGGTCAGACCACACCTGGAATACTGTGTCCAATTCTGGGCACCACAGTTGAAGGGAGATGTTGACAAGCTGGAAAGTGTCCAGAGGAGGGCGACTAAAATGATTAAGGGTCTGGAGAACAAGCCCTATGAGGAGCGGCTTAAAGAGCTGGGCATGTTTAGCCTGCAGAAGAGAAGGCTGAGAGGAGACATGATAGCCATGTACAAATAGGTGAAGGGAAGTCATAGGGAGGAGGGAGCAAGCTTATTTTCTGCTGCCCTGCAGACTAGGACGCAGAACAATGGCTTCAAACTACAGGAAAGGAGATTCCACCTGAACATCAGGAAGAACTTCCTCACTGTGAGGGCTGTTCGGCAGTGGAACTCTCTCCCCCAGGCTGTGGTGGAGGCTCCTTCCTTGGAGGCTTTTAAGCAGAGGCTGGATGGCCATCTGTCGGGGGTGCCTTGAATGCGATTTCCTGCTTCTTGGCAGGGGGTTGGACTGGATGGCCCATGAGGTCTCTTCCAACTCTACTATTCTATGATTCTATAATGTAGTCCACTGTTTTAATGAAATGCTGAGAAACAAAAATAGTCCTGAAATAAAGATGTGTGTGTGGTGTGGAAAAGGAAGAAAGGGGGAATTTTATAGCATAGAATATTGTTTAGAGAATACAGAATGAAGATCAGAACAACAATCATGGGATAAAGTAGGAATTTTCTTCTATTTTTATAAACAGATGTCAGGAATGACTGGTTATTTTGTGAACTTAAAATCATGACCCTTGACAGTCCTCTGAGGAGGAGGTCACAAAGGAGCAAGGAGAACATTCTGCTACAAGAGGAAAATATGCAGGCTATTCACAAGCTCTCTCTGTGTGTACATTTGTACTTTCTTGTTTCTGGACTGGTATGAGCTCTCAGGGCACAGTTTTAAAGGATCAGTTTTTTTCATTCAAGGGAAAATACTGGTGACATAGAAATGTGATATGCAAGAAGGCAGACTGGCACCAAGGTTGGCACCACCTTGTCTTGACACTCCTGGTTCTAGAGAAGCAACTGTGCACCTCTGTAACCTTCTTCCTAGCCAGTTGGTGCCTCTAAAGTTGAGGATCTTAGAGAGTTTTACATGAAACAACACTAGTAGCTACTGCCATACGCATGCCATATGCTACTTGGGATCTCTTCAGATGGTTTTTGATCTCTGTTTCCATGCGCTTGGGAAGTGGAAACCCACGGGAATCCCATGGAGGCCATCACATGATGCAAGGGCACTTCTGGTGGGAATCCATGGCACTCAATTTTTGAAGTCCATGGAAATGAAGCCAGAAGATCATCTTCAGGCAGCAGAATGTGGGAGAGAGTGGGGGGACAGATGGGGAAATGCGTGGTAAGCCAGTGGGAAGGTTGGCCATCACAGAAGAGAGTACAAAAGCAGTGAATATTTTAAAAAGTAATGACTACAGATGATTTACATAACTTTAAAATGGATATGAAATAGTTAAATATTTGTACAGATACAACGGAATGTAAAAAAGAGAAATGAATGGGTCCTAGAGTAAATCACATCTGAATTCTCATTAGAAGTGAAGATAAGTTTACTAAGGTTGTGGTACTTTGGACACAAGTATGTTGGAATCTGCCCTGAGTCCCCTTGGGAAGGTAAGGCGGAATACAAATAAAGTGTCATCATCATCATCATCATCAGATAATGTGACTCACTGTAAAAGGTGATAATGTTCAGTAAAGTAGAAAGCAGTAGGAAAAAAAGGAGGACTGCATTGCAAGTCAATCAAGGAAGCCACAGACTTCAGTAAGGCAGTCTTTCATAGGGTCATCCCTTTGAATTACAGATCTCCAAGGACTTAATTACACGGTCACTTGAATCCAGATGTATTCTGCAGCATTTCTCCACTCCCAAACCATGGCAGCGGCAGGAAAGGAGTCCAGGTTCAACCCAGCTGCACAATATGGACTCCTCTCTTGCTGCTGCCATGGTTTGCGATTGGGTTGAACCTGGTATGCCTCTACTAGATGGTCACCCTTATTTGAGCCATCATGTACTGCTGTGTCAGCCAATCATGGAAATCCAGAGTGCTTGTGATAAATTGGAGAAAGGAATGGGGTGATACTGGACAGATGTTCCTAAACATTGTGTGTATGTCCACAAGCAACACCTGCCCAATTCAGGATTTCTGGCCAGTGTAGCTAGGCCCCAAGTGAACTTGATGGAAAATAGCAACAAATATTAGAGTTGTGTCCCAAATAGAGTGGTAAGGTGCAATTATGTGAAATGTCATATTTGTGGTTAGTATGTTTAACATGTTTACATTTACCAATTATATAGCTGATCCTGATCTGGTAATAGAAACACTGCAATGACTATGCCTTCAGTTATGTGCTGGTCTAAAACAAGTAGATAATGTTCCATATTGTACTATATGACAAGTTCCCCCTCGATGGCTTGCGTGTTCCAATGAACCTGCGGGCACAACCACTAGAGTCATGTACTCCCAGGAGTGGCCACAGGGGAGGATCCATATCAAGAACAATCCGAAGACCCAAAGACCTCAACGGCAGAGCAGGCGGAGGATAACATGGTATGTGTTACAACGGCTGTGAAGGCGGAAGAAGGCTGCAACAGACTGAGAAGCCACTCTCGTTGTGTTAATCACACCACTGCTGGGACCTCACTCTGTGAAGACTGTGTGTTGACCGGCCATGCACCGTCCTCCACACATTAAAAAAAATCACGCACAGGCGTCTTCCAAGAAATGGAGGACCATCATCCTCGAACTACGAGGGATCGCCTATGTAAGTAGTATATGACAAGTGCACAAATAATAATGCAGAAGATGGGTCCTTGCCTCTAATATAGATTTACTTGAACATGAAGGTGTAGTCATTTGAGTGTTGGTAGAAGGTAATCTTTGGCATGCAGCCTGATTTTATCTGTATTTACTCAGAAACAGACCACTTCAGACACTGCAGACTATATTAATTTACTTTGACTCAAGCCATCTGAGGTTGAGGCAATGAGGCTATATACAGGTGTCATCTCCTGCTGTTCCAAAGGACATGATGTATTGATTGATAAATCATCTAAAGGACCTTCAAGGGTTTTTGCAGTCTCCAGCTTTCTACACTTTTTGGCATGACTTTGAAAGCTAAAAATAGAATCTCAATCCCCATTGTTCGTTTATGCTGTTGCAAGACTTGAAGATGGCCAATTTGCTCTGCAAAGTCTTGGATCAATATCCATTTCCCTCAAATCACACACATATGGTTAGGAACTCTAATGCTATATTGATTAAAATGACACTTATAGGATAGGCCATGATTTAAAAAGAAATTGGATCTTTTGTTATATATAAGATTAATGAATATGTATAGGTGACCATGTAGCTCACCAGCCAGTTGCCTAAGAATGGCAGAGACAGAGACAAGAAACTGGAATGATGTCCTGGATTTAAGTTTGAAAATGCCCGTAATATGGAGAACAGTGAGCCTGAATTTTTGGTAGGTAATAGTACACAAGTAAGATGCTTATTGTTGCCCCGTATACAACAGTAACTTTTTTCTTTCTCTTTGAGCAAACCAATTGGGTTAAGAATAATTTAGTTTGCAAAGTTAAAATAAATCAAGTACACTTCTGGGAATAATAATTCAGCAACTGACAATTGTGTTTTTATAGTTGCCAGTTCAGGATTGTCCCAGGCCTTAAGTTTTTTGGGCCAAAACCTGAGACCTAGAAATGGCCCTTTTTGACATCATTAAGTATTATGCAGTATCATACACAGTTGCTCACAGGTTGTAATTTACTCATATACACATGTACCCACACCCAGGATGTATTTTTCTGTTTGGAAATTAAGGGTCCTTTCACACAGCCCTATATCCCAGAATATCAAGGCAGAAAATCCCACATTATCTGAGTGTTCAAAGCAGATATTGTGGGATTTTCTGCCTTGATATTCTGGGATATAGGGCTGTGTGGAAGGGCTCTTAGAAAGAAATCTTAATTAAAGGTGCTGTTCCTAGATCAAGCTAAAAGGAGGGGATTATTCTTTCACACTTCCTAAGAGAAATGAGATAAGAAACATTTACTGGTAACAGAAGACTTCTTTACACTAACCAAGGGCCCTTCCACACAGCCCTTTATCCCAGAATATGTAAAGGTTTCCCCTGACGTTAAGTCCAGTTGTGTCTGACTCTGGGGGTTGGTGCTCATCTCCATTTCTAAGCCGAAGAGCCGGTGTTGTCCGTAGACACCTCCAAGGTCATGTGGCCGGCATGACTGCATGGAGCATTGTTACCTTCCCGCCAGAGCGGTACCTATTGATCTACTCACATTTACATGTTTTCAAACTGCTAGCTTGCCAGAAGCTGGAGCTTAACAGTGGGTGCTCACTCTGCTCCCCAAATTTGAACCTGGGACCTTTCGGTCTGCAAGTTCAGCAGCTCAGCGCTTTAACACACTGAGCCCCCAGAGGCTCTTATCCCAGAATATCAAGGCAGAAAATCCCAAATTATCTGAATGTGGACTCAGGTAACCCAGTTCAAAGCAGATATTGTGGGATTTTCTGCCTTGATATTCTGGGATAAGGGGCTGTGTGGAAGTGTCAAGGTACAGATACCATGAAGTCAGTCCCAGGTACAAAGTAACAATAGTTTATTAAAGATACAGCTCAGAAGAATCAAAAATGCTAAACAGCAGCAAAAATAGTATACAAAAACAGACACAGACCAACCGGTCAAAAGGAGGTAAAACAGAGAGTCCCGAAGTCCTAAAAAATCCCAACCCACTAACCAAAATACCCGGCAGAGGAGAAACACTCGCTATCGTTTCAGCAAACACGTTCCAAGATGAAGTAAAGTCGTAGTCAAGCCGGTTTAGGGGTCAACCACAGCAAACAGGAAACAGCAGCAGCATCAAACGTCCAATCCAAAGTCAGGGCACAAGAACGAACACAATGTCCAGAAGCGATCCCAGGTCCAAACCAAGAACAGTAGCACATCCCAAAGAATCCACAAAGTTCAGGAATCACGACGCAGCATAACATGCAACACAGAATACACTTTGCCAGTTGCAAGGTCCCTATTGCAACCAGCCCTCTTTTTATTTCAAACCTTCCTCAGAGTTGCAATCAGCCAACGTCCCACCCTCAGCTGCTCCTGCATTCTCCTCCAAACTAGAATCAGACAACACCCCATGCTTAGCTGCCAGTTGTGCTGCCCGAGCTGCTTTTTGCCTTGCCTGCCAAGTGGCCCTTCTCTTGCTTCTACTTACATCCTCCCAAACAGCAGACAAATCATCTCCCTCCAAGTTTCATTCCGAACAGATCTTCTGAATGTGCCACTACTTGTAGGCTCCTCACCCACTTCTGCTACTTTTGTCCAATCCATCTCACCCACAACCTCATCAGTGTCACTCCCAGCACTTCTCTTAGAAACTGCTTCATTGTCAAACCCATCATCCCCATCAAACCTTCAAAAGACTCTTCATCAGTGGGTTCAGTAAGTATTTGCTGAATCCTCTTCTGCTGTTGCTCTTCTATAGAATCTTGTTCCCGAGTAAACTTTTCTGCCTGCCTACTTTCCAACTCCCTGTTGTTACTACTACTCAGAGACTCATCCACAACAGGAAGGGCCCCAAAATACCCAGGCCCCTTCCACACAGCTGAAAAAAATCCCTAAGTTTCAGCTCTGAACTGACATATATGACAATATGGACTCAGATAACCCAGTTCTAAGCGGATAGAATGGGATTTTCTGCCTTGATATTCTGGGTTATATGGCTGTGTAGGAGGGCATCCAGAATGTGGTTGGCAGTCTCCACATTCACAAGAGATTCTGATAAGTATCCCAGGTGTTTTGGCTATGTTCTAAATTTGCCTCACTTTAAATAAAATCAGTGGATACTCTACAGTTTGCCTGACTATCCTGAGTCTTCAGGGCAGTGTGGAAAGTTGGATTAGGTCTGATTTGACCTTATCTGCTGTGCAGATGGACAGTGCCATCATTGCCCTTTTCCTGAAGTAGCACCAGAAAAGGGGATGGATTATGCCCGCATCACCACTGCCACTGCTCCTAGCTAATCATGAAGCTCCATCCAAGCTCCTTGCCATCGTGGATGCCTTTGTGATGTGAGAACACAGTCCCCCATTTGACCAGCAAGAAGTAGGGGAGATCAGTCCCCCTTTTCTTGATGGTCACAAGGGCACACCATTCTGATATCAGTAGAGGTGCCCATGACAAGAGCTTGAACAGAGTTCTGGTCAGCCAGAAGTGGAGGTGGCAGTGTTACAGAGGAAGCGGCAGCTAGCAAAGCAGATGCTGGGCTGCTTTTGGGGAGATTTACACTGGGCTAACCTTCTCAGTGTAAATGTGCCCTTGGCCTACTTACTTTAAGCTAGGAAGTCAATGCAGAGCAGAGGTGAGCCCTACATCACAGCAACTGGGAGGGAAGAAGAAGCTAAGTAACAAACACATGGATCCCATGGAGAGACTTTGCAAGTTGCAGGAACAAATAGATGAATCTTTAACAACTCGCAGCAAGTTCCTGTTCTACCTCTCCCATTCGATATATTTTGCACTTTGGCCCAGATTCTTGTTTTACTCTTCTGCTTTTAATATTTTATACTATACTAGCTGTGCCCAGCCACGCGTTGCTGTGGCGAAGTCTGGTGGTCTGGGAAATAAAGTATTGAGGAATTGGTGGTAGTTAAGGTCAAGGGTAAACATTTTCCCCTGACGTTAAGTCCAGTCGTGACCGACTCTGGGGGTTGGTGCTCATCTCCATTTCTAAGCTGAAGAGCTGGTGTTGTCCTTAGACACCTCCAAGGTCATGTGGCCACTGGCATGACTGCATGGAGCACCGTTACCTTCTGCCGGAGCAGTACCTATTCATCTACTTTCATTTGCATGTTTTCGAACTTCTGGGTTGGCAGAAGCTGGGGCTTTAGATAATCTGTTGAAGAGGTCTAAGTAAAGCCTAACTGTGCCTGTCCCCTGGGCTGAGTAGATTGCTAGGAGACTATGTGGGCGGAGCTTAGACTTCAAACTGGCAGCAATTGGATAAAAACAATTATTCCTCTCCCTCTAATTAGGACTTTATTTTTCTTTTCTTTTTGTTGTATCAGCCTAGAGGCGTGGATGATGGGTTGTGTTGTTAAATTTCAAGGTTGGGGGGCCTGTAGTTTTGTTGTTTTGTCCGCTGCCCTGATGCCATCACTCTTTTATATATATAGATGTTGATTATGATGGTTTTATTGATATTGATGTTTTATTGTTGGTATAATTGTTTTATCATTTTATTGTTGTATGTTTTCGGGCTTGGTCCCCATGTAAGCCGCTCCAAGTTCCCATTGGGGAGATGGGGCGGGGTATAAAAATAAAGTTATTATTATTATTATTATTATTATTATTATTATTATTATTATTATTATTCTAGTAACTGATATGAAGATTTACACCCAACCTTTCTTGCCCAAAACTGGAGAATTTGCAGTCTTGTCTCTTGCTTGGAAATGACCCACAAAAATTGAAAATTGGGATCAGGCTCTGAGATCTGGCAACCCTATACCATCCATCTTTTGCTTCATGGAGATGAAATGGTGAAGGGGTTTGGTTCTTCTTTATGTTCTCCTGGGATGAGCTATGCTCTTGTGTTTCACCACTCTAATCAGAAAAGGGTATGGTTCCTTTTTTGTTCAGAGTTACATTAGAGTACTTACATTGCCCATAAATATGTTGGTATGAGTGTATATCATAGTTGCTTTGACATGTATTCATCTTGCAAAAAAAAAATGAACATGAACTTCTTACAAATCTCTAACACTCAAATTGGTGGTCCATGTGCTAGTGCCAGTCTATGATCTATTGCCTTCTGGTTCATGGATCAATAGGGAAGACAAAAATATATAGCCAGGAGGCTATAATACTGGTCCCAGAGACATTTTGGAGAAAAATAAGAAAGCTGCAAAAGCACTGTTCTGAGACACATAATTCCAACAGCAAGATATTCACTTTACCTTCACCTTCTGTTAATCCGACTCCTGACTGCTTCATTGCATCTTGTCCATTCTGATTCATCTTTCCTCTGTGGGACAATACAATTGAATAGCTGTTAACAAAACCTTTCACTGTCAATGCTGTAATATCCAAATACAACAGAAAACAAAGAATGTTCATATCCTAGCACCCACAAGCCACGTTTGAGTATCTGAAATAAGTACTGGCCTCCAGCAGAAGGAAAACCTGTACCTCTCCTTGTGTATTTCTTTATGCAGCTGCATAAGTTTTATACAAGGTTCATTTATAACCTGCCACATGTGACAGTTTCAGAAGAGATTCATTAGCTGTAACTTGATTCCTTTCATGCAAGGAAAATTGCTACAGGTGGAAGAGAAACAGAGAAGTCTCACATACTGCACTGTTGAAGATTTTTGCTTTCCTGGTTTCTGCTGAACAGCTGGCTGCTGTTATAAATTTTTGTTTGCTTAGCATTCAGATTGGCAGAAATGCTGTTAATGCTGTGAGGGAGTGAGTACGAATAGGCACTTAACATCACTGCATGATTCCAGCAGTTAGTTGGAATATATATAAATGTATAAATAACACAGACATTCAAAATTCATAAGCAGAGGCAGTCCGTTACTTTGGAAAGGGAAGGCAGAGTGCCATTTGCTCATCCTAGCTGCCTCATTTGCACCACAACTCAGTACTATCTATGTGTTTGTTGACAATGATGTATCAATGGGATCATTAGGAGGTACAGGGGGGTGCAAACTGTACTGATACCCTCAGATACACCATAGTATCAGTAAAATTTCTGTGTAGTTTTTCTGCAGAACATTATTTTTTTAGACATAATTACAAAAAGATGTTGCCACTCCAGCTTAAATGTTCCGCTTCAATATACAGTAGAGTCCCACTTATCCAACATTCACTTATCCAACGTTCTGGATTATCCAACGCATTTTTGTAGTCAATGCTTTCAATACATCGTGATATTTTGGTGCTAAATTCATAAATACAGTAATTACTACGTAGCATTACTGCATATTGAACTACTTTTTCTGCCGAATTTGTTGTATAACATGATGTTTTGGTGCTTAATTTGTAAAATCATAACCTATTTTGATGTCTAATAGGCTTCTGCTTAATCTCTCCTTATTATCCAACATATTCGCTTATCCAACGTTCTGCTGGCCAGTTTATGTTGGATAAGTGAGACTCTACTGTACCTACAAGGCTAAAACTATACTAATTTACTTTTTGAATCTTCCAGTTAACTGTCATTATTACCCAATCATAAGGCTTTGAATCATATGGTTTTATCTTCATGTGCTTCAACCACACACAGTGATTTTCATTGCTACTTGATGTTGTTATAAACGTGCTGTTGTTGGCTTTGCTCCAACATATTAGATAGATATCAAACCTGTAGAAATTGTAGGGTTGGACACAAGGCATAGGAGCCAGGAAGACCATTGTGCTCAATTACCAAACATGATCTTATACTCTGCCAAGAACCCAGCCTTTAGAAAACTGAAATTGGGTGTCCAATGAATATAATCTTTAAGCCTCTGAACAGCTTCAACACCAGAATGCAGAGGATAGCAGGTCTAGGATAGATTTCCAGTTACAGCACTTCCATTTTTTTCTGTTCCTGACTAGTTCGAGCCTGAATCTAAGAGTCAGAGTGCTTCTCCAGATGGGTGTCTCTAGATGGGTCAATACTTCGTAAGTGTCAGTCTATTATGTGTCTGGATTTCATAGTTTAATTTTCCCCAATTTCTGAACCCAATCAGCTCAGTCGGTTAGTCATCTCCGACTCTTCATGACCTCATGGACCAGTCCATGCTAGAGCTCCCTGTCGGCCGTCACCGCCCCCAGTTCCTTCAAGATCAAGCCAGTCACTTCAAGGATACCATCCATCCATCTTGCCCTTGGTCGGCCTCTCTTCCTTTTTCCTTCCATTTTCCCCAGCATCATGATCTTTTCCAAGCTTTCCTGTCTCCTCATGATGTGGCCAAAATACTTTGCCTCTAATATCCTTCCCTCCAGTGAGCAGCCGGGCATTATTTCCTGGAGGATGGACTGCTTGGATCTTCTTGCGGTCCAAAGCACTCTCAGGATTTTCCTCCAGCACCAGAGTTTAAAAGCATCTATCTTCCTTCGCTCAGCCTTCCTTATGGTCCAGCTCTCGCAACCATAGACCAGTAGTTTATCTGTTCTTTTCCTACCAGCCATGTCAATTAATTTTAATTTAATTTATAGCCTTCCTTTCTTCTTGCATGGGGCCTAGAGTAGTTTACAATAGAGTTTAACCATTTTATCCATGGGGGATATAAACTAATTCCTCCTTTCCCCACTTCCCATGGATGTCTGAAAACATGGATAATAGCAAAAACTATTTTTGACTATATTTGGGTTGGAAGCACACCATAGAGACACACTGGAGAATTTAGAGAGGTTCAGAAACACTTCTGGGAGAGGGGAATGTTTAATTTTTAGTATGGGTAAGTAAAACTGTGGATATCGAATTCCTGGACAAGGGGGCCGTACTGTATATGTGAATGGGGGACTTAATATTTATTTGCCTTTTGTGGTTAGGAAGAGTATACTAAATAAAGTCAATAGCCTTACATTCTTGGAATAGGAAACATATTGTTGTCCCCTGTGGTGCTACTGCTGCTTCCTTCACTATCCATGCTGTATCCGCTGCCAAAGGTACTGGCGGATGAACCAGTAGAGGAGACGGAACTGTCTCCAGGTCGGTGGTTGGTAGGCCTCGCTGTAGAGGGTAGAAATAATTGGTTAGCAAAAAGCTATAATAGCATCTGTGAAAGCTATATTTAAAGAACAACTAGCTAATCATGAAATAGCAGTGAAAAAATATTCCCATAAAATATTGTGCCTATTGCTTTTTCTTTTAGATTTTTTTGTATTTTCTTACATTATGGATCACCTGCCTAAGTTTTACTCCCAGTGTCTCTATTTACCATTCTAATGTTATCTGAATCATTAAAATACAGGAAATGTTTATTTGCCAATATTTGGACCACATTAACTGTCACAGTTCTATAACACTATGTAACACAATTTTTGTTCCTGGGCGATAAATGTCATTTCCTAATTGGTTCTATCATAAAAACATGGAAGTTTATTCTGTTTTTGCAGTCTACACATTGAAAGGTTAAAACAGCATATTTTCATTAAGGAAAATTACAAAGTGTCTAGGACTGAAGGAAATAAGAGTACTACTCTCAGCTGCGAAAACAAAGTTTCTGGAGTATAACAACTACTTTCAAAGAAAGCACCACACAATTAAACAGGAGATAACAATTTCAAACCATGAATAGATTTTTTTTTCAAATTTTGTTACATAGTGTAATGCAGAATCCTGGGATTTTGAGGTAGTAGGAATTTCTTGATGGAGAATTATGTTATTCTGCTTTGAATTACAGCACCAGAGCTTTCTTTCAGAAGATTCTGTGTTTGACCAAACTGCAAAACCCAAGATTCCATATTATGGAGCCATGACAATTAATGCAGTACCAAACTACTGTATTTGTATAGTGTAAAAATACTCAAAGATCAGAAATAAATGACAGTCAGTAATGCTTACAGCCATGAAAGTAACAGCTTCTCCAGATCATAGTTCTCAACTGCATTTCCAATTATATCCCTCAATTCCTAGTTTAAAATTCAGATAATCTTTTGGTTGCTGTTTTATTCTAAAAACCTCCCTAAGGAAACAATTCTTGACCCACATTCTTAGTTCATGGGAAAATGTAATTTTGTGATCTCCAAAGAAAATACTTGAAACCTTTCCCCGCCATCTACATATACAAAAGGAATTTATACCTTTTCATTCTTTGCATTCATGTTTTGTCCATTTGAGACAAATTGAGAAATGTGTTGAAATGCAATATTGCAATGTCATATGAATTAATAGATTGTGTCAATGATGCACTTGCTTGTCACATTTTCACATTTGAATATCACAATTATTCAGGATAATACAATACTCTATATATCAGGCATTATTTTGAAAAGACATTTAATTGTGGTGTGCTTTACTATGATCTGCAAAGAACTAAAATATTTTTAAATATGTATTGGCTTTTATATTTGCAATATCACCAACAAGTACTGTGATTTTTTTCAGAGCTACACAAAACAATCCCTTTCCACAAACTTCAAATGTTCAGGCCATAGTTCAATGCATTTGCCAAATGGGTAAAGCATCCTGAGCAATTTCATGAAATTGCATGTCAGCTTAGAAAGGTGGGAAAGTAAATATTAAAAGCAAGAGCACTGGAATGTGTCAATATTCTGGTAAAGCCAGAGCAAGGAGACAGCTAAAGATTACCAAAGCTCATAGACTGGAGAGAAGAGTGCCATAGACTTGTATATTGTTTTCATTCCTCTTGGCAGC
This sequence comes from Anolis carolinensis, assembly GCF_035594765.1. Classification (NCBI taxonomy): domain Eukaryota; kingdom Metazoa; phylum Chordata; class Lepidosauria; order Squamata; family Anolidae; genus Anolis; species Anolis carolinensis. Next base: position 95,468,706 of record NC_085845.1, on the reverse strand, counting down.
TACAAAAGTCTATTTTCCCCCTTTGGGGAAGTAGATATTGAAAAGCTTGTTACAAAGATTCCTTAATGTAAATTTATTAATAAAATGTTACAAATCAGTGGCGGACTCTGGTGTTATAAAATCTGAATAGAGGAAGGTAAGGTGTTAGCTTTTTCTGCATTATCATCCTGGGTGACTATGCAGGGGAAATGAACAAGAAACATAAAATGAAACAGAAAGCCTCTAGAAAAGTACAGAGAACACTGAAACAGTAAAAGTGCTGAAATACAAAATTAAGCAATTTTGTCCATTTAACTAACAGCAAGTGTGGAGGACTTTAAAATGATATGGTATGTAAAGAAGATCTGGAGTCAAATCTATCATCAGCCATGAAGCTCAAAGGATGGCCTTGGAAAGGTCACTATCACTCCCTCCAAAGTACTTCTCGCTGCTTTTTTGTGCAAAATGTCGTGATCTTTTAATGGTAACCAACAACCTCATAACACAGAGGACCCCCCAACACAACCAACACGGGAGCCTTCCTGTGTTCAGAGCTAAGCTTCCTACAACACTTCCACTCTGGTTGGGGGCAGGGCAACATGCCTATCCATTGTTGGACTGTCCCTTTAGCATCCTATGATGCTAAAAAAGGTAAGTGTTATGAGGTTCTTAGTGACAAATATTCTCCTGGGCTACATGAACTGTTTTCATCCTGACTGTTAATTCTAAGAACTGTAATTTGAACACCAGATTTTCCACCTTATCCTCTATATATTGTTTGATGTGCCTCAAATTATTGATATGAAACCCACTATATGAAAGGAGGCACCTAGCAATGTGGAGCATGGTGTCATGAGTATGTGGCTTATGCCTACTGGATTTAGGAGTGGAGCTTTTGAAATGACAGGCATGCATTGGTGGGCTAGCCAAAAGCCAATAAACTGAGACTGAATTCTGCCATAATTGTGGATAGGTGGTCTTGGATTTAGGAATTGTTCTGGATGGGGTAGCATCCCTTTTAAAGGAATGACTGCTTAACTTGAGGACATCCCCCACATCCAGACAGTGACTGCTGTGTCAGTGGTGGAGAATGCTTAATATATGTCCTGTTGTGATACTTTTGTCAATTTCACTTGTGTTTAGACCAAAATAGCCTCTTGACTGGATTTTTGCAGTGTGGTCTATAACAGGCATTCCTTGAAGACTGGAAACTGCAACCAGTGTTTTTATTACTGTCTGGGTCAACAAGGACAGAATATATGCCTCACAACCTCTGAGGATGCCTGCCATAGATGTGGGCGAAACGTCAGGAGAGAATACTTCTGGAACATGGCCACACAGCCCGAAAGACATACAACAACCCTGTGATCCCAGCCATGAAAACCTTCGACAACACAGACAGAATATATTATTCTGAAGTCTTCATTTTTTGAAGTATACTATTAAAATCAATTCACAGTTGGGATGTTGTTCTATAAAGACCTTATATGACTCAGGGCACTGGTATTTAGAGACATATTTCTCCTGAGATATTTCAACTCATTTACTCAGATCTCTGGAGGAGACCCTACTCGTTGTGCCACTAACTGATAAATCTTGCTGGAGAGCAGTGGTTCTCTATGGTCACTTTCAGTTTGAAGTACTCAGTAGTAGCAGTTGATTTCTAGCAGTCAATCTACTCCAGGTTTTAATCCAAACTTTAAAGGAGCTATCCAAGATGCTGAACATGACCCTACTATGGTGTCAGAAGAATAGAGTTTACATGAATCTGGCCTATCAAATGGTAATTTGGTTTAGTATAAAACTTACCTCTGTTTGGGTGTCATGTTTTACTGAGACACACTGCCATTATCCCTTTCAATAAACTTTTAGAGCTGATTTGATGCAACAGCAAAGTAAAGACTTTCTGTATATATTCCAGATTTCAACATTAATGTCCAAAATATGCAGTATAATTTTACATAGGACTTGTGCTACATTAGAACAATAAGGTGAGGAATAGGAGGCACACCACTTGGTGTTTTCTGTCCCTTAGGTTTCTAAGGAACACCCTTCCCTGTCTCATTCTGGAGAGAAATACAAGTTCCCAAAGACAATGGATAGACTTGAATGTTTATCTTTGGGCAGTGAGATGGTAAACCTCCTCTTCAGACATTACAGTAAAGATGAGGAAAAAAGTACTTAAAATCATGCTCATGCTTCTTCCTTGCACCTGCCTCATATGTCTGAAATTGTTCACAAAAATACTACCGTACCTACTCATATATAATATAAGTTAACAATTTTAGTCAAGAAAATGACACCAAAACACTTGGGTTTACTTACACAGGTAAGTGTAAGCACTGTATCTTAACTCTTATAATAAAAAGGCCCTTTCATTCTGGGATTAGCACTGAGCCTGGAAGCCTTTTGTCCTTATGCCAAGGAATTTGTGGGTGATGGGGAAGATTGATACTAAACTAAATTTAAATAGACCTCATTTCTGCATTTAGGACAACAAAGCAAAGTATAAAACCTATTGCTAAAAGTCAATTTCTTTTAAAAAGCAGAGCAGTCTTGCCAAGCCTGTATGGCTATGGGCTGTAAAACTATAGCCCCAACCTTCTTGACACCAGATTGGGGAAGGCTGAAATAGAAAACATTATGCCAGACTTAAAGAAGAATTTTCTCATAGTTATGGAATGATATGCATAATTATTATTACTAGTTTGTCCGGTATCTGTGAACAAAGCTTGACCAAATCTTATTGTCCTTGGGGGGGGGGGAAGTATGTTATTTTATAAAAACCGTTGCAGATATTAACTATTTAATGATAATTTATATAATGTTATATTTTCACATAATAAGAATAATGTATAAAACTATTTGCACTTTTCTGGCCCACTACCCTTTTTAGGAGCCAACCCAAGTTTTTATCAAAGTGTGCTTATTATTTATTGGTATATGTGATTTTATTTGGTTTTTTTTTTTATATTGCTGAGTTTTATATTGCTTGTTGCCTGGGCTTGGCCCCATGTAAGCCGCCCCGAGTCCCCTCGGGGAGATGGGGCGAGGTATAAAATTATTATTATTATTATTATTATTATTATTATTATTATTATTATTATTATTATTATTATTATTATAAAAAGGAACCATTTCCTTCTCTGAACTGAGTGGTGAAAGTCAAAACTATAGTCTCTACAAGAAACTAAGGACTGCATAACATGAGGTACTTTTTGGTGCATAAGCCGGTTTGTCAATACTTTTGTGACAGAGCCTGTTGGCTCCCATCCCATAATGTAGAGCAACTTCTGGCAGGGCTCCATTACAAAAGTATTGATGAACTGGTGTATACCACTGCGGTAGCAACATGGCAGGCTTCCCATGTTGAATTGCGATCAATGGGGGAAGTCGGGCGGCCGATGATTCCCCCTGTCGGATGGGGTGACGAGTGTTGCAGGTTCCCCACTGCCCCCGATGGGCACTGCCGGATTTGCCACAATGTGTGGCAATTCTGGCGGCAAGTCTGATGAGATCATTATAAAAGAGGACTGAATCCCTTTACTCTCTCTGCTTTCGTGCCACTTCTGGACATTTTAAAGGCCTGAGTGGAAATACTGTGGCAGCCGAAGCAGCTCCTTGATGCTTCCTCTCAAAGCAGGACCAAGACAGTAGAAGGGATTGGTCCTTCGTGTAAGTTCTCCTGGGATGGATCAAGCTCTCATCCTTTGCCACTCTACTCAGAGGGGGGTGGGTGGTGAGATCACTCATTTTTTCAACTTTTCAATTATTTCAATTATTTTCAATTATTCAATTATTTCAACTTTTATTAAAACACCCATCCCCTTCTCTGAGAAGGGTAGCAAATACCTTTTGAATGCCTGGAAGAAGGTGGTGGTTAAAGGCAATTGATCCTCTGAGGCAGTGCTGGCGATATTTTCTCTCCACAGAATGACTCTCAATTTATCCTCACGTCATATCAAACTTCACAATTTAGGCCCAAAAATCTGCTCTCAACTTACATCTGAGACTAACTTATGCATGAGTATATATGGTATCTTTCTCTTCATTTATATTTATCTATCATAAAACTATATCCTGAGTTTCATAGAATCAAAGAGTTGTAAGAGACCTTGTGGGCCATCCAGTCCAACCCCCTGCCAAGAAGCAGGAAAATCACATTCAAAGCAAGATTGTTCTTTAGATTGTTTCTGAAGAACAATCTTCTCTCAAAACATACCCCCGAAGCCTATGGTAAAAAGATCAATTTCTGAAGCAAAGTGAAAGATCATCTTGAACGATGACATAGCCTCTTAGCCCTTTGGATTATATAAACACTATTTTTTCCACCCCACACCCCCATGAACCTCCACTATCCCTGAACTGAATTTTGACACATGAAAACACAACAGAACGTGAAAATGATAATACAGTAGAGTCTCACTTATTTATTTACAGTATTTATATTCCGCCCTTCTCACCCCAAAGGGGACTCAGGGTGGATCACATCACACATATAAGGCAAACATTCAATGCCTTAACATTGAACAAGGACAAGACAAACACAGGGCTCCGAGCTGGCCTCGAACTCATGACCTCTTGGTCAGAGTGATTTGTTGCAGCTGGTTGCTCAACAGCCTGCGCCACAGCCCGGCCCGGTCCAACATAAACAGGCCGGCAGAACATTGGATAAGTGAATAAGGAGATATTAAGGAGAAGCCTATTAGACATCAAATTAGGTTATGATTTTACAAATTAAGCACCAAAACATCATGTTATACAACAAATTTGACAGAAAAAGTAGTTCAATATGCAGTAATGCTATGTAGTAATTACTGTATTTACGAATTTAGCACCAAAATATCATGATGTATTGAAAACATTGACTACAAAAATGCATTGGATAATCCAGAACGTTGGATAAGCGAATGTTGGATAAGTGAGACTCTACTGTAACAATGAAAGCAACAATAATAATGTTGCATCCCAATTGGAATTCCAGTGTGCCATGATAGGCTTTAATTATACAAAGAAATGGCTCAGTCGTGCTTAAGCAGATCAGGTTAAATGCATGCCATTTAGTAGGCTATGCAAGCACACTTAATCCAATTTTTGAGTGATGACAGACGTTCTCTGTACAAAATGCCCCATATGAAACAGCTTTTCATTGGAGGTCTGCACACCAGCTGTGATGTTGGGAAAAGATTTTTCAACCCAACTGAATATTGCAGTGCAGACTGAAGAAATCATTTCACTGTGGAATGTGTTAGCAGACACGGCAAGAAGGCATTTCACTATGGCTGACTTCTTGGCCACGTCTTTCTGCTCACCTCCTTCAGGCTTGACCGGTCCATCAGACATCACTTTTCTGAGGGCTAGTTGACTTTGGTCTTTGTTGTCACTGGCTGGTGGAGGCAGATTGTCAGACTGAGTTCTTTGAATTGGGAGGACTCCTGCTATGCTGTGTCTGTGCTGCTTCCTTGCATGATTAGACTGACCGCTTTTATGTGCTGCTGTGGCAGTGTGGGTGAAATGGAAACCCAGAATATGTATCCTCAGATGGAACCAGCTTAAATGTTAGTCATGCAAACAGAAGTGGGGAATTTTCTTTTCTGTATTTAAGTAGGTACGTGTCTTTGAACACCAAAGAGACATCACATGCACAGCATTAAGGGGTAATTAAACTGGCTGTTTCTTTCTATTTTAATAATAAAAAAGGATGATGAAGACAGAGGGGATTTTATCTCCTGTACGGTACACCACATAATCATGAAGACAAAAACAATGAAGTCAGTTGGATTATATCAATTGGTCAGGGACTAAAACCTCAACCTGTAATTCCAGGAAAGGTTTACCCATGGTTTGTGAAAGAACTGGAATTGTTAAATTTTATAGTGATCAAATAAAAAAAATTAAATCGCTAAATCCAATTTGACATATTGTTGACTCCAATATGGGGATACGGCTGTTAACTTTAGTAATATTTAATTTCTTCGGTAACAATCTGTATGTTATTGTTTGTCTGTTCTACACTAGTGCTATTGAATTAAGCAAGTATCTTAAACTTGTTGCTGTGAAAAATCCTCCACAAAAAGCAAAACCATCAACATTTATCAGTAGAAAACTGAGGTATTTTCAATACAATCTTATGATTTTCAGGCTTTGATACTCAATCATCTTTCTTATTTGCTTTCTAAAGTTTGCAAATAATATTCTTACTGGGAGGATGGAAATTAGGTATATTAAGCTTAGATTATGGTTGAGGTATATAGTGTGGCACCAAAGCAAGAAAACACAGCAACATTTTCCCACAAGATATGCAAAGCCATGGAATATCAAACAAATGGAAACATATAATAGAGAAATAGCCAGTTTCATTCATTCTATGTAAATAAAAAGGGATATCTAAGTAGGAAGAATATATTGCATTTATATGTATTCACACGCAGATAAACGGAGAAAACATTGAACAGGTGGAACACACAATGTGCTCAAAGCAGAAAGAAAAGATCAGCAGGGAAAGGACAGCAAAGAGCCTGGGGGTGAGGGTAGGGTCAAAAGGAGGGAGGCAACAGATGAACATTAAGCTGCCATGCTGAGGAATTTTATTTGTGTCTTTTACTTGGTTGAAGGCGGAGCTGCTGGACAGCTGCTTCAGCAGCAGCGATGGCTGCCCCAGCATCTTCAAGGTGAGTTTGAGTGACGCTAGTTTTGCTTTGGCTGCGGGATGGTCCATGAGAGCGCAGGTGTCCTTCAGAGGAAGACTTGGAGCTTCCTGGACTGCTATGGGACTTCTCAATAGTTGGCACCTGCATGTCTGGCAGTTGAAGGAAAAAATAAAGTCCAAAGGTTATACCCGAAAATGGGAAGAGCTTTTATTGACATTCTTTATTGGCATTATGATTTTATCATATGCTCAAAGGTCACAGAATGACCACAGCTAGTATCTTCGGTAGCCCTTCCAAATGCCAAAACCACTCTGCATGAACATATTGTGGCTTGTATAACAATCTTATAGGGCAGTGGTTCTCAAACAGCTTGTCAGTATTTCTGGGGGCACTTCCAAATATCAATAAAGCCCGTGCTGAAAAGGGTTAAAAGCAAACTGCTTTGGCATGTGTTCTCACCCCCACCTCCTCCCACACTCCCAGGATTTCCCTCCTAGAGTGGCTATATGTTATCCCAATTGAAATCGGAATAGCATGAAGCCACCCTGATGCTCCCATTTCCTCCTTGATTTATCCCCTAAAAGGGTCCTTGGCTGCCAAGAAGCCTCTTCCCATGTCCTCATGGCACAAGAAAAAGATGCCCGAGGAGATGGGAGAGGTGAAGAGGAAAATCCCTCTATTCCATCTCCCAGGGGTTTGATTTGCATTTTCTCATAGTTGTAGGAAATAGCACCTGTTTGCATTTTTTCCAGGGTTACTGCAGACTCAGCAGCTCTCTGACAGTTAGCCATTAGCAGAGATTTGTAACCATTCTGCAAGGCCTTTGCTGCTTTCAGCTTGCAAAAGTATCCTTTTGTTCTTGAGACCGCCCCTTTTCCTGGGGATGAAATCTCCATTTTGAGAAGCCTTTTCTGCCCTTTCACTGAAGAGAAAAGAGCTCAGATGTGCTTGTGTGGTCAAGCCAGGCCAGCTCAGACAAGCCATCATAAGTACTGACCTCTTGCCTATAAAACTGGTGCTGAGTTCAGATAGGGGAAGACCTGCTCTTTCTAATATAGCAACTCAGCACTGGGGCAAAGAATATCCCAGGATTTCTTTGCCATTGGAAGAAGCTCTAATTACTTCGGTTACTGGGATTCCTGAGCTTTAAGGTAAGGCCCCCCACAGTTAACCCGGGCAAAGAAAGAAGCACATCTTAAAGCTCTAAAAGGTGTCTGGGTGTGAGGGCATATCCTCCATGACCCCATGTCTCCTCATGCTTCATTTCCCCATGCCACGAGGACATGAAGAGATGCTCCATAGCGGCCAGGGAACTTTTCAGTAAGTTTTAGGGGGTAAATCATGACTCATCCCTACAGATCCAGCACCTCATTAGACCTGGGCCTTTCATAAAGATCCAGATCTAATGAGGTGTTTAATTAATGAGGAATAAACCAGGGATACCTTGGTTTACTTTGCATTAATTCATTTTTACCGGAGGCATTGCTTTGATGCCTCTGGGTAAAACTGAGAGAGGTCCTGCGTTTTCGGCCTGTCTGGATGGCCCATAGGACATGAAGTGCTAAACATCTGAAGGACAAGCAAAGGGTTAGAAACCATTGTTGAAAGGAATGTGATTATCAATCCCCCCCGCCTCATACTTGAGACCGAGATGCTCAGTCTCAGAGAGACTGGAATTCTTAAAATTAAGGAATGATTTCCTGGCCCAGTTTTAATTTCATTTGACCTAGAATCTCCCTAACTCTTCACTCATTCCCTTAGTTTGAAATTGAGTATCACACAGCCTATGGATATCATGAGACACAGAGACATTTCTCGAACCCATTACTCCCAGGCTTCACGAGTCAGAACTGCCCCCTAACACAAGGTCTAATCTGTTTTAGCAAAAAATAGAAAATAAAATAATGGAATATGCTTTCTTTCTTTATTTTTTTAAAAAACCCTATAGTGACATTTGGGATCACTTTAGTTCTCACAAGAGGGCCTGGCACATTCTGAAAAATGTTCATGGGTAATTGAAAAATGGCTCCTAGGTTTTCACAGTTTCTAACCCAATCTTATTTGCTACACCATTATCATAAATGATCTTGTAATTTAATCCCTATACAGTGGGTACTAGGAACAGAAGTAGTCTGTAACACTAAGCTTAGAAGATATGATATGACCATGATACAAAGTCTGAATCTGCTTTCAATCTTAGTGTATGCACAGTTTCCAGAAATGAATAGCAGGCCGAAGAGAGTGTTTTCTTCTACCCCATTGATACTATTTTATTAAAGTATTATTTTTTAAAAAGAAAATTCATAAACATATAGACACCTAAACAAAATTTCCTGGCCATACATCGTTAAACATGCTTTTATACAGGTCTACATCTTTGCCATCTAAATACAAACCTAAAATAGAAACATACCTACATAAACAGGTAATGAAAAATAATTTCCCACATTGGTTTACATATAACATTTTCTTCCATTTAATATGTAACAAATGATGTACTTCTACTTGCATTTCCAAAAAGAAAAAAAAAAACATCTGAGCAATTATATCTTTAAATCTGCTAACAGTATTTTTTTCATCTTTCTTATGGAAAAATGATTGAGAAGGTTCCCATTCTTCCAAAAATCTATCAAACGACTTATCCTTTAATAAAGTTGTTAATTTGCCCATTTCTATTAGGGCAAAAACCTTCCCCACCTTCCTTCCCCTGGTCTTTTACTAATGGAATTTCTGCATTTTTCCACATCTGGGCATATAGCAGTTTAGCTGCAGTGGTCATATATTGCAAAGCTATGCCATACTATGTTATTGCTCTGCCATACTTAACACAATTGGCATCAAAGGTAAAAAAGGAGCAGTAAAGCACCGCAAGATAATTTCACATTCTATGGGATGTTATATGAAAAATTACAAGGGAGGAAGAGAGATGTGAAATGATGGTTGTTTCTACTCTTCATGTAAAGCAGTAGTTCTCAACCTGTGGGTCCCATGTGTTTTGGCCTACAACTCCCAGAAATCCCAGCCAGTTTACCAGCTGTTGGGATTTCTGGGAGTTGAAGGTCAAAACATCTGGGAACCCAGAGGTGAGAACCACTGATGTAGAGGACAGGCACAATGTGTATCAACAAATTCATGAAATAAATAATTACATACCCTTTGATGGGTCAGGGAAAATCCCATGACTTCTGCTTTTGATGACAGATGGTTTTGGGGACTGCTGGCTGTTCTGACCAGAATGGGATTTCCCATGGTCAATACTTTCACTCTGTTCCTTTAAAGTATACCACCGAGGAGTATTGTCTAGCTGGGAAGTACTAGACAGCTCAATTAAGATCTATATGACACACAGAGAAAATAATTTAATACATGGCACATGGCAAAAGGAATCTGATGCTGATTCAGGTTATGTGCACTATCTCAAGGGTGTCTTCAAACAGACTCTGAGAGATCTATTATTTATTTATTAATTATTTAAACTTATATGCCGCCACTCCCCTAGGGCTCGGGGCGGCTTACAAGAAAGGCTAAAATCTAACAATTTAAAAACATCTTTAAAATATCTTTTTTTAAAAAAAATCTTAAAAACACTCCCACTTGACAAAAAGGCAAAATGGTGTGTGTGGGGGGGGGAGGAAAAGCCAAATCCAATTGTTAGTGTCATCTGATAAAAATATACCCTCAATACCTGTGTGAGTTTTCTGATTAAATTGGATTACTGTAGTTGGGACTAACACTTGGATAGATGTCTAGGGTATTCAATAATCCTTTCTTTGGCATTCCACATGTTACTGTATATATGCAAATATAAGCCAAGTTTTTCAGCCCTTTATTTAGGCTGAAAAATCCTCCCTAGGCTTACGCTAGGGTCAAGCCGGACAGCATAGCCTAGAGGCGAGGTTCCAAAGCTGGCTGGCTGCTTCTCCTCTTCCTTGGGTAGCTGGCCATGGAGAAAGAGGACGAGTATGAGGACGAGCAACGGGAGCAGCAGAGCTCCCAGGAGAGACCTGATGCCCCCGCTGCTGTGATCACCGCGTCTTCTCTTCTTCCTCCTAGGCCAGTTGGTCATGGAGGAAGAAGAGGACAAGGATGAGCGGCGGGAGCAATAGAGCCACTAGGCTCATCTCTCCTCCCCACTGCTGCCACCACCACCATTGCATTTGGGACTCTTTCTGTGCCGACACACAAAGCAGTGCCACTCCGTTCCCATTTCAGCTGAAGTGCCTTCAAACAAGAAGGACCTTTTTTCTTTCGAAGGGCAGCCATCCATCCCTCTTGGCCTTTTTTTTTTTTTTGGCTTGGCTTTTTAAAGAGCCTGTGACTAAATTCCGGAGAGTTGGAGCTCTGCAAAAGTTTGGCGCTTCTGATGAAATAAAGTTTTTGTTATTGTTGTTGTTGCCAGGCTTGTTGATTTGTGTGGCTTGGTGAATATTTCATGAAGGTTACCTTGAGCCGAAGTAGGATTCCTGTGCGCTATTTGGACATTGGAGAAGGCTAGAAATAGCTCCTTGGGTTTCATTGGGGGTTTGCCAGCATCATTCCTTCTCGGGCTAGATCTGCATTGCCCTATGTTTTAGGATTATGTATTTATCCCAGATTATCAGCCAGTGTAGACTCAGGCCCCTTCCACACAGCCATATAACCCAGAATATCAAGGCAGAAAATCCCACTATATCTGCTTTGAACTGTGTTATATGAGTCCACACTCTCCTATATCCCAGTTCAAAGCAGATAATGTGGGATTTCATTCAGACGTGTGGAAGGGCCCTCAGGGCCCTTCCAGACAGACCCTTTATCCCAGGATCTGATTCCAGGTTTTCTGTTTTAAACTGGATTATATGAATCTGCACTATCAGATAATCTGGGATAAACAGAAAATCTGGGATCCAATTCTGGGATATAGGGTCTGTCTCTAGGAGGACCCACAGATTGGATCTACACTACCATAGAATCCAGATGATCAAAGCAGATAATCCAGATTATCAAACCAGGTAATCCAGATTAGCAAAGCAGATTATCCAGATTATCTGCATTGAGTTGGATTATATGAGACTACACTGCCATATACAGTTCAAAGCAGATTATCTGGATTTTATATGGCACTGTAGATGGGGCCTCATAATCCAGTTCAAAGCAGATAATCCTCTAAAAATGTGTATTACAGTAGAGTCTCACTTATCCAACACTCGCTTATCCAACGTTCTGGATTATCCAATGCATTTTTGTAGTCAATGTTTTCAATGCATCATGATATTTTGGTGCTAAATTTGTAAATACAGTAATTACTACATAGCATTACTGCGTATTGAACTACTTTTTCTGTCAAATTTGTTGTATAACATGATGTTTTGGTGCTTAATTTGTAAAATCATAACCTAATTTGATGTTTAATGGGCTTTTCCTTAATGCCTCCTTATTATCCAACATATTTGCTTATCCAACATTCTGCCGGCCCGTTTATGTTGGATAAGTGAGACTCTACTGTACTTGTAAAACAATAGAATAATTTTCAATAAATGTGGGTTAATTAAATATGGAATCTGAACACATCATCATTTGCATGATGCAAATAGAAGTGACTAGGAAGCTACTCAAGAACATCAGCAAAAGTATCTCTTGCATTTGTGTGGGTGGAAAAAAATGCCATTCATCCTGGTGGATTGTTCTGGGGCAAAGGATCAGTCCTTTGAGCCTCTCCTGCCTGCTCTTGGTCCCTATTCAGCCAGATCACTTCAGGCACTAAGAGGCTTGTTAAAATCTCTGTATGAATGTCCTTGAATGTTAAGCCTGTGGGTGTACAGGGAATTTCAAATATCTCACTCAATGCCCAGAAAGACTGGCCATTTTAAAAACATTTTACAAGTAGCTGCTGCATTTCCCACCCTCGGTTTATACTTGAGTCAATAAATTTTCCCACTGTTTTGTGGTAAAATTAGTTGCCTCGGCTTATATTTGGGTCAGCTTATATTCGAGTATATACGGATATTTGCTAGTCAATTTCTGACTCTTGTTTGCTAGCCAATCAAAAACCTAGATTCGTAAGTTTAAGTATCATTAAACTAATTACAAAATTGTAATTAGACCTCTTTCATTATTGCTTGCATGATGCCTTAACTGGATAGAGCACCAGTATATAATGGCTGAAATGAGAAATCCTACAGGCATTTCTGCTGATTATATTCAATATAATCTCCATTTTTTTCTGAGAATTGGGAATATCATAATTTCTCATCTGGATGAAAAATGATTTAGGTGACTACCACACTGCATGACAAAAGGCAAGTGGAAAAAAATAACTCACCTCACCGAGGAAGTCATTGGAGGAGAATCTATCATAGTCCCAGACAGTGACTTCTAGGGTTTTCTTCTTTAGCTGCCGTTAAAATTAAAGAGTATCAATTGCAATTCCTATCATGAGGTCAATGTCCAATCCATAAAACATGTCCTACTTGTTTCCCCTGCCTATCCACCTGTACTTTTTCAGTATGACAGCCATGCTATTATTGTCCTCATAACAACCTTGGACTTGGAAAACCTTTTTTTTATATGAAGACAGATGAGCTTTGGAGGAGCTATTTTGCCAAGCTTGGCTGTGTTCCCAAATACTGAGTCCCCATTATGACTTTCAAAAGGTTTATAGCATCTATCTGTCTTCCTCTAATGCTAAGCACCAGTGAGTACATTTTATTGCATTCTGGACAAAGTTGAAATGTATTGATATTTACAGTTATGTATGGCTGCGTAAGTTTAAGAGAGCACTTTGAATCGTTCTTTCCAGATTTTCCTTCCACTTCATGTTTGAGGATAACATAACACCACCACTTTGGCTGCTCTGTGACATGAACAAGATGATTCAGAAGTCCAGTACAAACCTTAACAATATTTGCATTATGCTACATTAGCAAGAATAACTGTGGTAATTTGATCATGTTCCCAATGTTGTTTCATTTAGACTTCAACATGCCAGCTTATGCATTTAAGAATTCAAAACAAATAAAACTCTTGCTATCTTGTATATTGTGACCTTGGTAACTTGACCATGTAAAAATAAAATGATAGAACCATATATCAATCCTAATTCTGGTAAAAAAAGCATTATTTTAGATCTTGCAATAAAAAAATAAATTATTTCCTCTTGTAAGGAATCTCAGCATTATCCCAGAGCACTCTAACTCTGATACAAATGTATAATCTTACGTACTTACACCAAAATTGCAGTTGATTCTCCAGGTAAAATTTGGGAATCTGTTGCTAAATTTTCACTCCCAAAACAAGAGCACTATCTTTCTACTGTACACATATCTCTACTCAGAAGTAAGCCTAAATGAGTTTAGTGGGACTTTTTCAAGGCAAATCTGTAGCTTCTCAAAAAAATCCATTGGAATGCATGGATTTTTTTTATGACAATTATGCTTTGTCCAGCTACAATTCCCACTTACTTCTTAGAACTAAAAGCTATGCACATTATTTTCCCCACCCTATTGTTATTCTAAGAATAACCCCTGTGATGTAGGTTTCATTGAGAGGCTGTGACAGGTTTATGGTGACTACATAAATCTATATATATAAAAGGGTAATGAAATTTCGGCCTAGGACAAAACAACAAAACTATACATCCCAGAAACACTAAACTTGGCAGCACAACCCCTCATCCATGCCTCTACGTTCATACAACAAAAAGCTCCAGCTACTCCAGAAAATGGCCAGGCTTTGAGACTGCAAGTCTATTCACTGCTATTCCACCTGGCCAACAAAGGATTCCCATAAGCCACAGCAACGCGTGGCCGGGCAAAGCTAGTGTTATATTATAAAGAAGCTGGGATCTCATTTGATCATGTTGTGTTTCCTGTGCTGTGGGGTAAGTGAGGATTTATATAATGTTCATCTTATGGTTCTGAAAAACAGCTGCAATTTTGAGCAACTCTGATAAAAGTATTTAATTACAGAACAGTGTTTTATACTAATTTATGCAATGCTTTTGATACAAAATAAATATTACAGAACAATGTGTTAAGTATTTATTCATGCTGTAGTCATGCATGTGCACACGTACAGAATATTCTGTTTTTTTTATTTATTTCACTCCCTTTTTTCCAAACTTTCTTAAACTCAGCATGGAAATCCCAGATTTTTCTGCATTTAAAATAATAAAATGTAGTAGCTCTTGTGCTACCTGGCCACATCATTTTGACTGCGACCTGATGTTGCTTGACCACCCATGTTCATTTGCTTATCTTAGTGGAATTATTAGATAACAATTGAGGGCAAGAGCCACTTACATTTTAATGTTTATCTTGGCTTTGGTGCTGATCACTGGATAGTACTGCTTAACAATAGGGTCCCTTCCACACAGCTGTATAGAATCCACATTGAACTGGATTATATAGCAGTGCAGACTCAAATAACCCAGTTTAAAGCAGATATTATGGATGATCTGCCTTGATATTCTGGGTTATATGGCTGTGTGGAAGGGCCCTAAGAGGCAGAATGAGTTCTTAAATATTATAGCACATAGTAAGGGTGTGAGGCTGCTTTACTTCTCTGTTATTCCCATTGCTCTGAATTTTTAGAAAATGAAAATGAAAACGAATGTAAAGCTAAATGTAAAGAGCAAAGACGGACATGGAACTTTTGGATTTAATTTCTCCATGCCCTTTGAAAAAATATGCAAAGTTGCTTCACCAGCTGAATAAAAATCTTCTAGGCAATCGCGACATAGTCTGAATATGAAGAGGAGAAAGACAGTTTGACAAATTGCCTGGGCAATCACTACATTATTGTGCACAAGGATAGTCGGTCTTCCACAGTCTCCTATGTTGACATTAATTTGCAATCAGCTGTTGAGCAATATGTAAAGCACCTTACCATGATGGAATCAGAAGACTAAATTCCTGATCCATGAAATAATGTACTAAATTCTACTGGTTTCAGTTAAAGAACTAAGCACATGTAGTTTCTCCACCAATAATACTATCTAGCACAATTTTTATTCCTGGGTTGTAAATGTCATTTCCTAATTGGTTCTATCATAAAAAAGCATTGAAAAAAGTTTATTAAACTGCAACATTTTTGTTTTTGTGAGAAATCCTGTGGCACATTTTGCTAAAGTTTTTCAATGAATATCTCATGGAGTCTCAACCAATTTGAATAGTTTGTGGCAGCCACAAAAATGAAGTTTCTGTAATATAAACTACCTTGAAAGTAAGTAGCACACAATTAAACATGAAATAATGCTTTTAACCCAGGAACAGTTTTTTTAAAAAAATTTTTTGTTACATAGCGTAATATTTTCAAGCTATGGCCCTTTGTTAGACTCAGCTCACCACTGTTAGCAGTGTTCTCATGATTCTGTTTCAATATATTAATTTTTAAAAACATGATTAGGTCTGCATTAGTAGAAAGGTCAATCTGCAGGATGTATACCACCTTATTTATATATAATCAAATATATTGACAAAGCTGTAAAAAGCAAAGGAAATTGTTCAATGGGTTGAAGGAACTTCCTTAGGAAAAGGGTTCAACATTTGGTGGTAAGAGCTGTTCAGCAGTGGAATATGTTGACTTGGGGATGGGGCGGTGATGGAAAAAGGCTGGATGACCATCTGACAGGGGTGCTTTGTTTGTGTATTCCTGCAGGTCAGGAGGTTGGATTGGATGGTCTTTGAGGTCTCCTCCAGCTCTATGATTTTATGATTCTGTGATTTGGGGCTGTTTAGCTGAGTGAAAAAAGTGAGAATGGGGAGGAGACTGATAGAGGTATATCAAATTGTACATGCTATGACTAATAACAATTATTCCATGAAACTATGGAAACTCAGGATTTGATTAGATTATGGTATTTTCAGCTTTCATTTTAAGGTAAAGGTAAAGGTTTCACCTGACGTTATATAGTTAAGACTCTGACCATTGATTTGGGTGAAATTTAAACTCTAAAACTTTTGTGGAGTTGTACAGGGAAGTACAGTTTATCCACACCCCCCCCCCCCCAATACTTAGGTCCCATCTACATTGCCATTATAATGTAGTTAAACTGGATTATTTGGTAGTGTAGACTCATCTAATCCAGTTCAATGCAGTTCAATTCACAATATAAGAGTCTATAGTAAGGTAAAGGTTTCCCCTAACGTTAAGTCCAGTCGTGTCTGACTCTGGGGGTTGGTGCTCATCTCCATTTCTAAGCCGAAGAGCTGGCATTGTCCGTAGACACCTCCAAGGTCATGTGGCTGGCATGACTGCATGGAGCGCTGTTACCTTCCCGCCGGAGCAGTACCTATTAATCTACTCACATTTGCATGTTTTCGAACTGCTAGATTGGCAGAAGCTGGAGCAACAGCGGGCGCTCACCCCCCCCACCCCCCTGGATCTGAACCTGGGACCTTTCGGTCTGCAAGTTCAGCAGCTCAGCATTTTAACACACTTCGCCACCGTAGCTGCAGTTAAAAACCTGGTCCAAAAACATCATGCTCATATTTCACTGAAATTAATGGGGGTACCCTTCTGCATAGCAATTTTCACTTTTGACTCTTTGCTTTCAGACCTGTTAGGAAGTCCTTCTCCCTTGCTGTTGCTCAGGCTGTCTGGTTTTTAGCTATGTGAATACAGCTGGGATATTGGTAGACATCACTGGTAGGTCTGTTATGTCCTACTACTGCATATTCCCAGTGTGTCATTTGGGGAGTATGAGGTGTGCAATCCATACTGGTTGACACTATCAGAGGGGGCAACACCAAAATAATAATAATAAAAAATAACAAACTTTTATTTATACCCTGCCACCATCTCCCATAGGAACTCGGGAGACTTTCAAATAGCACACAATGGTGGCACACAACATATAAAATGCAGTATATCAACATTAAAACCAATAACACATTTAAAAACCAGACATATGAAATTAACAAGGACTAATGAGTCAATAATATGGCAAAGTATGGGTTAAAACTCCATGCAATCCATTTAGCCTTCCCTGGCTTAAAGATAGTAGGTTGGCTGCTATCGTTAACATTGAAAGAGCCACGTTTTTAGCTCTTTCCTAGGAGCCTCCCGTGGCCTAGGGGATAAAAGCCTTGTGACTTGAAGGTTGGGTTGCTGACCTGAAGGCTGCCAGGTTCGAATCCCACCCGGGGAGAGCGCGGATGAGCTCCCTCTATCAGCTCCAGCTCCATGTGGGGACATGAGAGAAGCCTCCCACAAAGATGGTAAAACATCAAAACATCTGGGTGTCCCCTGGGCAACGTCCTTGCAGATGGCCAATTCTCTCACTCCAGAAGCATTCCAGAGCCGTGGGAGGGGCACCACCAAGAAGACCCTTTCCCGTGTCCCCACCAACCGCACTTGAGACAAAGGTAGGAGCAAGAGGAGAACCTCCCCAGCAGATCTTAAAGCCCGCAGCAGTTCATAGGGGGAGATGCAATCACAAAGATAGGCTGGTCCCAAACATTTTTCATGCAGTATTTCAGCAGAAATATGTTGATTATGAAGGCAATATCTCCGTGGTTATATAACCACAAAACATTTTGGAATCCTAGTTTACATGTACCATCTCTATATTCACCCGTGAGTCTAAAACACTATGCTAATTGACTTTTTGAAATTTCTTATGAGAATATGCTCCAATCACAGCTTTCAATATTATCCAACTAAAATTAGTCTTTAAATCATGTAGTTTCATTTGCATGAGCTCCAAGCAGGCATTGTTGTGTACTATATATTGCCGTTTCTTTTTTAAAATAGTCACTAATTTTGTCATTTCAAAATATACGTTAGCTACAATATTGTGGTATGGTCTGCTATGGCAGGTGGTACAGTAAGGGTTACTGCAGTGGGGGACACCTACTCTAGTTTTTTGTTTTGTTTTTTGTGTCAGGAGCAACCGGAGTTGCTTCTGGAGTGAGAGAATTGGCCGTCTGCAAGGACGTTGCCCAGGGGACGCCCGGATGTTTTGATGTTTTACCATCCTTGTGGGAGGCTTCTCTCATGTCCCCGCATGGAGCTGGAGCTGATAGAGGGAGCTCATCCGCGCTCTCCCCGGGTGGGATTCAAACCTGGCAGCCTTCAGGTCAGCAACCCAACCTTAAAGTCACGAGGCTTTTATCCCCTAGGCCACTGGAGGCTCCACCTACTCTAGTGATGCCACGGGATGTTCTCTAATATTGTGCCTATGGGAGTCGAAGGGAAGGAGACAATGCGGAAAGACAGGAGGCCTTTTCTACACTGCCCTATATCCCAGGATCTGATCCCAGATTATCTGATTTAAACTGGATTATATGAGATCCTGGGATACAGCGGCAGTGTGGAAAGGGCTTTAGAGACATTTGTATTGCCCTTGGACTTTTTGCCAAGAAGAATAAGTAAATATTTTTATATTTGCAGGCCTTCCAGGTGATGTTTTCTAACTCTTTACCAGAGAACTAAATTCACTTAAGGTTTAGAGGAAGCAGAGTTTTTCTTGATTTGCCAAAGCTGTTGAGGAAGAAGTAGCTGCTTGTTTCCTTCATCAGAAAGAATATTATCACAGAACATTTGTATTTTTGAACTACTCATGAGCAGTCTTTGCCCCTTCAATACAGAACATTACTTATAAATACACACCTGCTCTATGGAGATGTTTTTATAAATGACTGTCTGGTTCCATTCAGGATTCAAGCTTTTTTGCACATATTTTGTCCTCCTCTTGTTTTCAATACTGAAGTAAAAAACAGGAAAAATATAATTACTTTCACTTGCCTCCTCCTGTTCCAATCTAGAAACAGTTCTGACACATCTGATAATCAATCAATCAATCAATCAATCAATCAATCTGTCATTCAGATAAGCACAGAATAATGGCAGTAATTCAGTTCCAATGTCTTCTGTTGAATGTTTTCCCAATTTAGTCTTTGAAAAATGAAATTTTTGAATCCTTTGCCTCACTTCTAAGAAACTTCTCCACCTTCAGCCTCCAAATGACAAACACTGAGGTATTTCTATTGCATTTACAAATTGATTGTGTCTGTTTACAGCAGCAACTCTCATTATGGGAATGAATGGTGATGTATTGGTTTTCTTTTTAAAACTTCCTTCCAGCTATCAAGCTGAGAAGGGTTCAAAGAACTTATTATTTTGTGGTCTTTAATTACAGACAAGTCATCCCTGAAAAACATGAAAGAAAAGCTCTGACACAAGTGATATCTTGTTAATGACAGAAACACTAATTTAATATTGATCCTGTAGAGTAGGATTGCAAATTGAACAGAGTTGCTTTTTCTATAGGGCATATCAGAGGTTTCGGTGTATTGTCTGATTTGTATTACATTTTACTGAGGCTTGTGTTTCCCTAAGGCTAGAAAGAAGATATGGATCTGTTTGCTACCACGAAATACTGATACAAGACCATACAAAGCATCCCAGCACCACTTAATTTTAATTACACAGCATTCAAAAGCCACATTTTCATACAACAAAAGTTAGGTGAGAAAACATCAAGAATTGATGACATTTCTGGAATTCAGATCGATGAAGCATGGGTTCAGTATTTTTGGAGAAGCTGAATATTATCATTTTTCTTGATATCAGTCATAGTTTAGAAGGAGTTTTAGCATATTGTTTTAAAGTGAATTATTAGTCCCATTAAATCAATGGCAAATTGGTAAGTCAATAGTTATGTAAATATCATTTTCCCATTAAGAGGCATTAATAGCGGTACTTGGGCTATTCTTTTTTTTTGATATTTTGTTTTTATGATGATCTTTTAGACTGTCCCTCTGCTCCACGCTATGGAGAAATCCATCAAAATGGCAGGAAATGAGATTCTACATAAACATTAGGAAACTAATTCCTAGCAGTGAGAATTGTTTGATACTGGAATATTTTGCCCCAGGGTGCTTCCAGACAATGCCAAAACCCGCGCTGAAATGGGTTTAAATAACCCGCTTTGGTACGGATTCTTGTCTCCACTCTCTCACCCATACTCTGGACTTTTCTGGGTAGGGTGGTGGCTACATGCCATTTTGAGACAAATCGGGATAGCATGAAGCCATCTCCAAGCTCCAAATTTAGCTACTAAAATTTTCTTAAAAGGTTCCTGGCCACCATAAAGTTTCTTTTTGCATCCTCCTGGCATGAGAAACTAATGTCTGAGGAGACGGGAGGGGTGAAGAGGAAAATCCCTCCCTTCCCCTTTCTCCTCGCTCATCATTTTCTTGCACCAAGAGAATTTGATGAGAACCTTTTTGGTGGCCAGGAACTTTTAAAGTAAGTTTTAGGGGCTGGGTCGTGTTGGGTGCCATCCCGCTCTTCCAGGCTTCTCAAAGCCTGCAGAAGAGTGTGATGTTCTTTCCTTCTCTGGAGGTTTTAGATAGAGGCTAGATCACCATCTTTGATTGTACGTTCCTGCATAGCAGAATGAGGTTGGAATGGATGGCCCTAGTGGTCCTTTCCAACTTTATTGTTCTATGAATCTGTGAAAATTAAGAATGGGCCTCTACTTGCTACCAAAATTCCACCAAAAAACCAAAATTCAAACCAAATTTGGAGCCAAAACAATACAGCAAAGTAGAGTATGAGAAAGGGAGTGAATCTATTTATAAAATTAGTTCACCGTATGCAGGCCCGTAGCCAGGACTTTGATTCAGGTGGGCCTGGGATTTTGGTTTGGGTGAGTCTGAGTGAGAGGGGATCTGCCCTAGCACACCTTTTGTATCGTTATCCCAATACCCCCATGCATATGGGATATATTGAGCATGGTGATCAGATCATGATATGAATAAACTTAACAGTTTAAATAATAAATGTAAGGCCTTCTTGCGGACCACCCTGAGAATTGTTTTTTTGGAGGGGGGTTGAAGCCCCTCAAGCCCCCCCCCCCCCCGGCTACATGCCTGACCATATGTCTTTACATCTCTGGATTATGCAGAATATTCTTAGATCACTACCTTAGCAAAATTAGAGGTTTTTGCTTATTTCCAGAGAAAGTCAGTAAAATTGAGTTGATTATCCCTTATCTGAAATGCTTGGAACCAAAAGCTGTCAATATTTTGGATTTTTTAAAAAATTCTGGAATACTTTTTCCATTAAAAATACAAAATATGGATAGAATGAATTTTAGCTAATACTCCAGAAGACCTTCACAGATTAGAGAGCCGGGCCAAAACTAAGAAAATGAATTTCAACAGTGTGAAATGTACTGTACACTTTGGCAATAAAATGAAACACACAAATATAGGATGGGTGACATGTGGCTTGAAAGGGATCTAGGAGCAATTGATTCAAATTGCAGGAAAAAAATCCATCTAAAAATTAGGAAGAACTTACTGATAGTAAACACTGATTGGCAGTGGAATGTGCTGCCTCGGAGGGAGATGGTAGTCTCCTCTGGAGGTTTTTAAGCATCTTATATCAATCCAGATAACCTGTAATACTTCTGCTTCATTGGAAAATTTATTGCCATGGGTTTGTTCCATGGGAAAATTATAGACATGGGTTTTACACAACCATTCTTCAATAAAAAAAATGGATCGGATGGCATTTGTGGTCTTTTCCAACTCTATGATTCTATGTTACCGAATAAGTGATGCTCAACTTGAAGTTCACAAAGCCCATTTTTGCATACATCAAAAAGTGCCCCATCACTTACAATCCTTGAAATACCAATCTCTTGGTTCTCCCTTGCCTATGTGGAGAATAGGCACTGAAACCACCTCAAAATATAGGTTTGTCAGCTACTTCATAGGTCACGAGAATATTTATGATACAACAATATGTTTTGTGCATGTGTTAGAAAATCAGCTGAAAGATATTCTACTTTACCTTGCATTCTGGACAACCATGACTTGGCTTCAAATCCCAGTGGAGGAACAATGCATTGAATGGTGATGGAGAAATACAGGAAGAAGGATCAGAGATGATTGAGAAAAAGAAGAGATTTCAAATGATCCAAATAGTAAAGTATTGATATTAATTAGCAGAATTATAAGAAATAGAAATATTAAACAGACATAGCAATTTAACATGGGGAAGGCCCTTAGAAAATAGCTATCAGCCATCTAGTCCCAAGTTTTGTTCATGGCTTGGAATAAACTGTAGTTTCCAGTCCAGACATGGGAAACTATAACCATAGGCCAGAATCTACTGCTGCATCTCTACTAATCCAATGGATCCAATTGTTCACAATGCATTTAATGGTATGCAGTTGAATTTCTGCCAGCTGAGCTAGGAGGAAGGCTACTCCCCCACTTGCAGCTCTTTTGTGTCTCCAATGAGAGATTTTCCTATTCTTGCATCCATGTTGTTGACAAATCTCCTTTGTGGGCTTTCTGATGTCATATTAGGATTGCAAGGGCAAATGGGCTCTAGCTTTTCTGCTTATGGAACTTTAAGAAACACAGAGGGTCATGTTTCACACATGTTCATCCTTATAAGGTTGACATTTATGGGATACTGTAAACTGAAAACAGTAACATCTTATATTTAAATGTTCTTAGAGACTCTATGCAGACATTTCCACATCATATCCCAATGGACTCTTGAGCAAGTTTTTTCTAGAAAATTGCTTGCTTGATGTGGAGGCCCACAGGAAATGAATTTGCAGGCTACTTAATGCGGTGAGGATTAAAAATCTCCCATTCACTTACCCTCGTCCTGGTAGAAGATAAACTTTGACAAATGGATCAGAATAGCCATTGTTATCACGGGGGGCAAGGTTTCTTGCTTGAAGAATGTGAATTATCAAATTACCAAGGTGTTTGTCATAGTTGATTTGGAGCTACAGAGAACAAACATTGATGTAAATCATTTCCCAGAATGTGAGTGCATTTACTAAGTCCCTCTATGAATATATAGAGCCGGGCCGGGCTGTGGTGCAGGCTGGTGAGCAGCCAGCTGCAATAAATCACTCTGACCAAGTGGTCATGAGTTCGAGGCCAGCCCGTGGCAGGGTGAGCACCAGACAATAAAAAATAAAAAATAGCCCCTGCTCGTTGCTGACCTAGCAACCCAAAAGATAGTTGCATCTATCAAGTAGGAAATTAAGGTACCACTATAAAGTGGGGAGGCTAATTTAACTAATGTATGACTCCATAAAAAAAATCATCCAGCCACAGTTGGAATGAGGAAGTGCCGTGGCAGTGGATGATGAAGCAGCTGCTCCCCTGTGGCTGGAATCGAACATCCCCTCAGGAGAAGGTTAAATTGCCTCTGCGTCTGTCTCTGTCTTTGTTCTATGTGTATATTTCATTGAATGTTTGCCTTATATGTATTCAATGTGATCCGCCCTGAGTTCCCTTCGGGGTGAGAAGGGCGGAATATAAATACTGTAAATAAAAATAAATAAATAAATATAGAATCGCTTTCACACTAAAGAGTTATAGTGCTACAATTCCACTTTAACTGCCATACCTGCAACCTGTGGAATCCTGGAATCTATAGCATGAAATTCTACAATTTTAGATACCCCCCAACTACAAATCCCATGATTCCATAGAATCTTATCATGGCAGTTAAAGTGGAATCATAGCTCTATAATTATATAGTGTGAAAGGGCCATAGATATCCTCATCAGGCAGGGGTTGGGGAAGAAAAACTAGTTCTAGTGAACAGCTGGAAAAAGTGGCATCTTGCTTCTGTTTACTGAGAAGAAAGTTTAGTTGTGTTCATGGCACAGAGAGAATCTCCTTCCAATATGTAACTTGACCACTGCAATATACCATTATAAAAGCTTGTTAGCACTTTAATAGCTGTGGCTACATCCTATGGCAATCTGGGCCTCAAAACCACTTACAAATTAAAACAATTACAATATAATTAAACTATGGAAAAAGTCAACATTAAAATAGAATCAAACTATTAGCAATATTAAAACAAATTTAACATTCACTTTAAAAGTACAAAAACAGTTAAAACAGTACAGCCTAAAATGATATAGTACCCACTTAAAAGCCTTTCCATTAAATTAAGAGGAATAATCTAAGGACAGATGTTCACTTGTTACTGTGATTGAATGGTACTTTTAAGTTTATGCCATAGTATAGGAAAGCTTGATGTTCATCTTGGGAGAATTAACACAGTAGTTTGCATTACGATACATGGTAAGATGAAGAGCTGGCATTGTTCGTTGATGCCTCCAAGGTCATGTGGCAAGCATGACTGCATGGAGTACAGTTACCTTCACGTCGGAGCCATACCTATTGATCTACTCGCATTTGCATGTTTTCGAATTGCTAGGTTGAAAGAAGCTGGGGCTAACAGCGGGAGCTCAACCCACTCCCCAAATTCTAACTGTCAACCATTCGGTCAGCAAGTTCAGCAGCTCAGCATTTAATCTGCTGTGCCACCAGAAGCTCCTATAACTGGGGAAACTTCAGGGGCTTCTTTCTCCCTCATTTTTAAAACTATTGGAGTGAAACATGCTACAGTGCTAGAAAACATTTACCACTGTTAGCCCATTAAAATGTTTCACTTATCCATGATTTTTGGGGGAATTTAAAAAGTTTTTATAAACATTTTTTTAAAAAAACTACAAGAGCAACCTATTTGAATTTTATATACAATGCACAAGATAACCAGAGCACCAATCCAAAGAAGTTTCAGAAAGATTCACACATTTATAGATTTTAGGGGATTTCTAAAAGTTTAGACAAAAACAATGTATCCCCCCAAAATGCAACAACCACAATTGCCTTGAATGTCTGTCTGTCTTTATGACACACAACCACATAACTTCAACTTAGCACAGATTTATACTATTGTTTCCTTACTTAAGTCCTCTTTGCAGATTCAATAATTTTATTTTTTATTATTAGACTGACTGGAAACGACTGGCCACAGCAGCCCTCATTGGGTCCTTCAGATACTGAGCATTACATTCTGGAAAATGTAGTTTAGGGCAGGGCCTTTTGCATTCTCTGCCACAGGGGACCTTCTCAAACTACATTTAAAATAGCTGTGATCTCAGTCTCCCACCCATTAACTTTAGTCCTGTCCCCAGTGCCTTCCTTACGTGTACAACTGCAAAGTACTCGTTGTTTATTGTGG
Organism: Anolis carolinensis; assembly: GCF_035594765.1. Classification (NCBI taxonomy): domain Eukaryota; kingdom Metazoa; phylum Chordata; class Lepidosauria; order Squamata; family Anolidae; genus Anolis; species Anolis carolinensis. The sequence continues at coordinate 95,443,072 of NC_085845.1, read as the reverse complement.
TCCTCACACATCCTAAATACATTTTTAAAATACTGTACCAACATTAGCTACAAAAATTAAAACTATATTATTGTTTGGCTTGTTACCTGAATTTCTCCAGTTATTGGATGGGAACCGGGCTTGGTAGTTTCTGCAGGCTGCCACATTTAAAAAAACAATAAGAGAACACAATATTCAGATATGTTATGTACTATCGGTATACATTATTATAATACTTTTGTTTCCAAGAATGCTGGTAGGATTAAGATAGCCCTTGCTAATTTTTATGCTTATATAGTTAAGACTCTGACCATTGATTTGGGTGAAATTTAAACTCTAAAACTTTTGTGGAGTTGTACAGGGAAGTACAGTTTATCCACACACTCCCAATACTTAGGTCCCATCTACATTGCCATTATAATGCAGTTAAATTGGATTATTCGGTAGTGTAGACTCATCTAATCCAGTTCAATGCAGTTCAATCCACAATATAAGAGTCTATAGTAAGGTAAAGGTTTTCCCTGACGTTAAGTCCAGTCATGTCTGACTCTGGGGGTTGGTGCTCATCTCCATTTCTAAGCCGAAAAGCTGGCATTGTCCATAGACACCTCCAAGGCCATGTGGCTGGCATGACTGCCTGGAATGCTGTTACCTTCCCACTGGAGTGGTACCTATTGATCTACTCACATTTGCATGTTTTCGAACTGCCAGGTTGGCAGAAGCTGGAGCTAATAGCGGGCACTCACTCTGCTCCCCGGATTTGAACCTGGGATCTTTCCGTCTGCAAGTCCAGCAGCTCAGCGCTTTAACACACTGAGCCACCGGAGGCTCCATAATAGTCTATACTGACCATATAATGAAGTTCAAACTGCATTATATAGCAGTGTAAATGGTGCCTTAGGTTGGATCTGCACTGCCATATCATCTGGTTTCAGATGACATGTCAGTGTAGACTCATATAATCCAGTTCAATTCAGTGAATCTTTATTCTGAAAATGGATTATATGGCAGTGTAGATCCTGCCTTGGAATTACAGGGATTTCTTAACTTTTATGCCTTGAGCTGATATGCTTCATATTAAATTAACATTAAATCTTACTTCATATTCTGAAGCTTTGACTATATTGTTGGGGTGGCTAAGAAGAATATTGATAATTGGCTTAATGTGAATGAAGATAATGTGTTTGTCTGCTTGTGAAACTAAATTCTTTCTTCAGTGTATGAAAAAAGTGCATTCCTTTAAAGATAGGAAACCAGGGAGAGTGTCAAGACATTCTAGCTGTTTTCATTTTAAAAAACTGAAATGGGACATGTGACAAATATTCTTTCTTGATAGTGATGAGTTTCAGTAACACACACACACACACATAACAATATGTGTGTAATGTTTATTTCCCCATAATACGGCTAAAATGGAAGGCTTAAGATATTATTAAGGGCAACAATGATGCTCTGTCTTTAAATTCTGAATTGCTTCATCGAATTCCTGTACTGTTATTGATCCTTTCAAACGTTCCTGCTCTTCTTCAGGGAGGGTTGGAAGCTTTTGAGTTTTTCTGTATTCTTCTACTGCTTCTGTTGAGCCTTCTTCATTTTTGTATAGATCCTCATAAAAGTCTTTTAGATGTTGTTTTATCTTTTGTTCTTTTTAAAGTTTTTTTGCTTTCTGTGCCAAAAAGTGCTGGTGCCTCAGTAAACTACAAATCACAGGGTTCCATGGCATTGAGCTATGACAGTGAAAGTAGTGTCAAACTGCATTAATTCTGCAGTGTAAATGCATCCTAAGCCACACATGGGCCACCTGACTCTTTCCATAGACCTCATCAAAAACCTTTCCATAGACCTCATCAAAAAGAAACTTCTGTATTTAAATAATGACTTAAGCATGCAAGTCAACAGTGTAATGATGAAACTGGAACAAAAACACTCAGTATTTTGCCTGGATGGGGGAAGAAAGAGAGTTGGACTGATTGAGACTTCAAGGCTGCAACCCTTCAAATGAGACCACTTCAGAAGAAATAGTTTAACGATTTCTGCTCTAATTAAAAGTGTAACCTGCTCTTTCACAAGAGTCAAAGAGCAACTAATTGTTCTCAAAGGACATTTATAATTAGATACTTAATAAAATGTGAACTGCTCCATGGTAATTCATAGAATCAAAAAAAGACAAAACTGGGTAGCATCATGTCATCTGTACTTCACACCAAAATGTTTACTCTCTTCTGTGCTTGCAATTTGATTTCTTTTGTTCAGTTCTGTCTGCAGATATTGAAGCTTTGTGAAATTAAGTTTATAGGACTTTCTAGAGATGGCTGTAGATGCCAAACCTCTACAGTAAAAAGTAATGTTTCTATGTTGTAGGACTACTAAAGACATTCACATTAAATTATAACTGTGTTAGTTCAGCAACAGAGATGAGCGTGCATCAAGTGTTACTGAAAGAAGCTTTTGAAAATTCATTTGAAATTCAGTTGCAGATACTATTGACATACATACTCAAAAAGAAGTCAACCTCAAGTATAAGTCAAGGCAGGTATTAGAGATAAAATTATGGATTTTGTTATGACGTGTGGAAAGGTCAATGTCATTCCATGAAGTGGGGAACACATGATCAGCTACTCCTAGCTATCATAACCATTTCCTCACCCAGGCTTTCAAAAAGGCAAGAAAAAGTGCTGTGGCACAGAAAATAGAGGGGGTCAATGTTTATTCTAGATTTTCCTGGAATGGACTAAGCTCTTGTTTTTCACTACTCTATTCAGAGAATTGGATGGTTGCATTTTTGGAGTTAAGATACACTACTCATATTTGACCTGTGGATAAGTTGACTGAGATTTATTTCATTTTTAAACTAAACATCTTCTGATTTCCTGGCAACAGTCTGCATCTGCAGTGATCTTCGAGCACTTTAACATGGATTAATCAGGCAAGTATGGACAGGGCTTTAGTGACTATAGATAGGGAAATATCCAACCTTCAACCAGAAATTAAATAAACACATATTAAAAACTAATTTCGTACCTTGCCACTATGCCGTTTTTTGCTGACCGAGGGAGAGCCAGGCTGCCCAGGGCTAGGAACAGAACTAGAAGTGGCTGACGTGGTGCCAGAATGAGCATGTGAGCCCTTCTCCATTGCTGAAGAGGCAATCAGGGGGGCCTGTTGCAGAGAAACCTTTTGCAGCTCTGCAGCCAACTGCTTGGGATCAACCCCAGGAGACTTTGTTTTCTCTGCTGCAAACAAAAAGTTTCCATTTAGTTTGGCAATCATGTCATGGTTTTAAGATGACAAATCATACTAATAACATGCCCAATTGTTACAACAAAAAGGGGAATGGAAGCAAAATATTAAATGTATTGTCGAAGGCTTTCATGGCCTGAATCACTGGAGTGTTGTGTGGTTTCCGTGCTATATGGTCATATTCTAGCAGCATATTTCCCTGACATTTGTTTTGCCTGCATCTGTGGCTGGCATCTTCAGATCCTCTGAAGATGCTATCCACAGATGCAAGAAAAACGCCAGGAGAAAATGTTGCTAGTGCATGGCCATACAGCCTGGAAACCATACAACACTCATACAATAGAGTTGTTTGTAGTGTTCTTTTTTTTATAATGGATTCACCTTTTATAATCTTCTGCAATCCCTACAAAGCATTCCCAAATTGGGGGGGGGGGTACCCACCAGACCAGATGTGCCACAAAAAGCTACAGCTTTGGGGAGGACAGCTGGCACCTTGTCCCTTGGAAGTTATAGTAACTTTATTTGAATTGGACATTTTTCGATCCAAATAATAATACACTTGTATTATATTTAATACACATAAAACAGATTAGACTTGAGTGATTCTACACTTATATGGTTACATGTCTCTTTGATCTGTCATCAATATACTATTTATAACCATTCACCACATATATTCTAGCTACTATCTACTTTACTATTTATTTATTTATGTATTTTATCCCACTTTTCTCCCATGGATGGGACTCAAAGCAGCGTACTTCTCGTTGCTTTTGTGTACCGTAAACATCACTATCATCAACCATAATCACATTTTTATTTATATCCCACCCCCTGGATTAAGAGTTAAAACAGGTATAGATAAAAGCCCACATCATTAAAATATAAAGAAACCTTTGGTATGTTCCCATCACATGTACCTATGAGGATGGTGGGATAAAGTGAACAGTTTCCTCTGAAGATTTTAAGACTGATGTGATAGAACATTATCTTTCTGATAACCTGGACCTCAACAGAATTAGAGATTATAGGTCATAATCATTATTTTGAATTGTGTACAGAAAGAGCAAGTGGAGTTGGTGTAACAACTCCACTGGCTGTATCCCATAACAAGTTGTATTCCATAACAAGTCCTGTTTAGTCGGCTGGCTGCAGCTCTTTGAACCATCTGATTTCTAGATACTCTTCAAAGGCACACATTACAGCAATCCAATTACAGCAGATGGTAGGATAGAGCACTTGATCTGCAGGTTAGAACTTAAATTTTCAGATTTTTTAAATACTAAATTTGAACACTTGAATTCTGAGTTGAGTTTCTCTGAATGGTTCACACTTTTTGCTTGGCCAGGAACCATAACAAAATGGTTCCAAGAGTTAAAATAAGACTATAGGTAGAATGCTGATAGATCAGAACAAAGGCACTTGTACAGCACTCTGCTTGCACAGTGGCCAGAGATGTGCCCATGGGTAACCCGTACCGGGCTGTGGCACAGCTGGCTAGTAACCAGCTGCAATAAATCACTACTGACCGAGAGGTCATGAGTTCAAAGCCCGGGTCGGGTTAAGCCCCCGACCATTAAATAGCCCGGCTTGCTGTTGACCTATGCAGCCCTGAAAGACAGTTGCATCTGTCAGTTAGGGAAATTTAGGTACTCTTTATGCGGGAGGCTAATTTAACTAATTTACAACATCATAAAACTGCCAGCAAAACACGAGGAAAGGAATGAGGAAGTACAGCCACTAGTCGACAGTGAAGCAACAGCTCCCCCTGTTGCCGGAATTGTGAAGCTGGAAAAAAATGTTAAATGCCTCTGTGTCTGTCTATATATGTTGTTTGTCTGTTGGTATTGAATGTTTGCCATATATGTGTTCATTGTAATCCGCCCTGAGTCCCCTGAGTCCCCTTCGGGGTGAGAAGGGCGGAATATAAATACTGTAAATAAATAAATAATAAATTCTGGTTCCATTCCTTAATATCTGGTGCTAGGTAAAGGTAAAGGTTTTCCCCTGACATTGTCTAGTTGTGTCCTACTCTGGGGGTTGGTGCTCATCTCCATTTCTAAGCCAAAGAGACGGCATTGTCCATAGACATCTCCAAGGTCATGTACACCTCCAAGGTCATGAGCTAAACAAATACAGTCTCTGATATATAGCTGACAAATAGCCTTATTGTCTGTGAATTTGTCACATTTTCTTTTAAAACCACCAAAATTGGTTGCAAATTCCATAGTTTGACTACATTCCATTTGAAAAGCATTTCCACTCTTCTAATTTGAACCTTCCGCCATTCCGCTTTATTGGATTACTCTGGGATTACGGGCCCTTCCACGCAGCCATATAACTCAGAATATCAAGGCAGAAAATCCCACAATATTTGCTTTGAACTGGGCTATCTGAGTCCACACTGCCATATATTCCAGTTCAAAGCAGAAAATGTAGGATTTTATTCAGCTGTGTGGAAGGGGTTTAGGAAAAAAGTAATCCCATTCAGTTTCCCTTAGGTAAAGGTAAAGGTTTCCCCTGACGTTAAGTCCAGTCATGACCGACTCTGGGGGTTGGTGCTCATCTCCATTTCTAAGCCGAAGAGCCGGTGTTGTCCGCAGACACCTCCAAGGTCATGTGGCCGGCATGACTGCATGGAGCGCCGTTACATATACATAAGTTTCTCATACATATACATAATTTATACACCCATCTTATCAACGTCCTAATTGCGATTTTGAAAGGTAAAAAGACCAAAACACTGGAATCTTTCTTCAAGGGAACTCTTCTCCCACCTCTAGTTCTTGTATGTCGTAATCGGAATAAACAGAAATTGCAATCCTCATGCTTACCAGGCTTTCCTGGCTCAAGTAATTCCAAACGTTGTGGATTCTCGCCATTTGACAACATGCTGAGATCCCTAAAGGAAGCAAGGACAAGCCTGAGACAAAAAGAACCTTCCCCTCATGGTTTTATTCAGGAATAGAAATGAGACATGGATTATGGCAGCAAGCAGTTCCCCAGCATGACCCGTTCTTGGCTGAGATGTGTTTGTGATGCTATTATAGAGCTAAGGAAATGACACTTTTAAGATGAAATCTTTAATGGAATAAATGTGAGCATACATTGAAATACATACACTTTTCACAATGAGTTATAGTTTCTATGTATTCGTTTAGTTGTATTTTACTAGCACTTTCAATCACAAAATGTTGTACCAATAAATATCATAGCAGTTCTGCATAGTATTCTTCTCATTCTGCAGATCACTCAAGCTCATCCAAGCAACTTGTTAAAAATTGTTCAAAAGGACAATTTGAGTTCTGAAATTTGAACTTGTCAGTCCCTTGGTTTAAGTCCGATACAAGATCACACTGCTTTTTCAAGAAGCAATTAAGAATGTTTGTGCTTCCCGTTGTTATTATGCATTCTTTCAAACTCATGTCAAGTGTTATGTCCCACTTACAAAGACAGCACTATGCAACATGATTTTTATTCCTGGGTTATAAATGTCATTTCCTAATTGGTTCTATCATAAAAGCATGGGAACAGTTTATTAAACTGCAAAAAACTTTGCTTCTATGGGACATTCTGCAGTACATTTTGCTATAGTTTTTCATTGAATATCTCATCGAGTCTCAATCAATTTAGCATAGTTTGCAGCAGCCACAAGAACAAAGTTTTGGGACTACTTTCAAAGTACAATTAAACAGGAAAACTCTTTCAAACCAGGAACAGAATATTTTTCGAATTTTGTTACAGTGTAAACCTTCTCAAATAAGACATCCAAAAGAATGGAGAAGTTACTATCCAGGCTCATTAAAAATCAGAACTTGTATCCATTCACCCTAAGAAACAAAGAAATTCTTGTATCATATATGAACCAAGCTCCTTCCATTTATGTTTAGCAAATTTTCCACCTTAACAATTGTGAATAAAAAGCCATGAAAAGCCAAAAATAATGGAAACAGAAAGATGGGGAAAAACTCACAGTCTTACACATATTTCTGCTTCCCCACTCTGTTGACTGATGATACTCTGAACTTCTTCATATGTTTTGGCAGTCAAGGGAATGCCATTCCACTCCAACACCTGCATCCCTGGGTGGCAAAAAAAGAGATGGTAAAACACAATTCTTCCACTCATTATTTCTATTCACTATCCTAGATATATTTAAAACAAAATGATTCACCAGAGATTAAAGATAAATATCATTCAATGGGTCTTTGGTGCTTAAATTATCAAAGCTTTTTTCACTGCACTCCAATGTGATCTTTTTCAAAGAATGTATACTTACCTGTATAGGTTATGCTGCTTAGGTAAACATAAAAAGATCCAGTGACCGTCAACCTGTGGAGCATTTCCACCTACCTGATAAAATGAACATGAAAACCAAAAGGCATAGTGATAATGGGAACTGAAGAAAACCAAACTGTGAAAATTGTGGATGAGAGAAGTGGACATTAGGACAGAACTGTATTCTTGTAAGATACGACTGACCTGGAAGATTACAATGAAATGGAGAATCAAGTTGTGACTAAGCACTGAAGACTACAGTAACTCTGATGTAGGATACAAGAATATGGATGAATACTTGTTTATTTTATAAAAGATTATTTATTGAAAAATGTAATAAAGCACAGTTTATTTTATTTATTTATTTATTTATTTCCAGCATTTATACCCCACCCTTCTCACCCGGGGGGACTCAGGGCGGCTTACAACAGTTGGCAACATTTAATGCCAAGAACATAATAATAAAACAAAAACAGTACATATAATCAATTAAAACTATAAAAATACATCATTAAAATACATTATAAAAATTAAAACATATGTAAATTAGATCCATTTGTCTAAAAGCCTCACACATACCGTGTCTACTTACAGAGTGAATGGTTCTTTTTAGTATAACACTCTTTTTTAAAACACGAGGTAGCATTCAAGCATGCAAAAGCCAAAACCACACAGAACCAAACCATGACCTACAGTCTAAGGTCCTATACAGCTGCACTAAATGATTTTTCTCATAGTGTGGCCTAGATCTTAATATATTAGTCTGAAGTATGTGAGGCAGAGAAAGGAGTATATTTAAAAAAGAGGAAGCTATTGTTAATGGTTTTGAAGATGAGGATGGGATGGTGCGTATGAAGCTTTCAGCAAGAAGAAGCTCATTCATGATAAGAATCATGTGAGCCATGATCATAGAACAATATGGATTTCTGCTGCATTAAAATTTTGATATACAGACTGTATTACAGAAATGGTCAGCAGATGACTTCCAGATGGTATGGTGACTGGATAGCTGTCTCCTGTATGTAATCTGATATAGGGGAGATGCTCCATGCAGTGACCACTGAACAAAGGAATATGGAGCCAGCAAAATGTGTTCTCTGGAATAAAGGAGCTTAGAGGATCAATGACAAGTATCACAAAAGACCCTCCTAGAAAGCCAACTGCTCCATCAGTGACAAGAAACTGCAGGTGCAGAGCAGGTAGATTCCAAGTAAGAATGTGCTATTTGGAAAATACCCATCCTGTTTTTGTTCTCATTTTTGGTTGGGCTTCCATTCTGTTTTTTAGGAAGTTCCCAAAATTAGGAGGGGAAAATGTCATTTCTTGGATCCGCAGCCAGAACCACCCTTGGTTTCAATGGGGGAAATGGTGAGGCTCCTCTTTCCTTCATTAGTTGCTATTGGGATGAAAATTGGCACACTTGGAGGACACTGTTATATCCTAGAGTTGCACTTTTTTGACCATAAGCACCAAATCAATTCAATATATTAGCAAGCAGTTTATTGAAGTATATATATATATATATAAGCCAAGCAATAAAAAGGATTAAAAGGTAAAGTCTCAAAAGGTTTCTTCAAAACATCAACAATAGTCCACCACTTCCAAGGTACAGGAATAAATCACAAGGTACAATATTGTAGAATCCAAAAACACAAGGCAGAATAAATCCCAAAAGACAAGGCATGAACTTGGTAAACTGGAATCAGGAAAGAATACACTTGGATTCAAAGAGCAAAACTTGGTATGACAGGAATCATGGATCAAAATCCATATACAAAACTTAGAGCATGAACAGGCATGACTGACATGAAGCACCAACATTGACCCCCAATGAAGTAACAGGTTTTCCCCTTTGCCTTAATAATCCTCCCCTGAGAAAAACACATTTCATTTCACTTTCTCAGCAGATAATTTATCTGCTCTTATTTCTCAAAGACGAACTGACCGATGAAGGAGCTGGGATCTCTCTCTCTGTTTCCAAAAGTCTCGCCTCCTATCTGTCAGCTCATTACCCTTTGCAGCTGCATCTGTATCTGAAGAATCTCCCTCAGAAAAGTGGCCCATTTTAGGAATTTAGCTTTAAGGCTCCTGTCTCTGTTCTGCAGAAGCTTCTGGTTCTAAGGCAAACCTGTCAAGACCATCATCGCCATTGCAGTCAGACACAGGCCCAGAATCAGACACAGGCCCAGATATCTCATTGACACCAAGCACTAACACAGGTAACACAGGCTGAACTACAACAGACACATTTACCATTGAAAGCGCAGAAGCCTCTGGCTCAACAGACATTTACCATTGAAAACCCCAAAAGTTTCAGAAATTTTTAAAGGAGAGAGAGATTCAAAGAGGTGAACTAACAAGAAGGGCTGGGGGGAGGGAAAGGCTGCTGGACTGGTGCAGGCACACACAAGCCAGAAGATAGGCCTGTGGAGGGTATAGCAGAGATTAAGAATCAGAGAGGGGAAAGGGGAGAGGAACTTAGTGAAATATCTTTCAGTCCTTCTTTTATTTTACTAGTAATTTTGCTAGGAAGGAGTGGCCTGAAAGATAATCAACTATGAAAATTTAATGCAGAAGAAAAAGGAATTTTCAAAAAACGATCGATTTCCTAAGCACTAAATAGTAGCACTGAGATACACAGAGCTAGTACATCTCTCTTTCTCAAACACCAGTTTTGCAAAAAGACACGTGATCTGCTTTATTTTTCTGATTGGCTCTGGCAAGGCTAAAGGTGGGGGTAGAAAAAACCCGAGCATGGCTGATCTTTGGCTGCCATGTGTCCTGTTATTGCTGGTCTCTGGCTGCCCCACTTGCCCACCTCATATCTGGAGCTGATTTTAGCTGAATTCATTGAATATGTAACGTCAAACTGATATCGTGCACAAACCTAATTTCAATGCACCCAGCCATACATGAAATTGTTTGAATGAGTAAAAAAGAACTGTATAATGAATACTTTATCTTAAGGGAGGCTTTTTTTTTACTATGATGGTGAGATCTATATATCTTGCAAAATATACTGACTTTAGAATCTTCTCACGGGACATTTTGAAAAGTGCTTTCAATAAAGAGTGAAATGCAAAACGCAAGGAACTAGGAGCGTCTACGTGAATGTTTGGAAGAAAAATAAGCTGCAGCCAATCTGTTGATGTGTGTAATAGCACATTGTAAACAGAGCTTTCACAGAGACATTGAAGCAGAGAGTGACATTTGGTGGTCAAGATAAGTCATTACAGTTAGCAACTTTAGCAACAAGTTGATTTAAGTTGATTTGGTTGTATGTTTATTATTATTATTATTATTATTATTATTATTATTATTATTATATTGTGTTTTTTCTGTTGCAAGCCACCGCAATTCCTTTTGGGGAGAATGGGTGGGATATAAATAAAACTTCTTCTTCTTCTTCAACATATTTCTTCCTTAATTTTTGAGTCAGTGGATGCAGTGCCCTCTAGGCTTTGGTCTAAGATCAGCGTTCTTGAAAGAAGGAAATCAGCGAAATCACTATGAAAACCAGCAGACATTTCACATTATATTGCCTGAAAATTTTGAAACTTGAATGGAAATGGTAGATTTTTGAAAAGAGCGAAAAGGGATTGAAGGTAGTCAAACAATCTCTGACTCAGATGACAACAACATTGCAGATATATGAAAAGGTACTTAATTTGGAAGCAACAATCTAGTAGGAAAAAAGAGGCAGGATGGAGAATACGAGTGAGATTTGGATAAGATTATTCTAATTGAACGAAGAGAATGCAATATGTCTCTGTATTTTAGATTGGTGCCAGAACTACCAAATAAAAATATCCTCATTTGGAGAAGCAAAGTAAGTGCAAATTGTATGTATTGAATTAATTCCTGGGTATTCAATAGAATTTACTAAGAAAATGGGAATACAAAAAAGAGCTAGAGTGAGGAATGAGATGAAGATTTGGAAGATTTTTTTTCAGATCAAGATTTAGATAAATAAATGAAGGCTACAGATGGAGTGGGAGAGGAAATTAAAGGTGCTGACAGTGTGGACTTTTCCCATTTCTCAGATGCATAATGGATCTGAAATGCATTAACTGGAACCTAAAGGGAATAAATCCACCCTACAAAAGGACAAAATATTTCATTACTTGAATTGATTTAAATACAATGTCATTTGCTAACAGAAAAAGCATCTTGAAAGCATGAAGCTTTTGCAACACCCTAAACTGGGGAAATAATTTATTTCTCCTGCAATAAAAGGAGATATTGAGGAGTGATTTATGTAAAATCAAAGCTAGCAGCAGGAAAAAATAGTTGAAGACCCTAATGGTAGATGTGAGATGGTAAGATTGATAAAGGTTTTAAATTTTAGTGGAAGGGATTTATGCCCCTACAGAAAATAAAGCTGTTATATACAAAAATTAATAGCTAGTATTGAGTTATTAATGAGATAATTGGCTACTTTGAGGAGACTGAGGGTTCTTTCCACACAGCCGTATAACCCAGAATATCAAGGCAGATAACCCACAATATCTGTTTCAACTGGGTTATCTGAGTTCATACTGTCATATATTCCAGTTCAATGTGGATTTTATACAGTCGTGTGGAAGGGGCCTGAGTGATCACTCCACAAATGGATAGGATATCAAGATTCAACAAGGGAAAATAACTAAATCTCTTTTTAAAAAAATCAGTGGGTTATTTGGGGTTAGTCAATGAATGAAGAATTAAATATTCAACAATTTATGTTTTTTTTCTATAAGGCTTTTGTTAATGGAATTATAAAATAAATTTTTCTAAACACAGTCCAGTAACCTTAAGTTTTGTTATCTGGAAATGGAATGAAACATTGTAGAATATTTAGAGGGTAACATGGGTAAAAATACTAAGATTCAAATGTTGTAAGGTGTGAGTAAGGCTTTTATGAGAGATTGTTTTATACAACAGAATTCTGAATTAAAGAAAAAGAGACAAGTCACTTCATAATGAAATCAAAAGAGGAATTTAAAAAACCTTCCCATGAATATAGCAGTACTTAATCAGATAAAGAGTTTGCAGAGATAGTTATCAATGGTGACTGTAAATGAGATGGAGATAAAGATACATTATGCAAAGCAAAAGAATTTTGAGTCTGTAGATAAGCCATGGAGTTGGCTGGCATATAAATTGAGAAAAGAGAGAAAAATTAATTTCGAAATTACAAAAAGGGAAATGAGTTCCTTAATGACAATGCAAATATTTGAAAGTCCTTCCACTGTTACTATCCATGACTATATCAAAAGCAACAATTTTCATTGCTAAAAGTGAATGATACACAGAAGGCATGAATTATGGTTAATGGTGTGTTTCCTGAATGATGTGATCTATAGAAAGGAACAAGACAAGAGTTAAACTCTTGGGTTAAACCCTTGTGCCACTGAACTGTTGACTTAAAGGTTGGATGAACTGCTGACCTGAAGGTTGGCAGTTCAAATCCACGAGACGGGGTGAGCTCCTGTCTATCAGCCCAGGTTTTGCCAACCTAGCAATTTGAAAACATGCAAAATGTGATTAGATAAATAGGTACCGCTTCGGCAGGAAAAGGCAAAGAGATGCTTCAAGCAATCTTGCTGGCCACAAGAGGTGACAACGCAGGTCCTCGACTTGAAAATGGAGAAAATGCACCTCTCCAGAGCCAGAAATGAAAGGAGAAGCCTTTGCCTTGTTTATGTTTGTATGTCTCATTGTATGTGATTGTAATGGCATTCAATGTTTGCCTATGTAAATGCTGTAATCCACTCTGAGTCTCCTAGGGCAGAAGGGTATAATATAAATAAAGTGTATTATTATTATTATTATTATTATTATTATTATTATTATTATTATTATTATGTGCCAAAATTACTGCTTATTTTATACCTTGAGGTTTTAAATAGGGCAATAACACAAGATGAAAGAATTGAAGGGCTAAAAATGAGAAGGAAATTTATAAATCAAGGATGTTTTCATATAATTTAGTGAATCTATTAGAGGATGTTTTGGAGAGCATAGAAACATTGCTAGAGATATAAAAAGTCTGGAGAAGTGGTTGAATGTATATAAAAAACAAAAGTTAGTGATATTGACAAAAATAAGAGAAAGGAGTCTTAAACACAATTGGTGAAAAAAGATGGGTTTGCAATAGAGAAAAAGTTGAATTCTATAACAAAAATCAATTTTATGTTATTGAAGAATAATTATGTTAAGACATGAAATGATATTAAGAATGATTTACAGAGATAGGCAAACATTAATCTGTTGCTTCTAGTGAAATTAAAATAAATGTTTTCCAAAGAATGTCATTTTTGTTCCAGGCATTACTGATATTGATTGACTAATGATGTGCTATTAGCAATGTAGAGAGACTTATTGATTTTCAGATAGCAAAGGAAGAAACCAAGAGTTAAATATAAAACTTTACAAGACACAAACCAGAGAGGGGCATAGGGGTTACTGGATCTGAAAATGTAATTTTATCCATGCTATTTTGAAATGAATAACTCTGAATTTGCATACAGTTTTGTACTGATGAGGAAAACTTGATTGGTAAGATGTATATAAACTTCTATTAAAAACCGAGTTGGAAGAAGAAGTTAGAGATTGGGCTCAAGCTTTTGGTCATAACATGCAGACATAACAATGGTAGAGGTTTAGACAGCCCAATATCACTCTACATTTTCAAAATCATAGAGAGCAGTTGGGAAGAGGACTTAGCTGCACATAACTGACCTATTTTGGGGAGCAGAACACCTTTGGGTGCGTCTACACTGTAGAATTAATGCAGCAACACCATTGTGGTGTGGAATGACTTTGGGTGGACAGAGCCACATGACTTGTTACTTTCCAACTGCCCCTTTGATTAGGGATTGCAAGAAAGAGAAATGTTTCCATCCGGGCTCTACCATGAATTCATTATCTGTCCAGGAATAAATGTCCTTCTATCAGCCTGATCTAAAATCAGTTCCTAGTGTTAGCTAGAGTCGACTCTTTAAATCAATGAAACTAATTTACATTTTTTTGTGATCAAGAACCCAATTCATTAATTGGCTTGTTGCTGTCTGGATGGAGACCACAAGGGGGCACTAGAGAGAGAAGGATAGTTGATTTTACAGGGGGGAGTTGAAGAAGAAAACTATTTTCCCCATTTGTGCTAGTTATTTCCCCTCAGAACCAAGGGTTGTTTCCACGACGGGGACATAGGTGCGTGGAGTAATAGGAAAACAGGGAGAAATTGTTTTCCTCCTTCAACTCACCCTCCACCCATGTAAAATGGACTATCCTCTCTCTAGTGCCCCCTTGTGACCTCCACCTTGGATAATAGAACTGTACCATTGGCTTTAATTCAATTGGAAATAACATGGGTTACAATACTGATTTACCAGATGAAAAATTTAATATTCTAACAGAAATGACAAATATTATTAATGGAGAAATTACAAAATGGTTGATTGGGGGAGGGCTTAACATGTACTCTGTGCACCAGAGTGGCCATTTTATAATTTATACTTTTATGTTGGTTTTTTGCCCCAAAATATTGTTCACTATATATATTCTCCAGCTTAAAATAGTCATGCACTGGGGATAGGAATCTTCTGGATCACGATTAGTTATTAAACAGTTTGTAATGTATATATTGAATTAGTTATAATATGGTTTTATATGTTTTAATTTTTCTGAGGCATCTTTTTGAGCTTTACTGGTCTAGCAGAGATCCATAGTATATACACTCCAATTGCCTTACTGCCAACAGAACCTATGAGGATGCCTGCCACCAGGCCTGTAGCCGGGGGGAGGGGTTAGGGGTTCAACCCCCTCCCCCGTGAATTTTTTCAGGTTTAAAAAAAAACCTGGTTTACTCATGAATTTCAACTGGTTAACCAAATCCCCATGCTAAGTCTATGAGACGCAAAAAATTAAGAGTCCCTTCAGGCACTATCTCAAGCAGATATTGACAGGTCTGTAGCCGGGGGGGGGGGGGGGGTGTTAGGGGTTCAACCCCCCCCCCCCAAATTTTCAAAACCTCTCCCCAATTTTTTTTTCTGGCTACGGCCCTGCCTGCCACAGACGCAGGAGACAATGCTACTGGAACATGGCCATATGGCCTGAAAAACCCACAGCAACCCAGTGATTCTGGCCATGAAAGCCTTTGACAATACATTCATAGTATATTTTTCTTGTTATAAATGCAAAAGGACCTTTACATACATACAATCAAACTATGTTTTTACACTGTTCCTGTTCATTGCTATGGGGTTTCAATAGAAAAAATGGATCATGCTCTCATTAGTTAATAAAGGTCACTGCAAAACCAAACACCACAGCATTTTCACACACAAGATGCATAAATTCCTTGATCTATTCCCACTTACTCATATGAAACAAAGTCACCTAATGCATCCTGTATTTTGGAAATCTGTGTGTACCATAAATAAAACAAAATCTGGTAAGGAAATATAATAAAATCTGGTAAGGAAACCATAAATAAGAGAAAGTAGATATACAGTGCAGAAACAAAATTGTGCATCCCAAAACATTAGGCAGATATTCTTGAGAAAACCTTTTCAGGAAAGATATGATAACAAGATAAAGTGAAGAATTAGTAAATTACATGGAGATGCAAAAGAGATTTTGAAGTATAAGTTAATTAATATCAAATCTCCTGATGTTATTAATTATCCAAAGTTTAATATAGCTGAAGAGCGACTGGTAGTAAATTATATTGATTTATTTTACTAAGGCTAAATTTAATCATAACCTGGTGAAAATGCAGAATAATAATTGAGCCAGAATTACACTTGTTGTTGAGATATTGTCAGTCTAGAATTTTTCCTTTGTAGAGTCGCTTGTCCAATTTGAAAGAAAAATTGTTAAGCGAGAAAGGTACATTTATATGAATAGGTATGTTTGGGAAAGTGTGTGTTGAAATGGTAAAATATATTTGCTGTATACAACTAATCAGGTACCGATTATCTTTGAAAATTCTAAATGATCTGCATATTAATTATTAACCATATTTCTGATGTGATAGTAAAATACAGAGAACAGTACTTTAATTTTCTTTGATGCCAACGTATATGCAATGTGGTTGGCTTTCCACTTTTATGGGTTTCACATTCTCACTTTTAATTATTTGCACGTTTGAAATTCTACCACTTCCCAAAGTTGAGCACCATATGAACATTCAAAAACATCAATGCAGGTATCGCTTTAGTTGGGTGGAAAAAGGTGCCCCTGAAAAACATGCTGGCGGTTCGATCAGGAAGACTTCTATGGACAACAAGACACTTCGGAGTGGAAGAATGGAATAACAGCATCTCCCCATGGCCAAGTTGGGCACAGCCTCCAAAAATGAAAAAAGAGCAAAGGCCTTGCCCCTGTTTATGTACGGTATGTCTGTTTGTGTCAATTGTATAATGGCATTGAATGTTTATCATATATGTACCTGTAATCTGCTCTGAGTCCCTTTGGGGAGAAAGCGTGGAATATAAATAAAGTATATTATTATTATTATTATTATTATTATTATTATTATTATTATTATTATTATTACTACTATTATTATTCTGAGGGAATGTGGGCCACAAATCCCTGTTCTGCCTGGTGAAACAGAGACTTGCAGTACACAAGCAAGAAGAGGACCTGGTTCTCATTGCTTAAATAACTGCTTCCTATATTTCACCATCTCTGTTCTAATATCTGGGCAAAGGAAGAAGACTAGTGAAGGAACAGTATATGAGGTAAACAGAAAGAGGAGGAGGAACCAGGTTCACTTGGTAAGTGATCGTGTAGGCGCAGATTTGGGTCCTCTTCTTCATCTTGTGAGTCTCTTTTCCTGGTGAAACAGAGACTCATTGCCACCACATGTGTATATACCCCATTTCTGGCAATGTAAATATGTACAGAGGTTCTGGGGAAAAGTTATAATAGAAATAGAAAGCATTATGAAGAAAAAATTAATAGAAATCTGGCAACTATATTGTTATCTTTGTACGATACAGCTGATTGGAGAGAAAATGAAAAGAATTTGATAATGTTGTTAATGGCAGCAAGGCTATTAATAGCAAAAAAAATGGGAAAGGAGGGGTAGAAATTAAGATAAAAGAATAGTATAAGGAAATATGGAAATTAGCAATAAAGGATGAATTAACATGTAATTGAAAGGCAAAAAAAGATCTAAGGAAAAATAATAATTTTGAAAGCATATGGAAAAAAATTACTGAAGAAGCATTGAGAAAAGAAGATGGGAACAACCCTCACCAGAAGAAATGAAGTTCTGGTGGGATCACAAGAAAAGAAGGACTCCAGAGATGAGGAGCACAATGGGGCAAATGAGAAAAAATAAATATATGAATTATAGAGATTGTATTTTGTAACAAAATGGAATGGTTTAAAAAAAAAAAGAAAAAAAGAATCAGATATTCATGGCCCACAAAAAAGAGATGGAATCAACCTATGCCATTTCACTTACCCTGCAGATCTGGTTCTTCTTCCTCTTCCTATCTTTCACAAATTGCTGTTCTGCCCAGGCAAAAGAAGACAAGTACTGGGGGGAACAGGAACAGATAGAGGAGGAGGAACCAGATCCACTGAGGCTGGTTCCTTATCTTCTGGTTTGCAACATATTGCAAGTCTCCTCGGTGTCATACTTCCTTGGCCTGGGAAAAAGAAAGACTTGCCCTATGCACCGAGGTTTCTGCAGGGTAATTGAAGTTGCATGCAGAATCGGATCATCCTTTTCTCTTTTGGGACTGTAGTTGTGATGCCATATTACTCCCACTAAAGTTATTTGCAGTTTTTTCACTTTTGCAGGGAAGTGGAAGAATGACTATACAGACAAGAAGATATTATTGCTTAAGTTAATGTGAGAGTAGGTAATGGAGGCTTGGGAGTAGGAAGCAAGGGCATTTTAGTTTGTCATTTTCTCATGTTATTATCTTAGGTTGTTCTATGCTGCATCTGCACCAGGTGCAAGAAAAATTGTACATATGTTCATATAAATATATGATGCATTCCCATATATGCATATTTCCAAACATATTCCTCTAATATTATGCCTTTTTTGAGGCATAGTTATAGTGTTTCTTATAACCATACAACATTTTACAAACTAAGTGTAACCCTCAGGAACAAACAACATCCACTGTGGAAAAGGAAACTGTTCATAATTAAAACAATTAAAACAGTAAAACAATAACATCAATTGAGCATGCATTCATTGGCCCTTGTCCTTATCGCAATATTAAAGATCAATCTGAGACCAATTAAGTAACGAAAGGGGTCTTATTGGAAGAGCAATAAAATATGCAACAAGGATGGGGAGATGGTATTTATTTGTTTTATGGCATCATGGTTAAATTTGCAATGCAGCATGTAGGAAAGGGGAACAATCCCACAGGAACAATAATTCTCCTTAGCAGAGTACTAGTGGAGGTTTTTTTCTCAAGGAGGGGAGGAAGTGGCACATTTGTACAAATTTCTGGAAAAGGTTATTTGTTACTTAAAGGAAGGTCTTTAGACAATTAATCCCTAAACTTACTAGAGAAATATGTAAATAGAGTTTCAAAAAGTTATGTATTTTATTTGTTACTTTCATCAACCTGTAGGAGCCCCCAGTGGAGCAATGGGTTAAACCCTTGTGCCAGCAGGACTGTTGACTGACAGGTCAACGGTTCAAATCTGGGAAGAACGGGTGAGCTCCCTCTGTCAGCTCCAGCTTGCCATGCAGGGACATGGGAGAAGCATTGCGGTCATCTCGCAATGAGTCAGACCAAACACGGGCATGTGACTATGTAAGGGCTCTGTGGCAGTAAAGGCCGCAAATAAATCTCACATTGCGGGCAAGATTGCATTTGCAAGGAACCGTCCAACTGAGCTGTTTTGAATGGCCAGAGGTCTGTTGAACCCCACCACCTATGACAGGGTCTCTGACCCTTCGACAGCTTGCTGTGGGGCATTTGCTCAGTTCTTTGTGGATAAAGTCACTCTGATTCACTCCAATCTGGACGCCACAGTTACTGCAGTGTCTGAAGATGTAGAGAGAGCACCTGCTTGTCCAGTTTTAATGGATTCATTTCTATTTGTGCAACCCGAGGACGTTGACAAGATTCTTGGAGAGGGGAGGGTGACTACATGCATCCTAGACCCCTGCCCATCCTGGCTGATAAAGGAAGCCGGAGTGGGTTTGGCAGAGTGGTTAAAGGTGGTGGTTAATGCCTCCCTTAAAAGAAGCTGTGATAAAACTGCTGTTGAAAAAACCATCACTGGACCCCACAGATTTGAAAAACTTTCAGCCAGTTTCCAATCTCTACTTTCTGGGCAAAGTCTTGGAACGTATGGTTGCCTCGCAGCTCCAGGGGTTCTTGGATGAAACTGACTATCTGGATTTATCGCAGACTGGGTTCAGACTGGGTCATGGAACTGAGACAGCCTTGGTCGCCTTAGTAGATGATCTTCACAGAGAGCTCAACAGGGGTAGTGTGTCTCTGTTGGCTCTCCTGGACCTCTCAGTGGCCTTCGATACAGTAGACCACGATATCCTTCTGGGTTGCCTCACAAGGATGGCTCTTGGAGGAACTGTTTTGCAGTGACTCCAGCTCTTCCTGGAGGATTGTACCCAGAAGGTGTTGTTGGGGGACACCTGCTCAGCCTCACAGCCATTGTTCTGTGGTGCCCTGCAGGGTTCAGTATTGTCCCCCATGTTGTTTAAAATCTATATGAAGCTGCTGGGTGAGATCCTCTGGAGTTGTGGAGTTTGATGTCATCTGTACGCAGATGACATCCAACTCTACTACTCCTTTTCACCAGATGCTAAAGAGGCTGTCCAGATCAGGTTTCGGTGGTAGCTAGGGGGGCTTTCACACAATTAAAACTTGTGCGCCAGTTGCGTCCATACCTTGGGGAGTCAGACTTGGCCACGGTGGTCCACACTCTCATTACATCTAGGATAGACTACTGCAACAAGCTCTATGTGGGGTTGCCTTTGAAGACTGTTTGGAAGCTTCAAATAGTCCAAGGAGAGGCAGCTAGGTTAATAACTGGGGCAAAGTACAGGGAGCACACACCTCCCATGTTGCGTTAGCTCCACTGGTTGCCAGTTTGCTACCAAGCACAATGCTGGCTTTGGCTTATAAAGCCCTAAATGGCTCCGGCCCAGTTTACCTGACCAAACGCATCTCCCTCTATGAGCCACCACAGAGAATAAGATCTTCTGGGGAGGCCCTGCTCTGGTCCCTCCACCGTCACAGGCGCAATGGGGGGGGGGCGTTGAGAGACACCGCCTTCTCAATGATTGCCCCATGGCTATGGAAATCCCTTCCTGGTGAGATTAGATCTGCCTCCTTCCTCCTGTCTTTTAGAAAGAAGGATGTGGGACCAAGCCTTTGGGATAGTGCAATAACGGCAGCAATAGGAAATTTCACCCTGCTGACCGGATCTGGTATGGCTGACTTGTGATGGTTTTAAATAATTGTTTTAATGTGGAGATAACTGATTTTAGTGTTTATGTATATTTATAGTTTATTTTATGTTCCAGCATTGAATGTTTGCCGTATATGTGTTGTGCTCCACCCTGAGTCCCCTTTGGGGTGAGAAGGGCGGAATATAAATGTTTTAAATAAATAAATAAATAAATAAATGTCGCCTTGTAAGTACGAATTTAACAAAACAACTGACAAAAATGCACACATCTACTGGTTTGCCTGCCTCAAATGATAAAGTCTTTAGTACAGAAAATAAATGCTTTTCCAAATACATCAGTGGGACTTTAAATTTTTTTACGGTTGGCAAGAGGGCATTCACATGCATTTCCTGCTACTTTGCAACACGTTTTCCTCACCTTATTTTGAGAGTTAAAAATAAACTGAAGGAAGCAACCATGCTAATGTTATTTTTGTCTACTTCTTTGGCATAAATCACACCAGAGCTCATTACTGCTACAGACACCTGAGTTTCCTCTCTAATTCATCACTCTGTGCATGGCAAACATTTTCTATTATTACAGCAATTAATGATAGCATGATCTGCATACTTGTTAAAATGGGCAGTCTGTTCCTCATTAAAAAAGTTGCTGCCTTGTATCCAGTATTGCTGCATGGGCAGCCTGTGATACATCACTGCTGTCAACAGTAGTTATTTCAAAATGAAAGAGCTGGAAATTCAAAGACCTGGGAGGAATCCAAAACTAATTGCACTCCATCTGCAAATTGAATGTTGTCCAGTTCATTGCATTATAGCAGAATCCCACTCATGAGACTCCAAAATACCCCATTTCTCAATGCAGGCAGAAAGGACAAATGAAATTAACTATTAGGGCTTGCACCTGTTAAAAATACTTCTTGTCTACCTATGGAGTTTTGACTAGTTGGGCTTTTAAAATGTGCACATAAAATTATCTGTTTCAGTAAATCTGGCCAAGAGCTCGAACACTGTTTCCATCCTAAATACCTTGGTGTCACCTTAGACCGAACACTAACATATAGGAAACACTGCATGAACACCAAGCACAAAGTAGCTGCACGCAATAACATCCTGCGGAAACTGACTGGAAGTGCATGGGGTGCAGACCCACAAGTAATAAGAACATCAGCCCTGGCCTTGTCTTTCTCAACTGCAGAGTATGCCTGTCCTGTTTGGCACAAGTCTGCCCATGCAAAGCAGGTGGACATAGCACTGAACGAAACATGTAGAATAATCACAGGATGCCTTAAACCTACACCTGTTGATAAACTCTACAAGTTAGCTGGCATTGCCCCCCCCCCCCCCCGACGTGCAACGGGAAGTTGCTGCTAACTGTGAGAGAAATAAGGTCGAACATTGTGAAAGCCATCCACTGCATGACTATCAGCCTCCTCCCACCAGACTCAAATCAAGGAAGGGCTTCATGAGAACCACCACTCTTCTTGATATTCCTCCAGCAACAGCAAGGGTGTCCCTCTGGGCAGCTAAACCAGGCAATTCTAACTGGATGGCCCCCCAAGAGGGTCTGCCTCCAGGGGCAAACCAAGAATAGGCAACTTGGAAGTCCCTAAATAGACTGAGAAGCGGAGTGGGCAGATCAAAAGACAACCTGGCAAGGTGGCACTACCTGGAGGAATCTTCCACCTTGTGTGACTGTGGAGCTGAACAAACAACTCCTCATATGTATGCTTGCCCACAATGCCCTGCCTCATGCACGGAGGAGGAGTTGTTTAAAGCTACGGACAATGCGATTGCTGTTGCCTGCTTCTGGTCCAAAACTATTTAACTGTTTGTGATTCCTTTATTTTATCACTTTTAAACTTATTTATTATGCAATGCTTTTGACACAAAATAAAAAAAATAAATCTGGGGAATGACAAAGATGTTGCCTTTGTCCTCTCCAGATTTGAAATAGCAGGCTTGCGAGATAAAGTCCCTAGAAAATACATCTCCTCATGTGTGAAGAAAAAAAAGAATATCTCTTCTATTTAGAGATCCTGCTGCTAAATATGTTGGTGCTTGTGTAAGCCAGGATGGGAAAAATATGGCTGTGTGGACACATGTACTCCACTAGTCTGTTTTGCAGCATTTGATCCCTCCAGTCTCCCTGGACCACTCTCTCTGGGGATCTAAGGGCACTTCCAGGCAGCGCCAAAATCCTTGTTTTGGAACTAAGATAAAAAAATCCCGGGATCTATTAGCAGGTCCACACAGAGACCTGTCAGTTCTCCACCGTCCCCATAGCCTTCCTCTGAAGGGTGGATGGGGGACATTTGGCAGAAGCCTGGAGATGAGCCCGGTCAACATTTCTTAATAACAACAACAACAACAACAACAACAACAACAACAACAACAACAACAATAATAATAATAATAATAATAACTTTATTTTTGTACCCTGCCTTCATTTCCCCGAGGGCACTCAGGGCAGCTTACATGAGGCCATGCCCAGGTAATTACAGTCATTTGAAGAAAAAAAAGCACAATATTAGCATTATATATTACTATATTGTACTATAGCACTATACCACATTTTCTAACATTACACCATTAAGCTGTATTTCTGGCATTGCAGAGGGATTAGCTGGTGCTTGCTGGAAAAGCACTTTGGCTTTCTCAATGTTCAGTGAGAGGTCGAGCTTCCCGTATGTTTTTGCAAAAGTGTTTAGAGTGGCTTGCAGGTCTTCTTCTGAATGCTCACAGACTACGTTATCATCGGCATATTGGAGTTCTATAACAGATGCTGTTGTGACCTTAATAAAACATTCCTTCTGTTATGCACTGGACTGTATATATGTGAATATCTTAATATAAACACAAGCAAATTCGCATGTGCACGTATGAGGTCCGGCGCATAATGGAGGGAATTAAAATAAAGCTTCCATTGGATTTCTCTCTTCCCCCAATTCTTAATTCAACCTCTGTTTAAGATTATAAAGTGTAAAATAAAGAGTTTTAGAGAGTTCTAATTGGTCTCCGTTTGTGCTTCCTTTGAACCACCTATGTGCTTGTTTGACAGCGTGATCAGTTGATCAGCTGTTTTGTGCTGATCGAGCTATTTTGAGCCTGATAAGTTGATCAGCTGTTTTGTGCAGGTATATACAGTCATGCAAAGGAGTGTTTTTGTCAGGCTGAATTGTATTTTAAGCACAACTTTTTAACACGTGCTTTTTACTTCTTAACCCGATCACTCCCGCACTTTGGCCAAACGTTGTTTAGCCACCCCCTTTTAACCTGGTTACTTCTGGGCTTTACAGCATGTGTAGAAGGGCCCTAGGAGAGAACTGGCTCTCTTAGAACCCTCTGGGCTTTAATTTAACCTTTAAAAAGGTTGCATAAACCCTTTGTACCACAGTCTTTAATCCAAAACAAACCTGGAAAACATTTAACCTTTAAATCCAAAATAGGTAGTTTTGGATTCTTTTTTCTTTGGCGTGGTCGTTTTGGCAGCATCTGTGGCTAACAATACTTCCAGGACTGAAAATGGGTCTACAGAAGAGCCATATCTACCCTTTTATACTATGTAATTATAGTATTGTGATTCTACTTTAACTGCCATGGTTCCTTCCTATGCAATCTGTGAATTTGCTATCCAGGGAAGGTTATTTCAAATTGTCCAATAATTAATTCTTTGCTTCACTCAACTACAAGATCTAGAGTTCCATAGGATGCAGATACCGCAGTTAAAGTGGAATCATAATGTTATAACTATGTAGTATGAAAGGGCCCCTGGTATAAGTATTCCACACAATTTCTATCACATAGAAACTGAATTACAATGTGATTCGTTAACATGCAAATGGTGCATCAGTTTGGGTGCACTATGGATTGCTAATATATAAATGCTGCTACTTAAGGAATCTGGAGCAAAACATTGCATCTGGCAGCAGCATGATCAGTACAGGGAGAGACAGGGTCAAAATTGGACTTCATTTATGTAGAAATATTCATGTCTGACTTAATGGTAATTTCTTGCTATTTGGAATTTTTCTGATGAATATGCATAGTGGGATTGTTCTATATATGATGCAATGCTGTCTTCACACATTTTTTCTTTGGAGCTTTAATTCAAAAATATGCAGCAACCAATTGGTAAATATCACTGGTGATATTGGTCTACTCTAGTCAAGATGAACAACATATATCAGACTATTTAGACAATTCTCAGCTTGAGTTTCAAGCTGCATACATTAAATTATTAGGAACAAGGATGTGGCTTGTTAATTAGTAAACTAAATATAGTATTGTTAGACCTGTGCAGATTGTGATGTTATTGTTTGGAATGAATTACAGAAATTATGATGTATAAATGTGCATGCAAATGCATCTTAGCTTTGGGAAAAGAGTCTCTTGGAAAAGAGATTTATCGATCTAGGTGTAGCTTCCCGGCTGGAAGCTCAGGAGAAAGAAGTAAAAACAGTTTTTTTTAGGGTTGTTGTATGTCTTTCGGGCTGTTTTTTTTTATTGTGACAGAAGCTAATTAAGGCAAGTCACTTCTGGTATGAGAGAATCGGCCATCTTCAAAGGTGTTGCCCAGGGGACTCACACACAGATGTGTTTCTATCCTGCAGGGAGCTTCTCTCATGTTCCTGCATGAAGCTAGGGCTGATAGATGGGAGCTCACCCCATCTCGCAGATTCGAACTATCAACCTTCAGGTCAGCAGTTCAGCTGGCACAAGGGTTTAACCCATTGCACCACCGCTGCAGCTCTGAGTAAAAATTGTGCTTGCCCATGAAATAATACTCAAAGATTTAATATCCAATATCTCAGAAGGAAGTACAATATCTAAAAGGTCACTCAGTCCTGATAAATGGAAAATGTTACTTTTAAAAAAAAATTCTATGATAATTATTAAGAGACATTAAGATTTACCTTTTTGAACTGAAGTTTGGACGTATTTCGTATCAGACA
This sequence comes from Anolis carolinensis, assembly GCF_035594765.1. NCBI lineage: Eukaryota > Metazoa > Chordata > Lepidosauria > Squamata > Anolidae > Anolis > Anolis carolinensis. The sequence continues at coordinate 95,417,213 of NC_085845.1, read as the reverse complement.
ATTGGCCCAAGCTGAATGGGGCAGATTTGTGAATAATCAAATTGGCCCAGACTGAATTTTGTGGTGAGTGCACATCTCTAGTTATGGTTCATTTGACATACGTTTCAGAAAGACAGGGCATAAATTCATATATACAATTAAATCATCCAGTCATTCTCCTAAGGCATATAAACATGCAAGTTATGCTCTGCTGGATTAGATCAAAACTGCCAATAGTCTACTCCCAACAATGGGCACCCCGATGACTCCAGATGTGTATCTAAATACTTAATAAAAATGATTGGGGTTTTAGTACTATGCAAAAATTGATAGCATTGTGACCCAAACAAATAAACCATATTATTTGATAATGGAAATACATTAAAGGCAACACTCTAGGCCAGGGGTCCCCAAACTTTTAAAACAGGGGGCCAGTTCACGATACTTCAGACCGTTCGAGGGCCGGATTATAGTTGGTCATCAAGCAATAATAATTAACAACAACAACAACAACAACAACAACAACAACAATAAAGAGGGTTGGAAGAGACCCTTCGGGCCATTGAGTCCAACCGTCTTCTGCCTCTATGCACCGAAAGCACAAGCAAAGCATCCCTGACAGATGGCCACCCAGCCTCAATGTTAATAATAATAATAAAGAGGGTTGGAAGAGACCCCTTGGGCCATTGACTTCAATCCCCTTCTGCCTTTGTGCACCGAAAGCACAAGCAAAGCACCCCTGACAGATGGCCACCCAGCCTCAATGTTAATAATAATAATAATAATAATAATAATAATAATAATAATAATAATAATAATAATATAATGGTTGTAAGAGAAGAAGAGACCCCTTTGGTCATTTAGCCCAACCCGCTTCTGCCCTTGTGCCGTGGGGGCTGGATAAATAGCTTCGATGGGCCGCATCCAGCCCCCGGGCCTTAATTTGGGGACCCCTGCTCTAGGCCATTTTCCCAACCTTTTTTTTTTTTTTTGACAAGGGACCGCTTTCCAACATTAGTACCAAAAGGGTTACAAATAAGTTTTTGGTCAATTTTTAGATTAAGTTTGGTTATGTGGGGTGCTGATTCAGAAAATTATATTGATAGACCACATCAGCTCTAGGTTCTGATACAGAACATATACTGTCGAGTACAGTAGAGTCTCACTTATCCAACACTCGCTTATCCAACATTCTGGATTATCCAACGCATTTTTGGAGTCAATGTTTTCAATATATCGTGAAATTTTGGTGCTAAATTCGTAAATACAGTAATTACTACATAGCATTACTGCATATTGAACTGCTTTTTCTGTCAAATTTGTTGTCTAACATGATGTTTTGGTGCTTCATTTGTAAAATCATAACCTAATTTGATGTTTAATAGGCTTTTCCTTAATGCCTCCTTATTATCCAACATATTCGCTTATCCAACATTCTGCCGGCCCGTTTATGTTGGATAAGTGAGACTCTACTGTAATCAATATCTGCTTAGCCTCCCTTTTTTAATATTTTATGCAGTATATTGATTTTTACGACTGTTTTACTGATGTTGATGTCTTATTGATGTGTAAAATTGTTTTTACTGTTTTATCGCTGTTATTGTATTTTTATGTCGGGCATGGCCCCATGTAAGCCGCTCCGAGTCCCCCAGGGGAGATGGGGCAGGGTATAAAAATAAAGTTGTTGTTGTTGTTGTTATTATTATTATTATTATTATTATTATTACCATATTTAATTATCTAGAGCTGATGTGGTCTATTCAATGTAATTTTCTGAATCTGCACCCCAAATAACTCCAGGAACAGGCCTAAAAACGAAGACACTAAGGCACCCCTGCTTCCAGGCACCACATGGAACAGCTCTGCTCAGGGGGAGGGAGGAGGAGAAGAAGTCTGGAGGCTTGTTGTCACACCTTTTGTGGGCAGTCTCTTCCCTCCCAACATCCCTGTTGTCCCGGCACTACAAGAGGGTTTCACGAGCCCAGTTGCTCTCTTTGCAACAGTGTAGTAACGGTGAGGCAGAGGACCATATTTTATACTTGGGGACCATTGGTGGTCCATGGACCACAGGTTGGGAACCACTGCTCTAGGCAAACTCAACTGATCTAGTATCTACAGGTGTCCTTTCACTTAGATTGTTATTCTATTTGAAACCCATTTATCAAACTCACTCCAAAAATAATTTTCTGGGTCTTTACATTTAGTTTCCATTAACTATTCCTTTGATATTGTAGAAGTGTTAAACCATGATCACTCACTGGATCTAAGTCCTATTTAGTTCAGCCAGAATTTATTCTGAGTAAGTATGCATAGCATTGAGTTGTAAATGGGGGATACACAGAAACACATAATCTCTTTTTGATTTCCTCGGGCTACAAGGAAGTCATCCAATTAAAACTTAAATAGAAATTCAATTAAACATGTTTGCTTTTTTTAGGTTAAAAAAGAAAACATCCAAAATGTTATTGCTCTGTTAAACAACTTATTTAATGGCTTAGATTCAGATGTAAATGTTTACAGCCAAATATTGGTCTACAATCTCCCCATCAGATCTTCAAACCCTTGACAATGCTTCAGAGAAAACTGATGGAGCTTGATGAATGGGGTATCAGTAGAGTTTGGAGGAAGAGAAAGTCTTGAAAATTCTAAGGAACTCTCAGTGAATCGATTTTATAGCATGTGGAGGGTGAGAGGGATAGGCTCCTTACTTCTGCCATTAATCTGAAAACAGGGAAGAAGAAAGTAATGCATACAGAGCTCTCTTTCCTGTTCTCAACCTTCCTCCTTATATTTGTCCAAAGTTTGTTAGACCTGTGTGCTGCCTTATGAAGTGAAGTTGGTCAATTTTGTCTAAAATCTCATTCTACCCTAGTTTCAATCCCATCCCAGATTTTAAATATTTATCCCAAAAAGCCAATCACAATTCATGGCTGTTGAACCCACTTGTTATTATTAGTGGTTTTAGTATAGCTGCCAGGTAATGCTTGGAAGGGGTTAATCTCCTTTATGTTTATACGAAGTAGGGTTAACCTTCCCATCCAAGTAATTATTCACAGGTTGTAGTGATCATTTGGGAGGCCTGCTGAAATAGGATGCAGCTGTAAAGAGCAGCATAAAGGAACAATGTAAGAGACTGCAGAACGGTATCTGTTGTGCTAGGATGCATTTGTCCCTGGAGTGGAACTGATGCTCAGTCCTGCTTGCTCTGTACGTCCTGAGCAGAGCCGGCCCTAGGTATTTTTCAAGTGTAGACGAACAGAATTTTGCCCTCCCCCCCAAAAAAAAACCAATCACTGAAAAATAAAAGCGTTGGATAAGCAAAAATGTTGGATAATAAGGATGGATTAAAGAAAAGCCTATTAAACATCAAATTACATTAAGATTTTACAAATTAAGCACCAAAACATCATGTTTTACAACAAATCAACAGAAAAAGCAGTCTCGACTGCGCCCCCGTATGTTTTGCGCCCAAAGTGACCGCTTAATTCGCCTCATTGTTGGACCGGCTCTGGTCCTGAGGAACCCTGAAACTTAGCTGTGTTCCTTGGAACTTCATATAAGCATTTGGATTGACTTCTTGGCATGACTTTTGGAATGGAAAGACTGGTTTGAACCTTTGATTGATGGACGTTACTTTGCGTGGACTCCTGAATGTAATTTTGGAAACATTTTTTGAACATGTGTTGGGACTTGGTTTTATATCAGTTGGGTGCTATCTTTGTAGTTGGACATTAAAGAGACTAAATATTTAAGTTATTGCATATCAATAAAGATGTTCTAGGTGCAATCTAGGTGTTGCTTTGGTTAAATACTGCCCACATAACCAGGCAGAGTCCTGGAACATGACATGGCTCACTCTTTGCTGTGTTTGTTGTGCAAACCTTAGGGGAGTCCTGAATGTGTTGATACCTCTTTCCTGGCTCATATCTACATGGACAAAATAATATGGACTCATTACTCACTTAAGGAAGTGGACCCACATGATGCATGGGCTGGATTCACAACATACTCACATCCAACTATTATTCTGCAACAATGAACGTGAGATTTTAAGCTCTGCAGTAGGTTTGCAGTGTCAGAAAGATTGGCCTGGATCTGAATGAATCTGCTGTCCACACTGCAAAAAGCCCACCTTATCACCAGCAAGCAGCTCTCTCCCAGAGGCTTGCTGGTGACATTGCATTTCTGGTGATGTTATGCCGGGCACTAGGCCATGTGACCAGAAATACAACACTCCCACCAAGCTTTTGGGAGGGACTTTCATGCTGGTGGTGAGTGGCGATGCTGGTGGTGAGGCAGTGGCAGCAGTGATGGTCCCAATGCTGCTAATGTGGTCTTGGTTTGTGGGTCCATCTAGACAGACAAAGGGCTTGCAAGGTGGCAACAAAGTAGCACTGAAATTCAGCCAGATTTTTCCAGCAAATATAGTTATGGCCTTGTTTATGTGTGTGTCATGTCAGTTTGGCTGTATTAGAAATTACCGAACAGATGAAAGAGGGAATAGTAAGCCAAGTTCCATATATCCTCTTCAGACAGAATGTTTCCACCTATTCAAAGTCAAAAGTTGGGATTTTCACATGTAATCAAAATAATCAGGATGCACAGCACTGAAATTGTCTGACAAATGGCAATAGCCACTGAGAATAGTGACTATTACTTTATTCATTTATATTCTGCCTTTCTCTGGAACTCAATGCAGTGAAAACATTCATTTCAGATCAATAAATGTCTCCTTAGGAAAAACATTTTACTTGGGAACATTGTAAATCCCCAATTCTCTTTAGCTCTTTCAACACCTATTCAATCAAGTGGCTGCATGCTGTTCATTGGGCATATCATCGTAAAGTCCTCAGCAGAAACAATTCTCTTATTTCATAGAGTGCTTCTAAGAAGACTAAAGTTATAATCAGAACATACAGTAAAGCTAATTATAATTGTCCCAGTAAATCTGTCTCAATCATCCCTCCAATTCATTTCCCTTGCCTTTAAAAACACTGCATCTGCTATCATCTATATGGTAAAATGTCCTAAGAGAGCTGCATCTTCAAATTGCACAAGACAGCTCATATCAGGCCCTATTTAAAGAAGATGAGAATTTAGCATTTGACACGTTCCTTTTGTAGATATCAAAATGCAAAACAGCTGTTGATCTGCGTAAGAAGGGATAATGTTGTGACAGCTGGTGTAAAATGATTGCTATTCATGTACAGTTTGTTTTACTTACATTCATTGTGTCCCTATTGTGTCTGATAAAATCTCCTATGAAACCCCTATTAGCTTTCTGAATAACTGCCTATGAAATCAGTTTCAGTGTATTGACTTTTCTGTCCTTTCCCATCAGGACAACTGTGAAGTGAAAAAGGTTTTTCGATAAACTGCATATATCAAATGTAGCAAAATTATACGTATCCATGACTTGCAGATTCATTGGAATGAAGTATATCTCTTTCAGGAGCAGTCTCCCAGATATTTTGACATGTTTTTATCTGAGTGTTTGGTATTGGAATGAACTTTTTGAAAAGGCAAGAAATAGTAAATAACAAGGGTTATGGCTCAGTATTTGCATAATGCCACACTGTGGAACTGAACCCATGTGCAGGGTTGACATCAGCTTTCTCTCATTTAGTTCCTAGTTCAGGGTAAACTGCAGTTTGCTGATACATCTGATTTTGAATTACCCTTTTCTACTACAACTCCCAGAATCCTTCACTACTGATCATACAGACCGAGAGATCCTGGGTATTGCTTCAAAAGACAAAACAAAAACAAACTTCCCAAGCTCTGGTTTATCTTGGAAAAAAACAAATTATTTAATTGAAAGTGAGGCTGGATCTACACCAACCTATATAATGCAGTTTAATTGCATTGAACTGCATTGTAAGAGGCTACATTGACCATGTAATGCAGTCCCAAACTACATTATATGGCAGGATAAAACTATTCCCAGTCTGACCTGCAACAACTATACAACTATACAGGGTCTATTCCCATCCCAATTTGCACTTCCAAGAATTTGCAGCACTTTATCAGTCACCTCGTGTTTACAATATTTATATGGTGCACCTTACCCAGTCTACTTTTACAATCTCTCCATTTTAATCCATGTTTTTATTAGTTCTTGTTTTTATTGGCTAATGTTCAAATTTTTATAATTGTGCATGTTTTTTGTCTATTGTTGTGTTTTATATTGCTATTGTTTTTATTCGGGCTTGGCCCCATGTAAGCCGCCCTGAGTCCCCTTTGGGGAGATAGAGGCGGGGTATAAAAATAAAGTTGTTGTTATTATTATTATTATTATTATTATTATTATTATTATTATTATTATTATACTCTGACCAAGGCCACATCTACATTGATGGATTAAAAGACTTACCCTGGGTTAAAACGCATTAGCCTGGATGTGTCATTTGTATATCCCAGCCTAATGTGAGTGCTACATCTCATTTTCTGGCAGTGTAGATGTGACAGTTAAACTGTATTATATGAGTCTACACTGCATTGAATGGTCAGTGTAGATGTGGCCTTATACTACTGCAGTTCAGTAACAGGATGAGAACCAATATTTCAGTCTTAGGGCTAAAAGCTGCCATGGTAGCTACTAGCATGTAGTGCATGGTATTTTTTCTACTAAAACTAACCAGCTATTGTTATACCCCAACAATCTAAAAACATGTGAAAATCAAATTGGCCATCGTTTTCATGGTCAACAGCAGATATTTGGAATCACACTGAAACAACAAAATTCAATAGTTCCCTTCTAATTGTTGCCAATTCTACATTATCTGAGAAAAAACAGAGTGATTTTATGTAATGTTATCATTTATGTAATAAAATATTCTCAATTGGTTGCCTTCTGTTGCTTCTTCCCCCCTTGCTAAATCCTCTGAGAACTTGACCTTGGATGAGGTGTCAAACTCATTTTCATCAAGAGCCATGTCAGCCTTATGGTTGCCTTCAAGAGGCCATTATTCTCATAAGACTATTAAATGTAACTGTGTTGCTCTAATACTGAAAGCCTTGTGGGCCACATAAAATGACATGATGGGTCAGATTCGGCCCGTGAGCCTTGCAATTGTCATGTGTATCCTAGGACATATAGCCTGTGATTTTATGGTGCAAAACCTGTCACCATTTCTAACAGTCAGAAACCATTTGACTTCTGGTATTTTCTTTATTTTTAGCTCTTTATGCTTAGGACCTCAGTGATGAGATCCCAGGCTTGCTGTTCACCTCTCATTGTTTTTCCAAGGCTCTGTTTAATTTGTCTTCCAGATATATAAACTCTGGGCATACATAAAGGAGAACCCTAAACAAGACAGATGACAAAACACGTACCTTCCATAAGTTTCCCTGTTTGCTCAGCACTTCCACCTGGCAGGATTTTTGCAATGTAAGCACCGATTTCTCCATTGGTTCCTGGAATCTCTTTCCCTCCTACAATTCGAATTCCAAGTCCATTGCCTGCAGTTAGTGAAAAGACAGACACATTCAAGCACAGAGATAAAATATTAACCACATCTTTCTTTTCTTTTCTTTCATTGTTGTTGTTATTATTATGATTATATTTATTTATACCCTGCTTTATCTCCCCAAAGGGGAATCAAAGTGATTGTTGACTCACTGCAAATTACTACACAGTTATTTTAACAAAAATCTCATTATGTTTAAAAGGGCTTTTCCCTTAGCCAGGTAAGGATGCATAAGAGTGCAGCTATCCAAAGCAATTCTTACAAGCTTTGTAAGGGAAGGGCGAAGGATCTTTTTAAAAAAATTCTAAAACTCTTCTAGATTGCGACAAGTTTGTTGGAGATAGCTTTCCACTTACTCCTTGCCTTTATTGCAGGCCTACCCAGTCAGTTTTAACTATGAATTTCAAAATGATGTTCTATTTTTATTGTGTTTTAACTTTTTGTGTTATGTATTTTAATGTGTATGTTTTAATATAATAATAATAATAATAATAATAATAATAATAATAATAATAATAATAATAATAATAATAATAATTTATTGATTAGCCCTTAGGCCATATCACAAAACCAAACCAAACAACAAGGCTTAATGAGACTTGATTATACTCTATGTAGTAAGTTAAAATAAGACACTTATAACAATACAGTAAATAAATATGATAAAACGGAATATATACATCATATTTCCTTATCACCCCTACAATTTACCCCGATCAGCCCCACATATGTGGTTCTCAAATGTATTGTTTTGCTTAAATACAGAGTTGTTATTTTTGGGTCTTGTTCGCACATACAATATGTTGTTCTTATGTGATATTCCCAATAAATTGTCTGTTTGATACATGGACCAAGATACAAGTCTCAGGGAGCCCCCAATGGCACAGCAGGTTAAACCACTGAGCTGTTAAACTTGCCGATCGGAAGGTCGGCAGTTCGAATCCGGGGAGTGGGGTGAGCTCCCGCTGTTATCCCCAGCCTCTGTAAAACTAGCAGTTTGAAAACATTCAAATGTGGGTAGATCAATAGGTACCGCTCCGGTGGGAAGGTAATGGCACTCCATACAGTCATGCCGGCCACATGACCTTGGAGGTGTTTACGGACAATGTTGGTTCTTTGGTTTACAAATGGAAATGAGCACCAACCCCTGGAGTCGGACATGACTAGACTTAATGTCAAGGGAAAACCTTTACATTTACCTACAAGTCTCTCACTTTCTGATACAATTTAGAATCAAATAATATGTGTGCTATATCCTCAATTTCAATGTTTTAATATGTGCTTTTATGGTTGTATTTTAACTATGTTTTAAGATGTGCTTTTGTAGATGTCTTTGACTGTGTTGTGTCCTGCCTCAACCCGAAAAGGGAGGCTAATAATAATAATAATAATAATAATAATAATAATAATAATAATAATAATATCTCTCTTGTTTGCTGTGTCATAATAAAATAATTGTTATTAATAAAATTCAGAAGAATATACTAGAGCTCTCCACTGGTGTACTCCAAGTACCTCACTTTGATTTGCTCTCAAACATCAGTCTATATATTTTACTTCTTAAAATAATACAAATACAGTAAAAACAATAAAATGCTTTTACTTAATTTGCATCCCTCTATAACCAAGGAAAGCAATAAAAAAATCAGACCAACTGAGCAATTTAAAATGCCTTCATAAATAATAAGTTTTAAAGCTAACAGCAGAGGATTACAATGCTGACATAACACTTATGAGTTTTTTTGAAAATAGCAAACAAAAATAGCAGTATCCAGTCTAGACTTTGCCTGGCAAAATAGGGAAAAATGGTACAACTGGGGAGGGGGGCTAAATTATTCTTCTTACCGCTACCTCCTGATTGCAGTTAATGGGGACTGAGAACAACAGTAAGTGAAAATGAAAAAATTACACTTTTTTGAACAGTATATATTTGTGGGAGGCGCATTTCTACATCTGAACTTTGTTAACCCTGGAGGAAACAATGCCAGTTTCTCATGATGAAAATATAGCAGATACACCAGATGGCTGGCAAGAAAATTAAATGCAAGATCACTTTTTTAAAGTAGTTCTTTGTCATTGGCAAAGTAGAAGTAGAATAGAATAGTCTACACATCCTGAATAGCCCCAAGAAACGAGATTAAATTTTGTTTGTAAAAATTGGTAGTGCTAGTTTTATTATATTTAATACATTAAGAACTCCAAGTACTAGTATGATTTAATTCATGTATGCTTAATTTAGTTTGGGATCTTTATAATTCAAAATGTTCCCAATATTGGGATGCGGGAAATTGGCCTTATGTTCCTGAGATAAAAGCCAGAATCACAAATGCGATGATTCAGTCTTTTATCTAGGGACCCTAAAGGCTGATTTCCCACCCTTGTTATAATAGTTAACATTACTTTATTTCAATTCATGAATTAGTAACCCAACCGTCACAGAGTGATTACTGCCATGAGGCATAAAAGAGTAATTGCTTAGTGTTTTCTCACAGTACTAATAACCATGTGTGGGCAATCATTTAGGAGATGTTCCCTCTTGTCTTAATTGGGTTGAATCACACAAAGGAAACTTCCTTGCATGGCATCTTGAGTTGGTATAGCCATTGTACATAGTATGTGTGCTGGTAAGGACAGAAGCATACATTTCAGACTTCGCCTTTAATTGACTTGGTCAATACCATGTGGTCTAAATCTTTCATTTTCAACAGGAAAATTTCTTCTTCTCCATTTCTTGTACATAGCAAAATACTGCTCCTAATTTGCAGTAAAGCACAATGATATGTTTATCTCCCTCCTCTCTCTCTCTTCTAAACTGCACACTCATGATCTGGAGTTCTGGTTTCAAAATGCTCCACTCAGGGGGCTTATATTCAAATCCTATTTGGTGACCAAGTTTACAACACGAGGTGGGCAACTACTCATTATTCAGGAATTCATTAACTTCTTACTGTGTCATTAAGTCTCACTGTGCTTCCAACAACTCTCCTCCATTGTTAATATTTTATTTACCAAAATTGCCCTTGGATAAATCTACATTGTAAAATTAATGCAGTTTGACACAACTGCCATGACTTAATTCTATGGAATTCTGGGGTCTGTAGTTTGCAGTTTGATGATGCACCAACAGTCATTGGCAGAGAAGGCTAAAACTATGGCCCCATCTACACTGCCATATGATGGAGTTTGAAATTGCACTGGAAATGCGGGGAAAAAAATAGGGACATTTTTTCATCAATGGTGGGAAAATTAAAGAATTTTGGAAGACTGTTCATGAAATGACACAAGAAATTATAGGAATTAAATTTAAATTAGAACCGGAAATGTATTTATTAAGTTTTACGAATGCAAAATTTTTAAAAAACGAAGATAGAATTTTTTTTATTATTTAAGCACAGCGGCAAGATTAACAATTGAAAAGATCTGGAAAGGAAAAAGACTCCCAACCCTTGAAGAATGGATAATAATACTGGATATAGTACAAATGGACAAGTTAACACAAAAAATAAGAAAAGGGAAAAATAAAACAGACTGGACAAACTTTACAAAATTCCTAACAAAAAGAAGAATGGATTTTATGCTAGACCTGTCTAATATATAAAGCAGATTAAACGGAAAAGGTTAGAGGAAATACATAAAGACACAATTAACGAAAGAGACAACTCTGAAGCCAAGATGGGAAGTCTAACCAATTTTTTCTCTTCTCGGTTTTTTTTACCTCTATTTTTATGATTATTTCTCCTCTTGATACTTTCCCACTTTTCTATTGATATATTGTTCCCCCACTTTCAATGTATTATGCTTCACTATAAAATAAAAAATTATTCAGAAAAAAAGAAATTGCACTGTATGTCAGTACAGACATGTGGTGGTGTTAAATTGCATTAATTCTACAGTCTAAATGCACCCCTTTAAAGACTACTATTACCACTATTTCTACATATGATGTCATTGTTTAAGCCAGTGAAAGGCCTATAACCTCCAACAGGCTGACACAGTTAATTTTCAGGAAGTCAACTGAAAATCACTTCCACATTGAAAAAAGCTTCCCTAAGCAGAAAACAACATTTGGGGTGTATGGAAGAGTGGGGGGCCAGATTGGTCCTTGCACCACATGCTGAGTATGTTTGCAAGAGGCATTATGAATATTTCCAAAAATGCACCAATTTGGGAATGCTATGGCACCTTTGAGGACTTCTAAATATCCATGCATGTGTCCATGTATCACAATTTACTGACTCATGCCTTACAAAGTGTACTTGGACCAGTTCTCACTTCTCATCCAAGTGCAGCCAGACTAGTTCCATGCAATGCTTAGCCACTGTGAAGCTGAGTACACACCGACCTAACAGTTGGTGTTGATGAGAACTCAGTCAAAGAAGCCATGATCCTTAGTTTGCAAGACCTGAGCAGGCTGATGATAATGAAATCTTTTGAAGTTATTTCATTCACAAGGCAACCTTGAGGCTGGACTTTTGCAATGTGCTATGCATTGGACTACCTTTGTACCAAATTAGGAAACTCCAGTTAATTCAAAACATGGCAGCCAGGCTAGTTATGTGAATGTCTAGGAGTGAAGATATTACACACATATTAAAGTCACTCGATTCACTGCCAATTAGTTTGTGGGCAAGGTGTTGGTTCCATTTTTTAAAGCTCTACGTGGTTTGGGTCCAGGTTCTACTGTCCTGTACACAGTCCCCGAGTTACAACATTTGACTTACACACAACTCATAGTTAAGAATAGGGTGAGACAATAGGAAGTGAGAGAAATCTATCCCCAGATGGGAGATTCCCTCCTGAAAGAGTTATCATGGGAAAAAGGTGTCTCCACTAAAGTGTTATCATCAGTCCTTGTTTCCACAAGGTAATTTTTCAAAATCCAATTATCAGAGGGACAGAATTGAGGTGAACTCTTCTGAATGCTGCACCAAATCATTGATTGAATGTGCCATAAAACTATGTTTTGAATTCCTTTGGCACACATTTGTTTCCAAAACCTTTCAAAATTGTAATGTTTTATAGAAACATTTTTTTTTAAAAAATTCCTTGCAATAATTAGAAAGAAAAATAGCTTTAACTTTTGGTCCCAGTAAAAAAATCCATTGTAATTCATGCTATAACTTCACTGTGGTCTTCAAATTAGTAGATTTTTCAACCTTAGTGCAGTCATTGTATATGCATTTGTTATACCTTTCCTGGTACCTTATGTCCAGAATGATGATTTGTATGGTTTGATTTATCATTAAATAAATAAATAAATAAATAATAAAAAGAATAATGTTCACTTGGCAGTCAGAAAGTAGGTATGGGCGAATTCCCCAGAATCGTTAATTGGAATAAAATCGTATCTATTTTGGGTTCCGAACGGGGTTTCAAGGTGGTTTGGCCCTTCGGACTTAACCTTCCAATTCGAAACATTGGAGTCCATTTATTTAATGGCTTTGGAAAACCTTTGGATATACGAGAAAGTGTTTTTAATTCATCCAAAATTTGTTTGCAAGGAGGAGCAGCCTAGCTTGGGCTTGTTGATTATTATAATACAGTAGAGTCTTGGCAGAAAGGGAAGAGCATTTTCTCTCCAGTGGCTGGTGGCTAGCATCGGGCTTAATATCAGCCCCATAGGAAGAAACCCACTCCTGAGCGTTTTCCCTCCTGGTTAGAAGCAGGCTAAATATAGGTCTCATAGGAAGAAACCCACTCATGAGCATTTTCCCTCCTGGTTAGAAGCAGGTTAAATATCAGCCTCATAGGAAGAAACCCACTCCTCGCTAGCATCAGGCCGTTTTGAGAGTTGGACTACGATTGTGGCTTGATTCCCACTCAGCCATAGAAACCCACTGGGTGATCTTGGGCAAGTCACACACTCTCAGCCCCAGAAAATGCAATGAAACAGGAAATAACACTTTCAAACCAGGAACAGATTTCCCTATTCAGAGGCTGATTGCCATCTGTCAGGAGTGATTTGATGGTGTACTATGATTTCTGTTCCTGGGTGATAAATGTCATTTCCTAATTGGTTCTGTCATAGAAATATGGCAAAACTTTATTACACTGCCAAAAAAAATTCTTTGCGCAAGGGACATTGTTCTATAAATAGCACATTATGGTTGTTGAGGCTCTCTCCACAAATTTAACAGTTTCAGCCACAAAAACAAAGTTTCTGAAGTATAACAATGACTTTCAAAGTAAAGACAACACAATGAAACAGGAAATAACACTTTCAAACCAGAAACAGGTTTTTGTTATTATCAAAAAGTTTTTTTTATAAAAACTTTGAAAATTCACCAAAAATCTGAGGATATGTCAAACATCGTTAGATTTGGTGAGTTAACAGGGGTAAATGTGTTCTACCAGTGTAGCAAGATTCATTAGGATAGCTCAAAAAATGAGGGAGAGAGAAGCCCCTCAAATTTCCCCATAATGTTTTCCTTCATCCGCATGCGCATCCGCCATTAACGAGGTACATACGAAAATTCGGAAGTTTCGGAAAGTTTTGAACTTTTTGCCCTCAAAATTCAGAAATGACTTTAGAAACGAAGCGCCAGCACCCCCTACTTTCAAAGAGAGTTTAGAACCATTTTTTCCCCTGGATCGCACATGCCTATCAGAAAGCCCTGAATGTGTGAACTACATGCTTCCAGTACGAGACAAATAGTGCATATTGTCAGAGAAGAAAAAAATAAAAATCATTTCATTTGAAATTAATATTTATTTCAAGAGAAAAAAACATGAAGCAGTATGCACTGAAACAGACTTATTAAAACCTTCTACAGCCTTTTTGCTACTACATTCAAGCAAAACAGACAGCTCTGGCTGTTCCAATGCTATATAGTTTTGAATATTAAATGCTGCCTTTGGCTCTCCCTTCCTACCATGTTTATGCTTCAAACATTGTTCCAGAAAATTTACATAGTACTTTTTAGTTAAAACCCTCATTGAAAAACAATATAAGTAGAAGACATTTTGAAAAACTGCCTACTCAGCCAAAAACAAACTTGACAACCACAATTCACAATTTGGCAGATATACGTCAGTGACTGAAATTGGGTCAAGCATGTATCAAACGGATCTATTTGTTAAAAGATTCGCTTTAGGCTAGGCTGCCTCTAGACAATCTAAAGTTACCGACCTTATGTTTCTTTTGACAAGGTAATAGAAGGGTGGAGGGTAATGGAGAAGATTATTGAAATGTAGAAATAGAGTGAATTCACTATGCATGAACTGTTCTCTTACTAGACACATTAAACTTCCAGATTCTCCCTCTCTTGTAAAATGTAGAATATGTAGTTACATGCTGTCAGTACATTGCATATGGTGCCCCTTCCTTTGATAAATCATCTAGCAGTCCTACTATATTTATATTTTCATAGGCATAACCGCATTGCACTCAGTAGGGCTTCGCCTTAGGTATAAAACTGAAATGCCAAACTATACCAGGAATCTCAATGCATTATCAGAATAACGAGGTATCCAAAAGCAATCATTGGCTAGATACCTTCAGCATGTAAAATAGAGAATGTAGATAAATATCTATGTCTACTATCAAAAATTATGCACATATAAAATAGCACCTATTCACATATTATTTTCAGCAGCAACATTCCTACAATAGCTTTGTTATTTTAAAAGAGTTGTTGCCCCTAATAAATGTCATTCTGTTTTGCTACCACTGAACACTGCCACCCATCGTATCTCAACAATCATTTTGCCACATGAGATACATGCATCATCTTTTATTTCATTTGCAATGAATTTTATAATGAAGCCAGCTACTTTTATTCACTTTACCTGAAATGGAGTGATCCTTTGGATCCCTTGGCAGTTTCAGCCTTGCATGGGGGAAGATGTATTGGATAGGCTTCCCATTAATCTAAGGAATACAAAATGAACATGCTATTAAAGATAAAACATAAAGGGGTGCTTTTAATAGTAACTTGTAAGTAAAACAAAAACCTTGTGAAAATGTTAGTTCAAGAATATTGCTTTCTTTCTCCCCCTTCTCTTCCTCTCACACAAAATTTCAATTTTCTGTTAGTAATATTTTGCACATAATTGCAATAACATGGAAATCATTCTACCACAGTTAGTCTTAGTGTTTGAAGGAACCTGATCAAGTGCGTGAGACCAATGGCATAGCTACTTACCACTTCACAATGAGTATTAAAAGCAAATATGTAACTAGCTTTGAATCCCATTCTAGGAGAAATGTGGAATACACATTCAACAAATAACAAACAAATATACATTCATTGGCTGAGTTCCTGGTTTTATTTATATTTATTTATTTATTATTTTTATTTGCATCCTGCTTTATCTTTCCAAAAAGATAAAACTAAGTATTAAAAGAACCGTAAAAAAATCTTACAGGCAGTATATGTTCCAAATATGGAACTGTCCCTTCCTAGAAGTCCTCTGCATTCCTTGGCATTTTCATTCTTGTTTTATTCTATATTGTAAAAACATATATTTAAAAACCTTTTTGTTTATCTAGGTTATCTCTCCAAAAAGACTCAAAACAATTTATAATAAAACTAAGTATTAAAAGAACTGTAAAAAAATCCTACAGGCAGTATATGTTCCAAATATGGAACTGTCCCTTTCTAGAAGTCCTCTGCATTCCTTGGCATTCTCATTCTTGTTTTCTTCTATACTGTAAAAACATATCTTCAAAAACCTTTTTGTTTATCTAGGTTTCTGTTCATTTACGCGGATTTCTTTCCATAATTGCTATGAATTTCAATGTAGCTTGTTTATTAAAACATTTAGACATTAAAATATCAGGAGATCTCATGGTGGCTGACAAATAACATTAAGACAATTTAAACAGTTTAAAATGGCAAAGAAGTTATGAATATGCTAAAAAAACCTGACAATAAAAGCAGATTAATTTTTTTACAAAACCCTTTAAAACTGTAAGGACTGCATCACATTGAGGCTGGCAAATCAGGCAGGGTTCAGTGGGGGGCGTGGGGAACCCATCACCCTGCATCATCCACCTTCCCCCTCACCTTATCCCACAGTGAGAAGTTTCGCCACCCGGCTCCCCTCTTGTTTCCTATGAAACACAGGAAGCTCCCCATGTTATCACTGCTGCTTTCTGCGACATGTCAATTTCACTTGTGGCATGGAGCCCTGTTGGCAGTAGATTGATGTCATGTGATGGGAGCTGGTGAGCTCCATGCCTCAAGTGAAGTTGAAGTGTTGCAGGATGGGCAATTTTGCTCATCTGATGAGGTCACATGTGACAGTCTTGGGTTGAATTAATAAAACCCAAAGTTTTTAGCAAATCGTCAAATTTTAACTTGGTACTAAATGAGAAGAATGTTGGTGCCAATTAAGCCTTCTAGGAGAGGGCATTCTGCAGTTGAAGTGCCACAGCTGAGAAGGCCCCCTCCCATGCCCTAATATAGTGCATTGGCCTCACTGGTGCGATGTGATGAAGCCCCCTACCCATCAGCAGATCTCAATTATTGGGCAGGACTTGTACGCAGAACACATCATGCAACATGCGGGGCTTGAGGAATCCAAGGCCGGAGTTAAAATTGCTGGAAGAAACATTAACAACCTTAGGTATGCAGATGATACCACTCTGATGGACGAAAGCGAGGAGGAGGTGAGGAGCCTTATCACCAAGGTGAAAGAAGAAAGTGCAAAAGCTGGGTCAAGAAAACCAAGATCATGGCAACTACACTTATTGATAACTGACAAATAGAGGGAGAAAACGTGGAGGCAGTGACAGACTTTATATTTCTAGGCACAAAGATCACTGCAGATGCAGACTGCAGCCAGGAAAACAGAAGACGTTTACTTCTTGGGAGGAGAGCAATGGCCAACCTTAACAAAATAGTGAAGAGCAGAGACATCACACTGGCAACGAAGGTCCGCATAGTCAAAGCAATGGTATTCCCCATAGTAACCTATGGATGCGAGAGCTGGACCATAAAGAAGGCTGAGCAAAGGAAGGTAGACGCTTTTGAACTCTGGTGCTGAAGGAAAATCCTGAGAGTGCCTTGGACCGCAAGAAGATCCAACCAGTCCATCCTCCAGGAAATAATGCCTGGTTGCTCACTGGAAGGAAGGATATTAGAGGTAAAGCTGAAGTATTTTGGCCACATCATGAGGAGACAGGAAAGCTTGGAAAAGATCACGATGCTGGGGAAAATGGAAGGAAAAGGGAAGAGAGGCCGACCAAGGGCAAGATGGATGGAAGTGACTGAAGTGACTGGCTTGACCTTGAAGGAACTGGAGGCGGTGACGGTGAATTCAGATTGGAGGTACATTGACAGTCAATGCAATTTTTAAAGCATGACATTATATGTCGTCTATAGTCAAGCAGCTTCTGAGTCTTCTTCAAGAGCAGACCCACGTAAAGCTTATTACAGTAGGAGTTTACCAATGTATTAATTAGTTATGACTAATTTTGTTGCATTTATTTATTTTGTGTGCATTTTAACTTTTTTAGCATTTCAAATGTTCAACAAGAACAGAAAAAAGACATAGTTATTTAAATAAAACGATAATAAACATTTTTATCATGCCCGCATGCCCCGTTCGCCCTCCAATGGAAAGTGTGTGTGATGTGCAGAACAGGCTCAGAAAACACACACACCCCTGCCTGCAGCTGAACGCCTTCTCTGGAGTAAAATTGCCTCCTTGCCTTGGAAAGTGTGTGTGGTCCATAGGCCTAGAAAGCACATGTCTGCCTGCAGACGAGCGCCTTCTCTAGAGTAGAGCTTTGCCTAACATGATGGGAACGGGAGCCTGGGAAGCCTTCCCCATATTGGGCCAATAGAAAATGATCTTTAGGCACCCCAGAGTGAAAACAGATATCTGCCCTCCCGATTTTGGGAGGCTCCCAAAAATGGATTGGGACCCCCACCGAAAGCTGGGACACAAAATGGGTCAAGGCTTACCCCAAAAAGCACAACCCTGTCAGAAAGAGTCCAGTGCATAAATTGAAGAGGAAATTGGTATTGCATCAAGAAGAACTCCTCCTTAAATATTTCTGGTCAGCACAATGACTCTTGTGTAATACTCCTAACTGCTCAACTTTGGTTAAACAATTCTGTTAATATACCATGTGGTATATGATCATATACCATTGTGGAAGGACTACTGTGTACTCATGTAAAAGTATATGTCATGCATGAGTTGAGGGCAGGCTTTGAGACTAAAACTATGGATTTTGATTTGACCCATGGATAAGCTGAAGATCATTCTGGAGAGAGGGGAAAGCGCCAGCCAAAATCCCATGTCTATATTTGTTCAGAAATTTTCAAAAATTTATAACTAAGGAAATAAAATATTACTACAGAACTCACACTAAATACCTGTGGCAAATCAGTAGTAGAAATGGCTGGTAACCCAAACTAACTTAGGATTTCATCACACGATACATTTTCAGTGTCCTAGGATGCTTTTGCTCCAATTGAGCCACGGAGCCTCATGCTGCCCATCAGATGACACAGGCTCACTTCTGGCTGGGCTCCATCGTTCGATCGGGGCACAAGCATCCTACGATGCTGTGCCGGCAACACAGGAGCCTTCCCATGTTCAATTCAGAACAATGGGGCAAATGTGGGGGGAAGCTGTGTTGTGACACTTCCCCATGTGTGATGGGAAAGCTGCACGGCTGGTGAGGGATTGGCCCAATGCCCTGCCGATTTGCCATGAAGGCTGTTACTCAGTTGTGCTGATGTCATACCAAAATAAATTTGTTCCTCTCTACTGGAAGAGGAATGTATGGAATCTATTTATTTACATCTGGGCCATGCTATCTAATTCTAATTTGAAAGATTAATCCTGTACCTTAAGGGAATGAGAAAATTCTGTGGTGTGCCTTCTTTCTTCAGTAGCCTGCTCTGACAAACAAAAATCCTAAACACCTACACTACAAAAAAAAATCACTCAGTGATGGTAACCATATTTAAATCAAGAGAACTGTAGTTTAGAGCAATATAGCCACAATGGTTTCAAGAGACATTACACTTGTTTAAACAGTCTATAGACTGCCGTGTTCTGTTAAAAGTGTGGTGGCTCCTATGAGAAATTATCATGACATTTGATAGCTAATGAGATGATATCTGGAAAAAAATCTTAGATGAAGCACAAAAAACTATTTGTAATTACAGTTGCTATCTTCTTTTTAATGGCCTTGGCCCATTGCAATTACAAGCAAATATTTCTACCAAAATCTAAATTTCATTTACCTTGAGAGAGATTATTTCAACTACATAATAAAATATACAGTCCTCTCTTCAAATTTCCTACTACAGAAAGGTCCACAAAACATTCCAGGAAGACTTTGCAGCTCATTCCCATTGATCTTAGGAAAGATCAAAGCTAAGAGAAGTTAACTTTAAAAACTAAAATACTCAGGACTTTATCACACAAGGCTGCTTTATTGCAACCACCATGTTCTTATAACAAATGAAAACATACCAGTACTGGTTCATTCCCTTCCACACTTGATCTTCACTAGTGCTTTGATGCTGCTTTGTTTACTATTGTTTTTGCTATTTGTCTTCCACACAATATTGTGTTCCTTTCATGTATTGCCTAATCCAGTCCGTGTACGCTTTTTAAATATATATATATTTCACCATAACAATGCAAGCACAGAGTGGGAAGGAAAATTGTGCCCACTGAAGCTATATGAGTCCCTGGAATATTGTAAGCACAGAAGGAGAGGTCATTGCACATGGAGTCATTTTCACAATGGTGACATTATTTGGGCTATTAACAATTTCCCCCGCGAACCAGGAAAGGTTCTACAATAATGAGAAGAATACAAAGCTGCTACAGAACATCAGGTTCCTCTGCTGCTCACAATCATCATGCTACAATTGTGAGTGGACAGCCTTGTGTGATAAAATCCTCAGAATCCCACAACCAGAACAGATAGTGGCCAAGCTGGTAAGACAATTATAAGAACTGAATGTTTCAAGCCTCTGGGAAGAAGCTAAGTAGTTATGAATGCACCAATCTGCTAAGTCTCCTCCCAATAAAAATCAAATAAATACAGTACAAGTTATCTTTATACCCGGTATTTAGAATTTCTAAAAGCAAAACCTTCTATTGCCAGCACTGATGCTCCATCTATACTAACCGCTTAGATTGGTGTTGGTTGCATCAGTCCCTGGGCAGCTACACAACGTACGGGGACTGATTCATCCTAACACAGCTATCACCCTGCATTAAGCTAATTTTGGGGGAAATCTGAATCTTACAGCAGGAGCCCCCCTCCCCCACAAAGTTAGGCCTCATCCAGACAGCTGCAGACGGCTCCAAGAAGAACCTGAAGCAGCTCTCTTCACAGTCATCCTTCACTCAGGTTTCCTGGGGATACAGAGTGCCTGCCCTCCCCTGCTCCCTCTCCCCATGTCACTGCTGACCATCTAGATAGTCCTAGGGTTTTCCTTCTTTCTTGCAAAGGAGAATGGGGCAAAGTGGGTAGTGGAAACAACATGGGGGAGTTAGGCCCCTATCTAGCCACAGCGAACCATTTTTTGGCATTGTTAGGCAGTGGGGACTCTCTGGGAAGTGGCTCAGGGAGTCCCTCTTGGGCTGCAAAGGATGCTGGTTCCAGCTTAGTTTACTTGTCAGTGTAGAACCATCCAGAGAAAGTTGGTTGCCATACACTCTATAACTATTCAGTTTTGGATCCATGAACTCAAATTTATGGCATGATTTATATCAGGCATGGGCAAATTAAGGCCCAGGGGCTGGATGTGGTCCCTGAGATGCTTATCTCAGGCCCTCCTAATTTACCCTGTCAGCGGCTCGCAGAAGCTGAGAGCCATCTGGAGTGCTCTCAGCCACCACATGTCTTGCTCTCCTCCCAGCATAAAGATGGTGCAAGCGGCCTCATCCTTATGCTGGGAGGATTGCTCAAGGCACGTGGCAGCTGAGAGCCTTCTTGGGTATGCTCAGCTGCTGCTTGTCTTGCCTTCCTCCTGGCATAATGCCAAGAGGATAGCCTGAGGATCGAGGAGGAGAATCAGGGCAGTCGCCACGTGTCCCGCCTTCCTTCCAGCATAAGGGTAAGCAACACTGTCCTTATGCTGTGAGGACAACCTGAGGGTGATCCAGGTCCTGCTCTGCTCCCTCCTGGCTCTGCCCTCTCCCAGGCACTACCCCTCGCAGGCCTTTGTGCACCCAGTGTGCGAACGGTCTTACTCCCTCCTGGCCCAGCCCTCCCGGTTGGGCTCTCAATGTGGCCCCAAGGCAAAAATGTTTGCCCATGCCAGGTTTATATGGACATAATTATACTTCTTTTTAAAAAAGGTTATGATTTACATATTTATTCAGGATATTTATTCATTTTTTTTACTCCCACCTGCATTATTTTACTATCCATATAAATGGTTGTTATAAATCATTTTATAAACATAGACACTAATATTATTGATAATTAGTGTAGAATTTTTGAAAAACTCATCTAGAATTTTGAGGGATAATGGTTGTTTGAAATCTTTCTTATGATCTTTAATTTTGTTCTAGTTGTCCTTCAACATTGAATTTTAGTTGTATTAGCATTTGTGCATTTAAACACTCTTTTTTGTTCTTTGCCACACATTCTATGGAATAAAATATTTATTTGAGGATTCTGAAGCTGTGTGAACTATGAATAAATCCAGAACCGATTCTGAGAAGCTCCTCCTGCTCCAGGTAATGAAGCCACAACAGAAGATAAAAGAGAAATATTTTATATTTTATGTTATGTGCAATATATATATATATATATATATATATATATATATATATATATATATATATATATCTCGACAGTGTGTGTGTGTGATTTAGAAGTGAAATTGATAGTAATCCAGTCTAATATTAGATATGGATGAGCATTTTGATAAGATCTTACGCATAATTACATTTTGTGCCTACTTGTAGAAAAGATTACTGTGGGAAGACAAAGAATAGAAGCTGGAATTTAAAGTGTTCAAAACATATACATGGAATGGCAACATAGGAATGTACGACATGCAAGTTGCTATTCTGTGGTTTCCTGAGATGTGGGATAGTGGTTACTTACCAGTATCATGCCAACTCCTATTGTACAGCCATTGGCATTGTGTGACTGTGATGCCTTGGCAATGTAAAACCATAACTCTGCCCTCCCACTATGCTATTCCCCCTTTTTAGTTTTTTTTAAAGGCAAAGTGCTGAGTTAAAAAATGTTGGTGAGGGGAGAGGTAAGGATTCTATCACAAAAGTGTCCAGACAAGTTTTGTGACTGTGGCACAATCAGTGGCCATTGATGGTTTCATGCAGGGAGGTAGCAGATCAGTAGTGGGTATCCCATGAGGTTATTTAATAGGTGCTGATACCAAAGCTGATGGTTGAGCTACTGTGAAGAACCGGATCTTAGTCTGGCCATTTTAAGTTCAGCACAGTGGACAGAAAATAGTGTGGACAGAAAATACACAAACGATACAATGTTGTGCCAACAATGGCAGTCCTGTATTTCAGCAGGAAGATTTAAACAGGAGAGCAATGATGAACATAACACTAAAATCTGCATACTAAAAATATTTATTGTGCATATAGATTTTAGTGGAAAAAAATGCATTATGTCTGCCTTGGCAGCCAAGTTTGGGTGCGTGTTCCTAATTTAGCTTGGACTCTATCACTACTTCTTAGATCATATTTCAAGTGTAATCTTGCTCACGTTATGTCACAATCAGGCAAAACAACTGTTTGATTTAGGGAAGAGTTTTATGAGCATGTCATATGCTAAAGAAAGAAAATGCCATAGTGGTAAAAAAACAAACCATATCTTGGTGGAATAACATACACACTGATGAGTCAGAGGTGTTTCAGATCAAAGCAAATGTTGACATACAAAATAGAACAGGATTGCTATCTGACTGTCTGCCTTTCTCATAGGATACCATCTGGTGCAAATATCCCATTTGTCTAATGAGGATGAGTCCTGTATAGTTGGTATTAAATTCTATAGATCATAATAAAAATATAACCTAAACCAAAAGAAGGTCACCCACCTTTGGGTACAATGCTTGAATTAAAAATGCAGTTGTTTACAGAACTCTACACCAATTTCTGGTATGTGTTGAACTGCAAAAGGTATCCCCAGTATAGTGTCCAAAAATAGTGTCATAAGCACTATCATCATGCTATGGGAATTGAAAGAAGCCACGTGACACTGCACAAGGCCAACGTTTTGGGGGGGTCTTTTTTGGCTTGGATTATTCTATGCCAAACATGTGGCCCTCTGAATGTTTTAGGCTCCAACTCCCAAATGCCTTAGCCAGCTTGACTAATGGCCAGGAATTCTGGGAGTTGGAAGACCAAAACACTTAGAGGGGCTCAGTTTTGACATTACTGGGTATGCAGTCCCTTGTTGTCTCAGCACCTTTGAGGATTTTTATAATGAACATAGCTTGACAATTTAATAACTAGTCTGTATCTGGACACAGTTCAAAGTGCATGTGCAGGTATGTGTCTTCAAGTTGCCTGTCAAAACATGGCAATGCTATACATTTTATTGGGTTTTCAGAGGTGGTTTTGCCAGTTCTTTTCTCTGAAATACAGCCTCCAGAATCTAGTGTCAATTGAGTCCCTTCGGGTGAGAAGGGCGGGATAGAAATATTGGAAATAAATAAATAAATTGGTATTATTTACATTTATTTATTTACAGTATTTATATTCCGCCCTTCTCACCCCGAAGGGGACTCAGGGCGGATTACAATGAACACATATATGGCAAACATTCAATGCCAACAGACAAACAACATATATAGACAGACACAGAGGCATTTAACATTTTTTTCCAGCTTCATGATTCCGGCCACAGGGGGAGCTGTTGCTTCACTGTCCAGTAGTAGCTATACTTCCTCATTCCATTCCTCGTATTTTGCTGGCAGTTTTATGATGTTGTAAATTAGTTAAATTAGCCTCCCGCATAAAGCGTGCCTAAATTTCCCTAATTGACAGATGCAACTGTCTTTCAGGGCTGCATAGGTCAACAGCAAGCCGGGCTATTTAATGGTCGGGGACTTAACCCGACCCAGGCTTCGAACTCATGACCTCTCGGTCAGTAGTGATTTATTGCAGCTGGTTACTGGCTAGCTGCACCACAGTCCGGCCAGTACTTTGATGGTAGTGTTCCATCAAAGTACTAAGCAGGACTGGCCTGGCTTATCTTCAAGATCAGATAGGATCTGGGGCCTTTGCAGTATTTCAAATTAAAAGGTAAAGGTAAAGGTTTCCCCTGACGTTAAGTCCAGTCGTGATCGACTCTGGGGATTGGTGCTAATCTCCATTTCTAAGCTGAAGAGTCGGCGTTGTCCATAGACATCTCCAGGTCATGTGGCCGGCATGACTGCATGGAGCGCGGTTACCTTCCCGCCAGAGCTACTGTTTTCGAACTGCTAGGTTAGCAGGAGCTGGGGCTAACAGCGGGCGCTCATTCCGCTCCCGGAGTTTGAACCTGGCACCTTTCGGTCCGCAATTTCAGCAGCTCAGCGCTTTAACACACTGTGGCACCAGGGGCCCCCTATTTAGTATTTCAAATGACTAATCCTATATTACTTGGGTGAAGGATATCTGAATAACTTTATTCTTTTATGTGAGACAGGTTGGGCCCCACCTCCCATGTTACTTCTGGTATGAAACTGAAAGCAATGGGATGCAAGAAAGATCCTGAGTGCATTCAGCAAATACTGCTAGACTGACAAAAACCCAGCTTATCAGAATGGAAGTCTGCTTTATTAAAAATATCTCTCTAACACAATACTGCACAGGAAATAATTCAATATCTGTTCAATGCCCAAGCGTTAGAAGGTCTTCACTGGAATTTATCATCAAAGTCCTTATTGCCCATCTCAATCAGTCTTTACAAAAAAAATTCAATGCTGCAGAAAGAACAGCCAACAGCAGTTTGGGACAGTGTGCCTTCCTTCTTTAGCCTGAGCTATATTTATTCTGCCTCACTCTTCCCTCTCACTAAAAGAGATTATGTGTCCCATGCCAGAAATCCATGAAAAGAACAGTTGGATGAATTACACTGCATCACTGTGTCTGCTACAGATTGTATTCAAATGGAAGTTGGATCTGTTAATTTAAGCAGCTTAAGGGGAACATATATAAGAAGACAAGATGCTGGCAAGGCTGTTTTTTGGTTACAGCGGTCAGTAGCTTGTAATTTGATGGCTCTGATGTCTGCTGGCTTTAGGGCACATCTGGACTGGTGAATACTGTTGGCTAAACAATTCTCAACAAATTTGCTTTTGTTACTGGAAAGTGCAGCAACAGACAGATATAAATTGAGCGATGTGCTGGATTTGATATTTAAAGGCTTACTACTATATAGGCACTAAAAAAACACACGTACTCTTCTTGCTATTTTAATACTGAGGAAGGAGAAATGAATTCAAACTGAGTCAAGGAATAGTCATTTTAGAATTCTTTAGTATACGGGTGTTATCGATCTCATTTAAATTTGCAAGGAAAATTGATGCTATGATTAACCACCCCTTCTTATTTTAAACTCCAGATAAATTGGAAATGGATAAACCAGAAAAGGGGGCAGAAAATACAAGGGTTGAATGAAAAATAATGCCTCCAACTCCTCAACAGATGGCAGTACTGGTATGCGGCAGGTACTGGCTTGTCCAGTAAACTCTCCTCTACAGTTCCATTTGGCGGGAAGCCTTAGCATTGAACGGTTGTGTTGTTAAAGTGCGAAATATGGAACCCTGCGCAGATGGTCGGTCAATGAAACTTAGCAACGTGCAGTCATTGAATTCTTGACAGCAGAAGGTGTCACCCCAAAGGAGATTCATCAGAGAATGCAAGCTGTTTATGGTGATTGTGTTGATGTGAGTACTGTGCGTTGTTGGGCGAGTAAGTTTAAAGATGTTGAGGTGGGAACATCTGACTTGCATGACAAACAAAGAGTTGGACGTCCTGTGACAGCAACCACTGAATTTCACAAGCAAAAGGTTGACAGATTGATTCAGGACGATTGTCGAATCACTTAGACAGAAATTTCAAGCATAATCGGCATTTCACAAGAACGTGTGGATCACATTATTGCTTTGCTTGGCTATTGAAAGATCTGTGCACGATGGGTACACAGGATGCTGATGCCTGAAATGAAAGCACACAGACTTGAAATTTGCTAGAAACTCCTCTTGCATTACAAGAATGAAGGTGATGCCTTTCTCCATTCAATTGTGACAGGAGACAAAACATAGCTACACCATTAGGACCCAGAGACGAAGCGTCAGTCTATGGAATATCGACACAAAGACTCGCCCCAGAAAAAGAAATTCAAGACACAGCCCTCAGCTGGAAAATCATGGCAACAGTGTTCTGGGATGTAGATGGTGTTATCCATGTTGACTTCCTTGAACGTGGAACAACAATTTCAGAGCATTACGTCACATGCTGCAAACTTTGAAACGACAGCTAACAAGGGTCCAAAAGGAAAAGGGAAATGTTTTCCTGCAGCATGACAATGCCAGACTACACACTTCACATGCCACCACAGCAGAACTTCAGACTGGATTTCTGTATGGCATCCTCCATACAGTCCAGATTTAGCACCGTCTGACTTCCATCTGTTCCCAATAATGAAAGATGATCTGTGGGGACATCATTATGCTTCTGATGAAAACGTTGAGAGAACTGTGAGATGCTGGTTGTGGAAACAGTGTGTCGACTTCTTCCGTGACGGCTTCAGAAAATTTGTTCATTGTTGGCAGAAATGTTTGATTGATTAAAATATTCTCATCCAAACCCAAGTAATGATGGTGGAGGCATTACTTTTCATTCAACCCTCGTAACACAATGAAATAGAATGATGACAAATGCAAAATTCTACATTTAGGCCACCCCCCTCCCCCACAATGCACAGGTATGTGATGAGGGTGCATGTCTCAGCAGCATTTCATGAGAAAAGGAAATTTGGATCATAGTAGATCATACATTTAAAAATGAACCAGCAGTGTGAAGCTGTAGCAAGGAAGGAGAATGCTATTAATAGCTTCCAGGGCAAGTGAAGCAAAAGTTACGCCATACTGAGCACAGTTCAAGGCCCATCTGGAGTATTGCATTTAGTTGCAGCCTGATTTTAAAAAGGATATAGACAAGTTAGAGCAGATTCAGAGAGGGGCAACAAGGATGATAAGTGTTACGGAAAACAACGACTATGAGGAAAGGCTGAATGAACTGGGTATGTTCAACCTGGTGAAGATAAGACTGAGGATCAACAAGACGGTAATCTCTAAACATTTGAAAAGCTGTCACAGAGAGGAGGAACTAGATCTGTTTTTTGCTTCCTCAAGAAGGCAGAACCAGTCAGTTGGTTTAAAGTAACAGGAAATACATTTCTTCCTAATGTTAAGAAGATTCCACCTGAACATTAGGAAGAACTTCCTCACAGTGAGGGCTGTTCGGCAGTGGAACTCTCTCCCCCAGACTGTGGTGGAGGCTCCTTCTTTGGAGGCTTTTAAACAGAGGCTGGATGGCCATTTGTCGGGGGTGCTTTGAATGCGATTTCCTGCTTCTTGGCAGGGGGTTGGACTGGATGGCCCATGAGGTCTCTTCCAATTCTACTATTCTATGATTCTATGATTCTTGACAATAAGACTGGTTCAGTAATGGAATCCACTATTTAAGGGTTTCCTTCTCTGGATGTCTTCAGAAGGGGGCTGGGCAGTTACCTGCTGACAATGCTTTAGCAGAGACCCTACATTAAGCAGCGGTTTGAAATGATGGTTCATAAAGCCCTTCCAACTCTATGATTCTAGGACTCTATTTGAATGCTTATACACACACACGCACGCATGCACACACACAAAACCACTATCTGCATATAATTTAGGGTAATCAGTTTAGTACCATTCCATTCCTTGAAATTTCTTGACCAAAACATAAGACAATATGAGGATAGCACATGGGGCAACATGAGCTACATTGCATCCCTCCCTTTCACTGGCAACTGCCAGTAAAATTGTAGGACCCCAGGAGACATGTGAAGATGGCCCTTGTAATGTCAGATAGCTAGAGTGGATGAGAACTGGGAGATGGCCCACATATGCTTTTGACTCACCAGTTTGTAGAACCAGGCAGATGGGTAGCCAGGTAAACAGACTCAGAAAAAGGAAAAAGCAACTAGGACGTAGTTGCAGCAATTGCTGACATTTCCATGGTCACATTTCATGCATGCCTTTTCAATTACAGCATACATAATACCTGAAGATTTCTTCTAGACACTACTATTTGGGCATATGGAAGGCTCATTTCCAGCCCACGTTCTCCCTCTGTATGCTCTGCACTGCAGCAAGTAGAGTACATTAAGAAGGCTTATGATTTATGATATTGGCACTTCGCTTCCTGCTTTGCTTCCAATGCTGTGACGTACTATTTCTCTTTCTACGGCCTCTTTTAAAAATATTCTTGATGCACTAATACGAAGGCAACACATACATTCAGAGTTAGCACTGTAGAGATCTGGTCCCAACCTGGCAAAAGTGGAGGTGGGTTATTCTGGATTTAAAAGTAAAGGTAAAGGTTTCCCCTGACGTTAAGTCCAGTCATGTCTGACTCTGGGGATTGGTGCTCATCTCCATTTCTAAGCCAAAGAGCCGGCGGTGTCCATAGACACCTCCAAGGTATGACTGCATGGAGCACTGTTACCTTCCTGCCTCACATTGGCATGTTTTCGAACTGCTAGGTTGGCAGAAGCTGGAGCTTAACAGCGGGCACTCACTCTGCTCCCGGGATTTGAACCTGCGACCTTTTGGTCTGCAAGTTCAGCAGCTCAGTCCTTTAACACACTTCGCCACCGCGGCAGTGTAACCACTTGTGTACAAATTGGACCCATGTGCAAGTTGAAGGCATGCTTCTGGGGCAAAATTATGGACCTTGGTATGACCCATGGATAAATTTAGGGTCATTCCATGGAGAGGAAAAGGCACCTTTCCCTCTCCCTTGTCATTTTCCCATCCAGGCATTCAAAAAGGGCAGAGGTGGCTCTATGGCAGAGTCAATAGAGGGGGTTGGTGCTTCTTTTAAGTTCTCCCAGGGAAGACTAAGCTCTCAGTTTTTACTACTCTGCTCAGAGAAATGGATGGTTCTTCTTTAAAGAAGAGTTAAGGTTAAGGTACAAATACACTGAAATGTTTTTTTTTAATTGACTAAAATTTCTACATATGTACATGAATATATTCAGTAATTGCAGAGAATACATATCCACTTAATGTCTTAATCAGCCTTGACATTACTACAGACTAAATAAAAGGTAAAGGTTTTCCCTGACGTTAAGTCCAGTCGTGACCGACTCTGGGGGTTGGTGCTCATCTCCATTTCTAAGCCGAAGAGCCGGCGTTGTCCGTAGACACCTCCAAGGTCATGTGGCTGGCATGACTGCATGGAGCGCCGTTACCTTCCTGCCAGAGCGGTACCTATTGATCTACTCACATTGGCATGTTTTCAAACTGCTAGGTTGGCAAGAGCTGGGGCTAACAGCAGGTGCTCATTCCGCTCCCGGGATTTGAACCTGGGACCTTTTGGTCCACAAGTTCAGCAGCTCAGCGCTTTAACACACTGTGCCACCAGGGGCCCCACAGACTAAATACTGCTTTAATATTTTTCTATCATTGGCTAAAAGGGAAATTGAGTGATGCTAATGAAGAATAAATTCTAAGACAGAAAATTTAAAATGCTGGATATGTTTTGCAAAGGCAGAAAGATATTGACAACATCATGCTTTTTGTTAGTTTCCAAAGTCCTCAGACGAATGATGATCTTTATGTCACCAGAACAGCATAATCTCTGCAGTACAGATCATGGTCAACAACGTGGGGCCAAATGGGGTGTTAGATTACATTTATTGGTTGACTGGAAGTGTCTGATAAGACATTGATGTGATCATAGCAGCCTTTTTACCCAGCTTTTTCAATTATAGCAGTATTTTAGGGCAGGATTGCAAGTTTAGATATGAGATGTGATTTGTTGCAGGATGAGGTGCTATAAAGCTCCATTAAGTGGGTGGTGTTTTCCAGGTGTAGAGTTGGTAGACATTGAGAAGTAGCTACCTCTGTTGTGCCTGGATGACTAGTGAAATAATAGCTGTGTTGGGAGGGGACAGCTGCAGCTGAAAATCAGAATTTGGAAATTGATGGAAGACACTCTGGATGTTTATGACACCTCCTCTTGCTCTGTGATGTTTCCAGCATTAATGCTACAGAAGCCTCGTCAAGAATTTAACCTGCCACTCTATTTCAGTGCCAATATGATCTTAGTACTGTATGTCAGAAACACCCTTTGCAATTTTCATAAATTATCCAATTATTATATCCAGGATAGTTTCTGACATTACACGAAATTATGTTATGAACCCTTGGGATAATAAGTTGTGGCATATTGCTCCTGATCCTATTTGATAATTCTAAAGAGAATGGAGTTCATTATCTCACTGGGGATCTGAACCTACTTGTGTGAGCCACTTCTACAAAATCTATGATCTAAATTAAATTGCTAGTCTAAAGTAGAATAGAAATATTGAACTAATGTCTAAATGGTAAGTGAACCCTCAAGTAAATCTTACTGAGTTAGTCAGTAAGCTCTAGTCTCATTCTAACATTATAAAAGTCCCCTGTTCATTAAACCAAAGGGCCTTTCTGACACATACTTGTGAGTTAACACTATTACTCCATTGGCACTTCTAAAATTATTGTTATTCCAAAGAGTGCTGAGCACTTCCACCTTGGGAAGTAGACATCCTTTTCTGTCAAGTTTTTACTTACCTCAGCAAAAGGAACATACTCCTTTCCTTTTAATGTATCGGAGGAAACAATGGTAGCAAATAAGTGCTGCCCAAGAGGGGTGTTATATTTTTGCAATTTTTAAAAAAACAAACGTACACTGTAAGTCAGGTTTCAGGAGGGTCTGGTGCAGCACTAACTGCAATAACTAATTTCCTATGTATTTGGTGCATGGCATTCGTGTGTTCATTCAACTGACAGTAAGACAACAGTGATTTTCGCATGCTATGACATTCCAATATGTTTGTGAAGGCATATTATCCATGGGTGACCATACTATTAGGCTGAGTGAAAAGACTGTTTCAGTAGTCAGATGTTACAGATAAAAGGAAGAACAATATCAGTAGCTTTGTTAAATAATTCTTGGGTCACCTACCAACAAGCTTTCATTGTAGTTGCAGGTTGCCTCTAAAAGTTTGGAAAAGCTAAGATTTTCCTTTGCTTTTAAATTGGGCGTTATCAATGGGACACTGAATGTCCTTTGTTTATCATCCTCAGTTTGATAAACTCAAGAGTCTTATAGTAAAGTAAAAAAAGACTACATGAATTACAGATTGCCTCAAAGACTTTTTATAATCATTGTTTAAAAATGTAACCTCCTTACTTGGTCTTGATGCTGACTCGGTGGCCTTGAATGGGCTAGCTTGTCTGGCAGTCTTCTGTCAAAACCATGTCCATTCTCCAAACGAGACTCCCGGGGCTTGTCGAACCAATCTGTTTCTTCTCGGCGCAGGTGGTAGGCTTTGAAAACCAAGGACACATCATAGGTTCTGAGCCAGAGAGGTGAGTAGAGTACGATTCTGGTGTGTGCAGTCAACATGCATATAGCAGTTATTAATTGGCCATGCATTTTAAAGCAAAAGTAGCAAGCAAGTGTGGAAACAAAGAAAGCCAGGTTAGTAGAAAGCGAAAGAGAAGACTTGTGAGTTGTGGACATTTAATCAGATATGTCAGAATGTCACAACAAATTTTGTTGGGTTTGTTCAGAAAAGGTTTTAAAGATATGTTCTGTGAATGAAACCATTTGCATCAGACAATTACCTGCCCTACTACCACAAAGTCACTGATATCCTTATGGGATATGTTTAACATTTCTTACATATATAACGGCAGTGAAGATGCACCATAGAATCATTCTTAATAGATTCTACTTGCTTAGATTCAGTAAAGGTTCATTCTGAAGGTCTTCTGGAAAAGAAGCTTTAATAGGTTCGGAACCGGCCTATCTTCGTGACCGCATCTTCCCCTATGAATCTGTGTGATCTCTAAGATCTTCTGGGGAGACTCTTCTCTCGCTTCCTCCCCCTTCGCAAATGCGGTTGGTGGGGACACGGGAGAAAGCCTTCTCTGCGGTGGCTCCCTGGCTCTGGAATTCCCT
Source organism: Anolis carolinensis (assembly GCF_035594765.1). Classification (NCBI taxonomy): domain Eukaryota; kingdom Metazoa; phylum Chordata; class Lepidosauria; order Squamata; family Anolidae; genus Anolis; species Anolis carolinensis. The sequence continues at coordinate 95,384,583 of NC_085845.1, read as the reverse complement.
CCCCAGGGAGATTAGGTTAGCACCAACCCTCGCTGTCTTCCGGAAGAAATTAAAAACATGGCTGTTCTGTTGTGCTTTTGAGTAGACAAGTCCGTTATAACCTGGTCCATATCTACATTGAAACTTGCCCTGTTTACTTTTTAGTTTGATTCCCGTTCAGATTTATCTTCCCTACCTCTTGTATCTATTTGATGTATGTCGTATTTGTAATAGACACTCCCTAAATCAGTTTTGATTATCGCCCAGATGTTATCTTATATTGGACCTTTAATGCCTGGATGATTGTTTAACATTTTAACTATGCCGATTTTAACTATGACCTGTTTAAATTGTTTTTAAATTGTGTTGTCTGATATCTAAATTGTTATTTTATTATTTTATGTGATTATATTGGGCTGTTCCCCATGTGAGCCGCCCTGCCGGGGAGATGGAGGCGGCATACAAAAATAAATGTATTATCATTATATTATTATTTACATGTAAAATTTACACATTTAAAATGTATATTTTATACCTTTGGTAAGAGTAGGACTCTATATTACTACATCATACACTGCTTCCTCTCCTCTTTCCCGATGGAGCCCACTACATGACACACATGTTCTTCTGGTCAGGAAAGGGGAGAGGAAGTGGCATATGCTGCCACCCGGCAACACGGACAACACATTGTCCTGAAGGCAACACATATGTTGCCTTCAGGACAATGGGGGGGGGGGGGGAGACTTGTAGTGACGCTTCCTTCATGTGATGGCGTGGTAAGTCACACAATGCTAGTTATGGAGCTACAGGTTCTCCATACCCCCCACCTGGACACCATGGATTTACCACGATACATGGCAAATCCTTGGACTTTTGTGATGAGGCCCTATGTCAATAAATCAAAATGCTCTAATTTGAACTTACACATATATGACCTTCTTGTCATAGGCTTGTCAAATTTTCAAATACACATCATTGAGTCTCGAGAGGTTTCAGAAGATCTGCCCAATCACTTCTGTTGTCTGCATTGTGTAATGCTCAGCTATTATCCATTCTATCTTCTACTGGTTCCTGCACTGCACATAAAGAGACTATTTCTGGCAAGTTACCAGGGCAGTGTTAATTGTCTATGCCAGAATATATCCCCTGCTATGGAACTCTTGATAACAGAAACACTCATCAATTTGGAATATTGGAGATCCAATACTGAAATCTTCCTGTGAACACTTCTGAACGTCTTCCAAATTATGTAATTTTTGACTGTTACCTGGAAATGCAAGCTATTTATTATAAAATACTTGTACATGAGAAAAATAAAAACAAAAGTACTGGGTTTGGTTTATCTTCTAGTTCTGAACTATGCAAAAGGGTAAAATATATATACATTCTAAAATTCAAACACATGTTGTTCATACTCTTTTAAGGGCCGGTCTGTGGTGCAGCTGGCTAGTAACCAGCTGCAATAAATCACTACTGACCAAGAGGTCATGAGTTCGAAGCCCGGGTCGGGTTAAGCCCCCGACGATTAAATAACCTGGCTTGCTGTTGACCTATGCAGCCCTGAAAGACAGTTGCATCTGTCAAGTAGGGAAATTTAGGTACGCTTTATGCGGGGAGGCTAATTTAACTAATTTACAACATCATAAAACTGCCAGCAAAACACGAGAAAAGGAATGAGGAAGTACAGCCACTAGTGGACAGTGAAGCAACAGCTCCCCCTGTGGCCGGAATCGTGAAGCTGGAAAAAATGTTAAATGCCTCTGTGTCTGTCTATATATGTTGTTTGTCTGTTGGCATTGAAAGTTTGCCATATATGTGTTCATTGTAATCCGCCCTGAGTCCCCTTTGGGGTGAGAAGGGCGGAATATAAACACTGTAAATAAATAAATAAATAAATAAATAAATAAGGCATTTGTTTTCAAGACAGGGAATATATAGGGAACAATCTCTGCATATGGTTGTGTGTGTGCCATCAAGTTGCACATCGACTTAAGGTTTTTTTAGGCAAGGAATTCTCAGAGGTTATTTTGCCAGTTCCTTCCTCTGAAATAGAGCCTTAAAGCATCTGGAATTCATTGGTGGTCTCCCATTCAAGTGCTAACTAGGGCTGACACTACATAGAGTCCAAGATGGGATCTGTTTCAGATTGACTTCTTGTCTTTCATGCCTCTACATACAATAAAATCCTAACAACTATTTTTGGACTTCTCATCAGGAAAAGTAATTTGGCATAAAAACGGGTGTAATTTCCACTTCTACCTGTTTTTCCATGCAGGCATGGAATCCAGACATGAGTTTCCAAGATTTTTTTTTTCGTATCAGGAGTGACTTGAGATAAACATTTCTGAATTATGGATTAATGGCTCTGGGTAGAGATTGTTGGACTACAGTTTTCTAAAGCAATTTCCCATCAAGAGATTGGTTAGATAGAATAGATTAAGCAGCAGAATTTATAGTGAATTTAAACACATAAATTATGCCACTGTGATATATTCAAATATTCTTTTTTAAGTAGGACCAAATAAATATTGGTTCTTTTAAAATAAGTGAAGATTTATATACCAGTCAAGAGTTGAATGAATTGGTTCAAGCAGCAACAATGTGTAGAATATTAACACTGGAAGGATTCCACCAAAGTTTGGGTACATGGAAATTTGATTTAGAATATAACACCTACTGGACTGCTGATAGGAATATTTTAGAAAAATCACTTCACATCAGTTCTTACAGAACTGAAATCAACATGCTTCTTACCTGATCTCAAATGGCTGAAGGTGACATTAAAGTCCTACCTGACCAGACTGAAACCTTGATACTTGGAGGCATGTCTTCTCTTCCTATATTGCAACCATTAAAATCTGCCAGGAAAGCTCTCCACTATCTTCCACTAATGGGAAAATTACATTATATGGATGATTTAGGAGAGCTTTCTTTACTGTGGTTCTCCTTTTCAGAATGTCCTCTCTTTGGAGGACTGTTTGATCGGATACTGGCTTAATTTTGGTACCAAGTTAAGAATGTGGTTTTTAGGGCCTAGACATCATGGCTACGTGAGATCGGATTGCAGAGTTCTAATAAACTATAAAATTGTTTTAGATTATTGCTGTTTTGCTAGTTACAGTCCATTCTGAGATATTTTAAGAAAGGGAAGGATATCATTATTAACATATGTATGTCAACCTCATGAATAAGTTAAAGGCAAGTTTGGGGGAAGAAATTATGGATTTTAATATGACCTATGGACAGGTTGAGGGTAATTCTGAGGAGAAGGGAAAACACCAGTATCACCTTAGGGGGCCAGCTACCCTTGGCCACTGCCACCATTTCCAGACATTCAAAAAGACCAGAAATCATGCTTTAGTGGAGAAAGTAGAGAGGGTTGGTTGTCTTTTAGGTTTTCCCAGAACAGACCAAGGTCTTCGTTTTCAACACTGCACTCCAAGAATGGAATGGTTCCTTTATAATGTAAGAATTAAGGTACAGTGCATACATAGCCCTATGGATAAATTGATCCAGATTTTTGGACAAATGTTGTGACTAAAATTTCCATCAGAACAAACTAAGGGCGTGCAAAATGGCAGAATTTCGTTCTGTTTTCTTTTTCTTTTGGGTGCCCCTCTGTTTTGTTTCTGGGAAGATTCCAGGAGATTAGGAGGGGGGCTGTTCGAAGTCATAATTCAGGATCCAGAGTTTTGTTTCCATTTCAGAAATAATCTTTCTGAAAACAGAAGGGGGGCACACAAAGGGACCCAACATTGGAAAAGAAAACAAAATGAAAAGGGAACAAAAAAACAGAATGAAATTCTTCCATTTTGCACACCCCTAGAACAATCATGTATGCACTAGACAAGATGCAAGAACATAAAAATTTTATATGTATTAGCAACTGGTATTCTGATCATTGTCCATAAGACGGGGTTAGAACTTAATGACTATCATGGGCTAAATATATCCTTCAGACATCCTAAATCTGTGGCTCTCAACCTGGGGTCCCCAGATGTTTTTTGGCCTTCAACTCCCAGAAATCCTAACAGCTGGTAAACTGGCTGGCATTTCTGGGACTTGTAGGCCAAAAACATCTGGGGACCCCAGGTTGAGAACCACTGTCCTAAATCATCAAGAATTCCAGCATATCAATTTGGGGAAATAAGAAATTGGATTATTTAACCATAGCATGCAATTAAACAGTAGGAACACGGGATAAGCCAGTGTGAGTTTTAGAGAAAGGAACAGATCAGTGATAGTCATTTGAGAAGACAGTGAGAAAACATGGATTGAGGACAGAAAGACAATATATGGGTGGGGTGACAGAAAATCTGTGATTTGGTGTAATTTTCCTAAGGCTACAACCCCATGCATATTTATTGAGGTAGACTAAGGATATTCATCTCTATTTTGGTCTCGTGCAAAAATGAGTAAGTTTCATACTTTCTGTCAACTGCAGTACAAAAACAAATCTCCTTTTTTTCAAGAAGAGTTTTTTCATGAAGAGTTATTTTATATATATATATATATATATATATATATATATATATATATATCTCCCCTTCTGCACAAATAAACACTTCCTAGAGAATCAAATGGTGTGTATTGTGCAGAACCATACTTTTGTATACAGCATTGTGTGTTTCTGGGAACAGTCACTTTTTTGTGCGCAAAAACACATGTTTCTGGAAACAGTGTTCTTTGTGTAAGAAATGTTTTTCAGGGAAAACCATGGTTGTGGTGCAAAACACCCCATGTGTTTTTCTGTGCAAAATGATTTCTGGAAACACTTTGAGATGTGCAAATACTGTCCAAAGTGACACAAAATTGTCACTTCTTTGTCGTTCTTCCCAACTGGGTTTCCAAATTAATACAGTACTTAATTAATGGGGCTTGCTTCGTTTGACTATGCAGAAAAGTGTATTTAGCTAAAAACACTAAACACACTTTAAATGTTACTTTAAAGTGTATTTAGTGTTACTTTAAACATGCAGTTTACATGAATCAGACTATCTTTTATCTATCACCAATTAACCACATTTATAAAGTAGTATGCTCTTCCATACAATAAATGCATAATGTAGAACTAATGTGTTGTGACAAGTGATGGGATTATTTTAGGCCTTTGTATATGGAAATAGATAAGGATATGACTAATTTTTCATGGGTGGTGGTTATAAATACATGGCATGTCTCTTCTTCCTTGTTAAAGTCTGAAATAAGACAATTCAGACAAGTCATCTAGTAAGTGAGGGAAAAGCGTGACAGCAGCTGACAAACAATAGCTTTGGGGGCAGCAATGCAAGTTTTTTCTTCCCAAAAATTAACACTATCTCTCCTTGATCTTCTTTGCTTTTCTATGTCTATGTATATTACATTAACCCAAACTTACACTTTGTTTTTCATTTTTATGTAGATACACTTGGAGATAACCAAGAAACTTTTATCTCGCATGTATTTTTTCTGAAATAAATAGTTTCTGCCTATTTCTGTCAGGGTTATATCATTCTGAAATCTGCATTGGATGTTTAAGCTGCATTTGGCCTAGCAAACATTTTCATAAAGCAGCCACTAGTTGGTTTCCGTGACTTTCATTGTACAAAAATGCAACTCCACAATTAATCCCATGAAATCCTATGAGATAAACGTGACCTCTGCCCATGCTGTACTCAATGGCACAACCAAATTCAGAGTAATTGTAGGGATTGAGCAATAATAAAGTCACATTCCTATGTAAATATACAATCCAGATTCTAGTAGAATTAACTGTAGAAATAATGCAGTTTGACACCACGTTAAGTGCCATGGCTCAATGCTATGGAATAATGGAAGCTGTAGTTTTCAAGGTCTTTATCTTTCTTTGACAATGGGCCCTTCCACATAGCCATATAACACAGAATATCAAGGCAGATAATCCACAATATCTTATTTGAACTGGATTATCTGAGTCCACACTGCCATATAATCCAGTTCAATATGGATTTTACACAGCCATGTGAAAGGGACCAAAGAGTGCTTGCTGGTGCATCTCCAAACTAACATTGAGCCATGGCAGTTCAAGTGGTGTTAAACTGCATTATTTCTACAATGTAGACAGGGACTTAGATAAGTTGAATATCACATCACTTGAAATTCTACGATATATAGGTGCATGTGGGGTGGACTAAGTTTTAAAAGATCTATTTTGTGTCCTTCTTCCACCATCCTGTTGTGTCATCACCCTCTGTTCTCACAGAACTATATTTGTCCATGAATGAAAGAAAAATTGGATTATGGATTTGAAGATTTTAGAAATGGGGACAAATTGGGATAGTCAGTATAGTGACTACCCCTTGAGATGTAGATATCTTTAAACATTATTTAAATGGGTTGGTTTGGAGAGGGGATGCTTGTGAATATAGTAAATGAAGTCTATCTTTGCAACATTTGCTGTTATGGTGATAGAAAAACAGGATACATTTCAAGATCTTTGCAATATAAAAGCAAAATAATTTTTTTTTTGCTTGAAGGTGCTGAAGATACGAGTTAATTGCCTCAGTCTTTGTATAAATGGTTCCATTGATTGCAATGCCACAAGCCAATGTTCATAGCTGATTTTATATATATAATATATAACTGTAGCTTAGGGATATATGAAGTGGGAACGATGAGGCAATTGAGGGATGTGTCATTAACTTAAATGAAAATGAAACAACTAAATAAAGAAATAAAAAAGTATCAGATCCACCTTATTCAATTTATATATCAAACAAAGAGGTTAAATTACAAATCAGGACAGTCTCATCTATATTGAAATTAGCTTAAAAAATAAAAAAGAGTATAAAAACAAAGGAGTCGAGAAGCTTAGAGTGGTAATTACATGATATAACAATGGTGCACATGTTTTGAATTCTTATTCCCCTTTTTATATTCCTTGTCTTTATTGCAAGCTAGTTTTCTTTCTATTTCTTCTTTGGTGGACCTACATTGTGAAATATGACCTGTATTCTTAACAGTTTCAACTGATTTATGAAGAAATTAATTACCTAGGTGCTTCCATAATGTACAGTTTACTCATCTTTTTTTCATAAGGAAATCTAAAGCAGGATTTAAAATAAAATAACAAGCAGAACAATCTAAACCAAATTAAAAATTTAAAAATACACGAGGGCTTGTCTAGACTGGCTGTATAACCTGCGGTGAGTGAGAAGTCATCCCTTGATTGTCTACATAAAGTTTTAGGACTTTAAGTCCTTATTGTGGGACAAATCAGCTTAAACCCATTTAGCTCCATGCTAAGGGAAGTCGGGAAATAATCCAGAGTTCGGGCAAAACTTTGGAGCAGCACTGCACTTTGGGAACAGTGTGGACAGCACAACCAGATGTAATGTAGACTGGGCCATTGTCCACACTGGCCACTGTCTCTGTCACCTTTCCCCTGTGCTTATCAATGCAGGGGAAAGGGGATTGCTCAGCCCTATCACCACGGTAAACACCTGGAGAGCTCTGAGACATTTCCAGACATTACTTAAACCCATGCAGAAGCGGGTTTAAAAAAACGATCCACCCCAAACCCCACGATCCACGCAAAACCCGGGCCTTCCTGGGGAAAGTGGCTATATGCCGTCCCAATTACTATCAGGATGGCATGCAGTCACCTGAAGCCTTATTTTATTTATTTATTTTATTTACAGCATTTATATTCTGCCCTTCTCACCCCGAAGGGGACTCAGGGCGGATCACATTACACATATAGGCAAACATTCAATGCCTCTTTAACATAGAACAAAGACAAGACAAACATAGGCTCCGAGAGGGCCTCGAACTCATGACCTCCTGGTCAGAATGATTCATTGCAGCTGGTTTCAGCTGGCTTGCTCTCCAGCCTGCGCCACAGCCCGGGCCCAAGCCTTCCAAAAGAAGCCCTTTAAAAAAAAAACTTACTTGGCTGCTATTGTAATGGTGCCCAGGTAAGTTTTTTTTTTTTTTACTTTAAGGGCTTATTTTGGAGTTTGGGGAGAGGGGCTGGGTGACCTCTAGGAGCCAAAAAAAAAATCAAGATGGATGAATGGATTGGGACCAGGGATAGCGTGACGTGATCTCTGGGCCCAATCTACACAAAGCTCACATCTGGTAAGACCCAGATCTTACCTTTGTTAATTTGGAACAAAGCAGGAAAACCTGGTTTGTGCAGACTTAAACCCATGCCAAAGCGGGTTTTAAAAACCCACTTTGTCACGGGTTTAAGAGATGTCTGGAAGCACCCTCCCAGAGCTCTCCAAGCATTTATAGTGGTGATAGGGCTGAGCATTCCCCTGCATTGATGAGCACAGGGGAACGGCGACAGAGACAGTGGCCAGTGTGGATAATGGACCAGTCTACTTTCGATCTGGTTGTGTTGACCACACTGTGCCCAAAGTGAAATGCTGCTCCAAACCCTGTTTTGTTCTGAATTAATTCGGTTTTACTGGAGCTATGGGCCTGTCTGGATGGACCTGGAGAGCTTCTGACAATGGCAGGTGCTCTGTTGCAATGTCAACAGAGGCACCCACATGACCAGGGAGGCCATCTGGCAGCGGTGACAGAGACAGAGATTTAAGTTGATAGTCCAGCTGTGATCAATCAGTTTTGTCCTGGCTAGACCATGTAGATTCTCTTCAGCCACAGTTGTAAGTTGAGCACAGAGTGTGTGGATCTCTCCAAGGCCTCCAGGTCAAATCAGAGGATTTCTGCTCCAGACTAGCCCTGCAATAACACTATGTAACATGAGTTTTGTTCCTGGGTCATAAATGATGTGCAGCACATTTTGCTCAAGTTTTTCAATGAATATCTCACAGAGTCTCAACCAATTCAACGTAATTTGTGGCAGCCACAAAAACCAAGTTTCTGGAGTATAACAACTACTTTTAAAGTAAGTACCGCACAATTAAATAGGAAATAACACTTTCAAACCAGGAACAGAACATTTTTTCAAATTTTGTTACATAGTATAACTGTCCAGTGTAGTGAGCTCTTAAATTCAGAACTATTTATAGGATGGGTTGGAATTATCTAGTTCTTCAGAAGTTGTGTTGCAGCTCTCTGGATTCCTCACTTTTAGCTAGAACTGAGAATTATACTACAATCTTGTCTGGAGGGCTGCACCATTCCCATCTTGGCCTTTAAAAGATCATTGGTGATTACTCATAAGTTTTTTTTGTGTGTGTCAGGAATGACTTGAGAAACTGCAAGGCGCTTCTGGTGTGAGAGAATTGGCCGTCTGCAAGGATGCTGGCGAAGGGACACCCGGATGTTTTAATGTTTTTACCATCCTTGTGGGAGGCTTCTCTCATGTCCCTGCATGGAGCTGGAGCTGATAGAGGGAGCTCATCCGCGTTCTCCCTGGGTTGGATTCGAACCTGGCAGCCTTCAGGTCAGCAACCCAACCTTCAAGTCACAAGGCTTTGACCCACTACGCCATCGGGGGCTCCACTCATAAGTAAGTCAATATATGATTGAAATAAGTTACTAAAATTTCATGCAAAAACTTCACAATAACTAATGTAAATCCCACTAATAAATATTATTACTATATAAAAACAATGCAACTAAATGTTTTATATCCCATCTCACCTGTTTATACTTTTGAAAGATAGCTCAAGATCACATCAAGTGTATGAGAAGCCATTTTACACTATATATTCCACTATATTTTCACCATTCGAGTTATTATATAGACAAGAACATATTTTTCTGAAGTAAATATACTGAAGTATCACTGTCATAGATATACCATTCAAAGGTACTATTATAGTAAATGGCACTGAATCATTATATAAATACATAAATGGATAAATAAAGTAGATAAGAATGATTAGTTTATCATACTGCATAGTATTACAGGCATTTGTTTTACAGCAATTATTTTTCTTGGCAACCACAATAGAGCATGCAGAATATCTTTATTGGACAATATGCATAAAACTCAACAGCACATACAAATTAAAAACAGGCAAGAAACATGTAAAATTCATTAATATTCAAAATATCTTTTTGAAATGGCTTCTGAAACAGTTTTAAAAATATTAAAAACTTTACTCTCAAGTCCAACAAAGCTGAAATTTAACACCAGAACAACACTTTAATTTGCCTTTTTTTAAAAAGCATTTCCAAATGGCTCCATGTAAGAAATTTTTTTGCACTCGTGGTACATAAGCTTTTGCAATTGTCTGGTATTCCAATTTTTAAGATCTTTGATTTTTTTCAACCTGCTACTGACTCAGACTACTGTCAATACATCAGGTAGATGGGGCTTTTCCAAATGTGCAACTTCCATCACAAACATGCTTATATTGCAGAGGTACTGGTTAGGGTTCATATAGGATAATTTATACATACATTTAGGTTTAAATTGTATGTACATGTTTGCTGACAAAATTAACTGCCCTCATTTTTTTGATGTACATATGTTCATGCACAACCCACAGGCTACAATTTATGAAGGTGTTATTATAGCAGTGTGACAACGGAGGCTCTAAGAATACAAAATTTCATGACAACACTATTGCTTCAACTCACAGTTCTATCAGGATTCAAAATAATATTTTTCACTGTATTATATAAAGGAGTCATGTTAAAAAGGTATTCATTTATAAACTGTACTTTTTAAAAGATATTAGGATGCCACATAACCTTATTACACAGAAGTCTAGATTGTCAGACGAATGGATTACAGAATTATGAAGACTATTTATTTTGAGTGGTGTTTTCAGAATTTGTTGATTTCAGTGGCAACTTATCTCTAGATTTAGGGGAAGAAGATAGACCAGTCCTGAATGAATGTTCCTGAAAATCCCAGCCAAAATACTTGTATGAAAAGTAGAGAGCAAGAAATATAGAGAAAAAACACACAATGCAAACGGAAAAGGAAACAAACAATACGTCTTGAACATGCAAATCTATCTATATACCCATCAAGAATCTGAGCATAGAGTTAAATCATCCAGCCAACTGAAAGGAAGATATATATACATATATATACATACACACACACACAATGCAGAAAGAAAAAAAAGTAGTAGTAGTCCCAGAAAGATGATAAAATTAGACACATGCATAGAAATGAGGATTTGTGTTGTGAGCGCGATAAAGCAGTCTGAGGTCTAGTTTACCTTCACTATCTGACATGGCATGCTGGAAGTCATCCATGATGAAGGCTATATCCCGGTCATAGCCACGAGCTCGTGATTCTTCCCTCATATGCTGTTGGACTTCAGGCAATGAATGGCTTGATCCAAACTGGTCTCTAGTATCTGCTGATATAGGTGGCAATGGCCCAGCTGCTGCTCTTGCCATCCCCATTGGTTGGCCCACAGGACTTAACGGACTTTCTTCTTCTGAGTTCTGTGCCACTATTGGAATTCTTCCCCTACTCTGACTGATAGGTAAACTGGTAGGTTTTGTTCTCCCAGAGGGGGCTGCATGACTGAAGGAAACATCTAGTGGTTCAGGTTCTTGGGTTTTCAGTCTTAAAGATGAGCTTGAAGAATCCCTCTTTAGTGACAAGTCAAGCCCATAGACTGACGATGGCCGAGAGGATGGCCTAGATCTGCTACCACTGCTGTAAGGTTTGTCAACCTCATCTTGTAATGTGGATCTCATTGAGGTACTCAATGCAGCCCCAAGGCTTGTACCCAGGGAATGTGATAATGTGGGCCCCATATACTTCTGTTGGTCTGTGATGTTTTTTCGGAGGCCAAATGTTATATCATCCTGGAGAAGCCTTGCTCTGGAGGTGATGCCCCCAAGTGATGATGTGCTTGAAGTCAAGTAGGTTGAATAATCAAGTTCAAGGTCTCTGCTTTCCTGAATAGGTGAAAATTTAGATAATTTGGGATCTAGCAAGGCCTTCTTATGCTTTGACTGCTTCTGGTAAAGAAGGGCTGCTGGGAGCTGTTTGGCAGCTTGTTTCTCTAATGTAAGCCTGCTTATACTATATTTCTCAGATTTGGGGAAATGTCTGTAGCTAGTATCTCCATGATAATATTGTGACAGACCTGCCAGATGGTCCAGACTTTCAGCACCCCTACGGAATTCCTGCTTGATCTGATGCTTTAGGAGCTTAAGTTCATAAGGGTCTTCCATTGGGTCTTCGTCTGCTTTCATGTAGCTGTGCAAGCGGGAAGACGTTTGAAGTGGTGCAAGGAAATCCGAGACGTCTTGCACTCTCCGAGCTTCACTGGTTCGAAGAAGCCTATCAGTCTTGCTCAGATCCTTCTCATGCAGGCTATAAGCAGAGCTCAGAGCTGATGTTCCTTTACCAAGATCCCCAATGTCATCTATTAGCACAAAATTGCGGGCTGTGTGGTGGTCAATATCAGCATAGAATGAGTCACCAGATATACTAGAGATGGGACTACTGGCCATGCTGCTTCTCTCATCCAGTCCGAGCCGTAGGTCTAAGGTGCTGTATTTGCTACCCAAATGGGATACTGCATATGTGTTATCAGATGATGCAGGTGCTATCATGAGAGGCTGATTACGAATCACATCATAATTTGTGGTTATCTTGGGCTCCAGATACAATGAACTTTGCCTTGTTTTTTGTGGGATCACCATCAATTGTGAAGATAGTGGATATGAAGGTTGTGGGGTTGGTGGTGGCTGAACCTGGGGTGTGAAAGACAGGGTTGCAACAGTTTGGAATGCTGACTGTGTTTGGTAAGGAGAAACCTGCTGTTGATATAAAGGCTGTTGCTGCTGATAATGTGATGGCTGGGTGTACGGAGTTGGGGCTTGGGTAGGAAGGGCAGGTGAAGAGTACTGATATTGAGTATAAGGACTTGTAGGAGTTGCAAACTGACTTTCTGGTTCAGTTTGTGGTGGTATAAACTGGTCAAATTCTGTTTGTGGTGCAGTTCGTGGTCTTTCCAAGCCATGCTGAGCCTCTATCCTGGTAGGCCTTGTACTACTAACTTCACTGTCTGACATATAATCACGCTCCTCTGCTACTCCCTGAAGGTAGGCACGCTCCCGCTTTTCTCTTTCTTTTAGTAGTGCTTCTTTTCGTCGATTGATGCCCATTTCTAAATATCGAAGTTTTGCATCTATTTCTTTCTCTTCTTCATCTAGTTCTGCTTGCTTTTTCCGGAGCTTAGCAGACTCTCGTTCTACCAAATCCAGTTCTCTGTCTATATCCTGTAGAATTTTAGCCCTGGCCATGGTGTTACTCCGGCAAATCCTTCGGCGTGATATTGACCCCACAGTTGAGAAGGTCGATTGTGTTCCTACTGAAGCATCTTCTGGAGGTGGGTTGGGCAAAGTCCTCTTGACCTTCTTTTGCATTCCTGATGACATTGCAGTTGAAGATCCTTTAGTCTGCAGCAAAAGAAAAAATACATTCCAATTATTTCTGAGCAATGGAGTGGTACAGGCTAGGACAACTTCTGATCCACTAAGCCGACAGCAATTCATTCACCTATACTGCAGGCTCCTAGAAGTTTTACAATCATTATGTTTCCAACTTTCCTTGAGCTAGGAAAAGTGCAGAAAGGGAAAAACAGAAAGATCAATGATCTGGCACACTTTATAATTAAAAGCTAACTTGCTTGGGGCTATTGAGTTTGGAAAACAACGTAATTATAAGAGCATACAATGCAAGCTTATTAAGTTATGCATGGCTTGAAGGAAAGCAAAGATTTTTTTCTCCTTCATGCAGCAAGTAAATTCAGTATCATATTTAGCATTTGTCAGCATCTCAGTTGGTTTTAAAAGATAATTACATAAATTAGTAAATGATTCATCTGTCAGTTGTTCTTAGCCAGGTAAATTGATACTTCATTGTTCCAACACACTGTATTGTTAATACTATAAGGTAGTGGCAAACAGTGAGAGGAAGGCTATTCCTGTCATTCTTAATTGTGGAGTTTCCAGATGCATCTGTTTTGTCATTGGCAAGAATGACTCTTGCTATAGACCACAGTTTGGAAAAGTTACTTTTGGAGGGCTAGTGGTTGGGTCAGTCTAGTTCCCATGTTTCCAAGCTTTGATATTTATTCCTTGTTTCTAACAGCAAATTCATAAAAGTCTTCTAGGGATTCACACCATGCATAGTTGCTGGGTGGCATTTGGTTTAGAGAATGACATGGCATGCAGACCTTGACTAACACAGAAAACGTGTAAAATGCTCTGCTTAAACATGCAGAAAAGAGAAAGAAGACTTAATTAAATAAAATGAGCACTTTCTTTTGCCAGATCATAAAAAAATGAAAGTCTTAGAAAAAAGAAAAGTCTGTAAAATAAACACTGGCATTACAGTAGAGTCTCACTTATCCAACACTCGCTTATCCAACGTTCTGGATTATCCAATGCATTTTTGTAGTCAATGTTTTCAATACATCATGATATTTTGGTGCTAAATTCGTAAATACAGTAATTACTACATAGCATTACTGTGTATTGAACTACTTTTTCTGTTAAATTTGTTTTATAACATGATGTTTTGGTGCTTAATTTATAAAATCATAACCTAATTTAATGTTTAATAGGCTTTTCCTTAATCTGTCCTTATTATCCAATGTATTTGCTTATCCAACATTCTGCCGGCCCGTTTACGTTGGATAAGTGAGACTCTACTGTATATGCAAAATATTGTTCTGTTAATTTTGTAATGATAGATCATTTTTTCTATGTAGAATTCTTTTAATGTCTAAAATGCATTGTGGTGTATTTTGCTGCATTAAAATAGGTCAAAACCAAGGGCACTAAAGCTGAGAGAATTGTCGTGATTGATTAACTAGATTGAATAATCATGAGCAGAGCTCAGTAGGATGGCAGCCAAGTGAGTAGAAAAGAGATGTATGTCTTACACTTTCTCTCGGTTATGTACGTTGTTCTGTATGACAATCTCCTCTCCTAATCAATGCCTTGTTTTAAAAATAAAAGCAGCAGTTTTAAGTGTACTTTTTCAAATCAGTGTTTAACACTACATTTAGTTACTGTATACATTGTGTACACATTTTAGTTAAAACATTGACCCAAAAATACTAGATCAGCTTAACCATGAATCAGTCTTAAGTGTGGTACTTTTATTCCCATTTGAAAAATTCCCCTTCTCTGGGTAGAGTGGTGAAAAGAGAGAACTTAATCCATTCCATGATGATCTAAAAGAAGCATCTGCTGCAGTATCACTTCTTTTTGAATGTATGGGTGGGGAAATGATGCCAATAAGGGGTTACTGGTCACGTGGTAGAGCAATGGGTTAAACCCTTGTGCTGCTGAACTTCTGACCTGCTGACCTGAAGGTCGGAAGGTTGGCAGTTTGAATCCACAGGATGGGGTGAGCTCCCACTGTTAGCTCCAGCTTCTGCCAAACTAGCAGTTAGAAAACATGCAAATGTAATGCAGGAGGTAATAACGCAGGCTCCTCAGCTTGAAAATGGAGAAGAGCACCTCCCAGAACCAGAGATGAGCACCGCCTCCAAAGCCGGAAATGAAAGGAGAAATATTTGCCTTTGTCTGTGTTGTGTGTCTCATTGTATGTGATTGTAAATAAAGCATTGAATGTTTGCCTTTGTCTGCTTTATATCTACTCTGAGTCCCTTCAGGGAGAAGGGCGGAATATAAATAAAGTGTATTATTATTATTATTATTATTATTATTATTATTATTATTATGATGTGCCACTGGCACCTTTTTCTCTGCAGAATGCTTGACTTATCCATGGGTGATTATCAAAATTCATATTTTGGCTTCCAAATCTGCCTTTGATTTATAACTGAGGTTGATTTATATATGGGTGTATATAGTATATTAGGGCCTTAGATAACCTTTACATTTCACCACTATAGTTGCTGTATCTTCAAAATGTCTCACAGCTTCCTGTTGCCATTTCTATTTTGTTTATCAATTTAAAATCTGAATTCTATCAATTTCTGCCAGTTTCCACATTTTAGTGAGTGCAATTTAGTCTTTTGCCCAGAAATTCATGACTTTTGCCCAGTCCAATGCTTCAACCAACAAATTAAAGAGACTAATGTTCTCTCAGCGTGCTACTATAATTAAAGCAAATTATTAATAATTTCTAGTAAGTCTAGTTGGCCAATTTCTGCTGGGATTTCAGCCATTTGCAGTTCTGTTCCTTTACCAGTTTGAAATATCAATTGCAAATTCAGATTCATACTATCAAAAACTTTAAAGATCTAGGAAACCTGAGACATAAGTCTGCAAGGCTTCTGAGCCATTTTTATAGCAGCTCCTTGTATCTTTTTCTTCCTGTAGAGAGCATTTACTTCTGGGACAGATCTGGATTTTTCCTATTGTTCAGATCTAATTACACATTTTTCTTCTTGTGTCAGCCACAACTGGAAGTATGGATATAATACTGGAACAGTTTGAACACCATATAAATCCCCGTTATTTGATTCCACACAATTTGAAAGCTCTCTCTTCTTTTGGTCATTTCAGCTAACCCCTGGTTTCTCAACTATTTCACCTCTGGTCAACCGTGACAAAATTTCTGCTCAGTGTGTAAAGACTCCATATAATTTTGTCTCGTATTCTGAGGCTTTAAAGAAAAAAAAATCCTGTATTGGTGTAAAGGTTGCCATTTTAAAAACTATGATGGGGATAGTGCTGTCCATCGGATGTGTGTAGTTTTTAACTATTTGTTTTGATTTTTAATGGTTTTGATTAATTTTAATGGTGAATTTTTAATCCTGCTTGTGTTTAATTCTATTTTAATATTTGCATTTTTGTATATTTTAAATTATATATTAATGTTTTTATGTCAAGGTGCTTTGAGTCCCCTTTGAGGAGATATAGCAGGGTATATATAAATACAGTAGAGTCTCACTTATCCAAGCTAAACGGGCCGGCAGAAGCTTGGATAAGTGAATATCTTGGATAATAAGGAGGGATTAAGGAAGAGCCTATTAAACATAAAATTAGGTTATGATTTTACAAATTAAGCACCAAAACATCATGTTTTACAACAAATTTGACAGAAAAAGCAGTTCAATACCCAGTAATGTTATGTTGTAATCACTGTATTTACAAATTTAGCACCAAAATATCATGATATATTGAAAACATTGACTACAAAAATGGCTTGGATAATCCAGAAACTTGGATAAGCGAGGCTTGGATAAGTGAGACTC
Source organism: Anolis carolinensis (assembly GCF_035594765.1). Classification (NCBI taxonomy): domain Eukaryota; kingdom Metazoa; phylum Chordata; class Lepidosauria; order Squamata; family Anolidae; genus Anolis; species Anolis carolinensis. The sequence continues at coordinate 95,367,505 of NC_085845.1, read as the reverse complement.
TACTGTAATAATTTTGATTGTTATTAAGTCGACAATAAGACTTTGTCTGGTTTTTATTCCATTTGACATAACTGGCACTGAAACTAGTAACAGGAAGAGTTTTTCCATAATACCTTTGTAAGTGTTGCCAAGTGTATTCCTTTATGTTAAGAACTATACTAATGTAATGAATGAGAATACAAGTATTGGATACCTTAAGTAAAGTATTCGTTGCAATATATACTACCAGTAGACTCAAAAGGTTCCATAGGGATGGGGCTATGATCTACCACTGTTTCTATTCAAATCCAGTTTAAATTGATATTAGTACAACACCATAATCCCCTTCTTTTGCAGCTTGTATAACAAGTGCCACTAAAAGTTGCTTATATAGAAGATAATATTACATTACTAACATAGTACTTACATATTATATACCATACTTTCCTTGATATGTTTCACTGTAGATTATAGACATCTGCGTGTTTAGTTATATATAAATATAACAACAGCAGCAGCAGCAGCCACAACAACAACAACAACGTGTGCATAGGGGTCCCATCTGGCCCGCCAACCTCTCATTTAATTCTGCCATAACTCTCCAAATGCCATCCTCTGTATTCTTTCAAATCATTTCCCTTTAGACATGAAAATCTCTAAATTAAAACTAATTAGCTAATTAGAGGTAAGAGATTTCCCCTACTATACTCCTATATATTAATTTAGTGGGGGTGGATATTGCTACTGGGCAGAGGAAGGCTAACCCTTTCCATTGCTGTGATTTAAAAATAACCCTGCTACAATGAACACTAGTGGAAACTTTAAAAAAGTATAATTGTAGTGTTATTTTACATTTTACAAACAATCTAATGGTGGCATGAAGGGGATTTTGTATATGTTTTTGTGTGTGTGTGTCTGGGGTTCCAGTATTGGATGGGATAAGCTTTCCAGCCATTCCTAGCTGTAGGATGCTACCTTGAAAAATGTTTCAATTGCAACCAGGCTGCAAAAATCCCTGTAGAAATGAGGGTGTATAAAAACTGGGAGATTAATTTTTAAGGAAGCAATCTCCCCCCTCTCTCTCTGCATGCATGTATGTATGTATGCTTGAGAGACTGAAATATAGAGAAGGAATTTGAGAGATCAGGTCAAGGACCATATGAAAGCAGCTGGGTGCCTGCACCACTTCTGTAAATAGCTATAGTCACACTGCTTTGACCGATTGGTGGCATACAGGCCCAACATATTTGCTTATAACTCCCTAGCTTAAATACATTTTCCATCCCTATAGTCAAGTTAGTCCATTTTAAGATTGTTTTAACCATTCTGTTCCTATTCCTTTTTGGAAAAAGCTATGTCTGAAATTGGACAATGGGCTTTATCCTAGGTAAAAAATTAACAAAAAATACTAAACATATTGTTTATTTTGTCTTCTCCAATTTGAAAGAATTGGCATGAGGTTAGCAGGCATCTAGCCAATTACCGGAACTACCCATGCAATCGTAAATGCTCGTGCATTCCACTGCTTCTCATTTGTGTAACAGTAATGTTTTAATAAAGAGTCATAAAATGACTCACAATTGATTCTAGAGTCTTTCAGTTTGAATAGTTTAGTACTATTTTAGTCAGTCTTTGTGACTGTCTCTGTTGCCTTTCTAGTTTTCGTATGTTAATTTTTTCCGCTGTCTAAAATTCTAGGGGCCTCATCACACTAGAGAAAAAAATCCACTTAAAATCCGTTTTCTGCTTCCTGCAGAATTCTGGGGTTTGTAATTTAGGGAAGAGCCTTTAACAGCCTCACTAAACTACAAACCCCAGAATTCTGCAGGAGGCAGAATGGATTTTTCTCTAGTGTGATGAAGTGAGAAAATGACCCTGTCACAAACAAAATTATTAAGAGATAGGAAGCTAAAATACAACTTTCCACTACTTCCAGTTTGTCTGTTATTGTGTTGTCGAAGGCTTTCATGGCAGGGATCACAGGGTTGTTGTATGTCTTCTGAGGATGCCTGCCATAGATGTGGGCGAAACGTCAGGAGAGAATACTTCTGGAACATGGCCACACAACCCGAAAGACATACAACAACCTTGTCTGTTATTGCATGAAACTGAGCCATGAAAAACAAACAAACAAAAAACCCAAGCAAAACTCAAAATGAAACACAAAACATTGCTAGATAGAAAAAGAGGTATGACCAGTCAGTTTCTGGTCTATATCAGTTTAGCATGGTTTTCTTAATTCCATTTCCAAGTCAGTTTATGATTTTAAAGTACATACACAAGTTAGAATTTTTAAAATGTAGTTAAATTCAACCATTTAACATACCGTTTGCTTTGAATGCGATTTCCTGCTTCTTGGCAGGGGGTTGGACTGGATGGCCTATGAGGTCTCTTCCAACTCTACTATTCTATGATTCTATGATTCTAAGTTGGATGTTTGTAACTCGGAGACTGTCTGTATATTTATAGGTAGTACAATTCAATTTTTTGCATACTATTTCCCATGTGCCCACCTGCCCCCACCCTCTGCCTATGCGGAAACAGTGGTGTTGGGCAAAGAATGAATCTTTAAAATGGTAGTGAGACAACAAGAAGTGAGAGAAGTCTATCCCTTGGCATGGAAATTCCCTCTTGAAAGAGTTTTTATAGGGAAAAGGTGTCTTAACTGAAGCTTTATCACCAATCCTTGTTTTCATGACAAGCCAAATTCACTCACTCACTTGGGAATGGTAAAAGGGAATCATAGAATCATAGAATCATAGAATAGTAGAGAGTTGGAAGAGACCACATGGGCCATCCAGTCCAACCCCCTGCTAAGAAGCAGGAAATCGCATTCAAAGCACCCCCGACAGATGGCCATCCAGCCTCTGCTTAAAAGCCTCCAAAGAAGGAGCCTCCACCACGGCCCCGGGGAGAGAGTTCCACTGTCGAACAGCTCTCACAGTGAGGAAGTTCTTCCTGATGTTCAAGTGGAATCTCCTTTCCTGTAGTTTGAAGCCATTGTTCCGTGTCCTAGTCTGCAGGGCAGCAGAAAACAAGCTTGCTCCCTCCTCCCTTTGACTTCCCTTCACGTATTTGTATATGGCTATCATGTCTCCTCTCAGCCTTCTCTTCTGCAGGCTAAACATGCCCAGCTCTTTAAGCCGCTCCTCATAGGGCTTGTTCTCCAGACCCTTAATTATTTTAGTCGCCCTCCTCTGGACGCTTTCCAGCTTGTCAACATCTCCCTTCAACTGTGGTGCCCAAAATTGGACACAGTATTCCAGGTGTGGTCTGACCAAGGCAGAATAGAGGGGGAGCATAACTTCCCTGGATCTAGACGCTATTCCCCTATTGATGCAGGCCAAAATCCCATTGGCTTTTTTAGCAGCCGCATCACATTGTTGGCTCATGTTTAACTTGTTGTCCACAAGGACTCCAAGGTCTTTTTCGCACACACTGCTGTCAAGCCAGGCGTCCCCCATTCTGTATCTTTGATTTCCATTTTTTCTGCCGAAGTGAAGTATCTTGCATTTGTCCCTGTTGAACTTCATTTTGTTAGTTTCGGCCCATCTCTCTAGTCTGTCAAGATCGTTTTGAATTCTGCTCCTGTCTTCTGGAGTGTTAGCTATCCCTCCCAGTTTTGTGTCGTCTGCAAACTTGATGATCGTGCCTTCTAACCCTTCGTCTAAGTCGTTAATAAAGATGTTGAACAGAACCGGGCCCAGGACGGAGGTGTACACATTTCTTCCCACACTCTCTTGGGTGGGCAGGAGGAAAGGGGCTGGGATAGAGGAGAGGGAGAATGGAAGGAGAAGAGTGCATAGGTCTCTAGGACATACTGAAGGAGTGCCACTGTTGTATGAGCAACTAAGGCCCTTCCTGCTGCCCTTGTACTCCTGCTGCTACTGCCCTCCTGTTTTGGCTCTCTCCTTCTCCTCTCCCTGTTCTACACCTTCTGTCTTCCTTGGAGATCTGCACAAGATCTACCCTCCCTCCTCAAGCTCTCCTCATCGCATGCCCAACCCACCCAATCACCCTCTTGAGTGAGCGAGCAAGGTAATGAATGTATGCATGCTTCCCTCCTCATGCTCCTTTGTCCCATCCCTTTTCCTAACTTCACCTGCCTTTCTGTCTATACAAGTGAGTGAATGAGTGAACAAGGGTACACTTGCATAGCTGGATCCATCAACCCTGCCAATTTGACTTTTTCTTGGTGATTGTTGTTGTTGTTTACTTATTTCCTTTTATCCCACTTTTCTTCCACCTATGGGACTCAAAGCAGTATAAAGATTTGGCTGCTGACTAAGCCTGACATACAACCTCGACATGTGGAGCTATTTACCCATCGTATGCTGATTGCTCTCCCCTTTCACAAACAGAGATTACACGATACATATCTACTTCTGGCCAGTAGATGTGTGGTGTGGGGTGATGGGTTCTCCTTCCCCCTGCTGGGACCCCACGGATTGCCATGATGCATGGCAAATCCATATGCCAATGTGATAAGATCACAAACTGAACAAAAGCTCAAGATGGACCACAGTGTTATTCTTAAATGGCTTAGGGTTGCAGCAATTAATCTATGAATGATCAAATCCATTTAGATTAAACTTGCAAATATGGAGGGACAACTGTATAGCTTTATTGGCATAGATTTTATTTTAAATTTACTAGCAGTAATTCTCAAATCTTTGTATCAGTGTTTACTTGATATAAAATACTAAATCAGTATTTTGCTCCTTATTATGATTTTTTTAAGATATGGAAATCTGTCAGTTTGATTTTTGTGGTGCTTCTCAAAATCACACTAGTATTTTCATCCTAGTGCCAGCTTTATTTAAGTCTGTGAAATTGCTATTTCTTCCACAGAAAACATATGCAGAAAACATCATGTATGCATATTTTACTCACTTTACTTCATGTACCCACCTCCCCATGCACAAAAATGCATGAGTGTTCATTTTTCAAATATATACATTTTAGATATCTATATTTATTTGTGCATAATTTGAGAAACAAGGTGGAATAAAAAGGGGAACTCAGTGTTCACAATTTTTTTTTGTGATGAGAAAAAGGGTATCTATCTGTCTGTCTGTCTGTCTATCTATCTTTTGCTGATAGTCTCAGTGTACATTTTTTGGGAAAAATCATAACTTTTTTATTAATATACATTTATTTTCCATGCCTAGCATCAACAATAATGAAATGCATAACAATATCCCTGGAAAGGATATGGACAAAGCATGAGGATGAACGGATCTGATTTTATGTTTGAAACTTATATTTTAATTTACAGTGTATTTTAATAGTTTTAACTGTTTTATGTGCTGTTTTATATTGATTTGTATGGGCATCTAATGGTTGCCACTGTTGTAAGCCGCCCTGAGTCCCTTCGGGTGAGAAGGGTGGGATATAAATGTGATAAATAACTAAAATAAATAAATAAATAAAGGAGAGTAAAAAGACCTATAATACAAAAGGGATGAGACATTTTATGGCCTATCAAACAAGTAAGTGAAAGCCGCAAAACCCATAAAATTGCATTCTTTTAACTCAGACAGTCTGTTGTCACCATGAGACTTTATCTAGTTTGCAGTGTCTCTCTCAGTACTATGACCAGAATATGATAAAATTAGATGAGTCCCTTAACATAGTCTTAGACCACATCATGAATTTCTTATCCTGTCTTCATATAAATACAAAACAGGAAAAAAGTGAGGAAGATGATTCATTTCCCTAGCATCACTTCTTTGATGGAAGTATGTGTATTACAAACTGCTGGAGAATTTCATAAACAAAATGAATAAATTAAATGTGTGATGAAATGACTAAATCCATAATTTAATGAATTGGATAAACCTTGCAGTTCACTCTTCCTAGTTTGAATTGGCATCATGCTGTACCTTCTTTACCATTGTGTTATTAACAAAGAAAATAAATATGTATCAGATTTCTAGGACAGCAGAACTTTGCTTTCTGAACTGTCCATTAAACTGTTAACATAAACAATTAAGGTTTATCAAGTAATTTCTTGCCATACAAAACAATCAAAGTCCTTACCAAGAAACCATCAGTGTACTGGAAATGGGCTCTGGAAGGGTCTTCAGCTGTTGGACTCAGTGGTTTAGGATCAGACAAAGAGCGCTGCATCACCTTGGCAGACTTAGGGCTCAGTTGAGGAAGTTTGGTAACATCGGCATGAAGAATCTTCTGAGGACTAATATCGTCAGCAATAGGTTTTTCATAGGGTACAAAAGCTGACTCCATAACTGTGGCTGGAGATACAGGTGAAATGGGAGAATAGAGTACTTTGGGGGATTTGGGAGGGGAGGGAGCTACCTGAAGTGTTGGCTCTGGTCGGAGGTGGGATGAATAACCTATTTCTAGTGGTGTCGGGCGCTTTTTATCTTTTAGAGAGGAGGTGTCTGTGTGGTATGGGGGGCTCTGTGTATCTGAATCTGTTTCTGTCTGGCATCCCAAACTTCCCCCTTTGTATGTCTTTTCTGGAGCAGAAATGTGTTTTATTATTTCTACCTTTGCATCTAACTGGGATCTCACAGATGGGGTCCTTATTGTTCCTACAGGCTCAGTTTGTACAGAAATCTCTGCTACTGTCTGCACAGCAATGCTGGAGACTTTCGAAAATGGCTTAGCCTTGTCCACCTCAGCGGTACCTTCATATTTCCCCACATGTGTCTTCCTTCTTGATCTATTGGTAGGATCCCATTCATCTTGGTCCTCATCATCTGTCTGAACACTTGTATCAACACTCTTTTTAACTCTCCTTCTCCTGTCTGTGTAGCCCAAGTCTGCACTGTCCTCATCATCAGTTTGAACACCACTTTCCACTATCTTTTTGAGACACTTGGGCTCTTCTTCCAAGCTCTCATCAATTTCTTCATATGGGCCTCGCAGCTTTGGCATGGAACTCCTCTTTTTCAGCTGCTTTTCCTCTCTTGCATCAATGTCTTTAAGAGACATATCTGAAACAGAACTTAGGATGCCAGGCCTGGATATGTATTGTGTGACACCATCTGATTGAACACTATACCAGGCTTGGCTCTCTGGAATTTCAATCCCTAAGGCAGCAGAAGTGGTGGCAACTTCATCACCAGTCCAGAACTGGTTGTTGGCAGCAGCATACTGTCCTTCAAGAATGACTTGATCTGTGGTTGTTTGTGGGGACACAGCTCCTGAAGGGTCATAATTATATTGATAAATCTGGTGGATTTTTTGCTCTTCCAAGTGCTGGTGGAGTTGCTGTTGGAGCTGCTGAATTTGTTCAATGTGCAGCTGTTGTTGAGCTAATGTTTCCTGCCTCATCATGAACTGAGCTTGCCTCTCTTCTTCTTGCTGATATAAGAGGTGATGTTTCATAGAATGCAACTCCTCCAGCTTTTTTTGCACCATAAACTGTTCTTGTTCCCTGAATCGTTGTATTTCTTGACGTTCCCACTCTAGCTCCTCGGCATAGCGTTGCTGCTTCAATTTCTCAAGTTCTAGAAGCTCACGTTCTAAATCAAGATGTTGCTGTTTGCCTTCTTCAGGAGCAATAAGGAGTGTAGCTTCATCATCAATTACATCTACAAAGGGCTCAGAAGCTGTTGTGAAAACAGGCATCAAGTTGGTTGGTTCAGTGGTAATCACTTCTAAAGGAAGGGGTTGCAGTCCTGGGTCAATGTCAATAGTAGTAATTGAACTATCCTTTTCAGTGGCTGCCGTTGTCAAGAAATTGTATGATCTTGGAAGGGCTTGGCTCTGTTGCAAGTTTGATAATGAGGATATTGTGTCAACTGTATGAAAAGCAGACAAGTCTCTAACTGAAGTACTGAAAATAGAACCTGGCTGTGTGGTGATGGCATATGTAGATGGGACTGGAGTTGCAACTGATGAATAAACAACTCCATTTGATGATCTCAGAACACTCCCAATACCATAAGGGGAGCTTATGGATGAGACCATTCTTGCTTGGGAATATTGAGGTGCACTGATCCCAATGCTAGAAATCACTTGTCGAGTCTCTGGGTAAGGACCAGTGATCTTGCTTGAGTAATCAACAATTTCACCTGAAATTACAGGGCAGAGTTATAGTCCAGTTCCCCAAAACAAAGTCTTTTGATGGATTCTGAAAGCCATCCCATAATGAGTAGAGACCAGGATGAGCTGCATGCAAATCTTCATATTTAATTATTTACTTTAGTAATGCAGAGGGAAGGGGAAAACACATTTTTCTGAACATGCAGGCACATGCAGGTACCTCTTTGTGCAAAATAATTGATGTAAAAATGAAGAAACAAAAAATACACGTGTACATCCCAGCACAGTTTGTCACATAGTCCAACAGAATGTTTAAACAAAATTGGGGAAAGAAAAAATAGAAAATAAAAATAATTCATCCCGAAATGAGAGGAGCAACACCATTACTACATTTCAAAGAAAGATCTGATGCCTTATCATACTGACCTGTCGTTACTTTGCCAGAGGTTAAGTCTACTGCTACATCAGTTGCTCCAGTTGCTTGGTACTCAAATGTGTTCTTGCTTTTGTACAAAAAAAGTCCAGCTTCTGATAAGTTTGTATCTGACATAGAAGGTTTCATTCCCCCAATTCCTCTATAACCATAGGACCCTGAACGGCCATATTGATAGTGATCATCTCTGTAACCAAAACGATCTTCAGGCAGTGTTGTTGCTGGTGCTTGAGCTGTACAGCTCTTGCCAAATGGCAATTTGTAAATCACATCACAACAAACAGCCCTTCTCCCTGCAGTCAAGTCCACAGGTTTTTCATCATCTTCTATTACAGTGGTAACAATTCCTGGAGTCATTTCATCCATGGTCACCATAGTTCTATGGGATTTTGTGGTGCTGAGATCAACTACTCCACTTTCCATTGGTTCTAGAGCAGCGGAAGCATCAATCCAACCATTGGTTACACTTACAGGAGGTACAGTAATGGGCTTTGTAGTGGCCCATGTAACTGCATGTGCTGGAATACCACGGGACAGATTTATTGGCACTTCATCTCTGTCTGGAGAAAGTGCCTTACTACTTGTTACTCTACTTCCTGGTTCAAAATGTTTCAGTGTTGTTAGTTGCAGTGGTGTTGTCATTGCATGCCCTATATCTACAAGACTTTCTGTGCTTGTACTATAACTTAATGTAGCCGTGCAAGTCACTATTGTAATTGTTCCAGGGACTGGGGATAAAGAGGAATCACCTGTTGGTGCAATGCTAAGATTTATGATAGCTGGCTGAACAGTACTTACTGTCCTCCCAGAAGTGTCACTTGCCATAGTTTGCCTTCTCACATCTGCAGATAAGTCCACACAGCTGTCTGTCCTTTCAATGTCCATTTTAGTCAAGGTACGAAGATCAATAACATCACCAAAGACATGAAATCTTCCATTCTCTCTATATCTGGGTGGCTCTATTATATGAGTGGGTTCTGGGGGTATAGTAATAGAAACACTACCTGAGCCACCATTTTTGATTAAAGACACAGTACTCCTGCCAACCTCTGTCGTTATTAACTCTGTTGCTGAACGAGGCACAATCTCAAAAACTGAATGTGCACTAAAAGGAACAGAAGAAACAGTATGTGAGACACCTGGAACATACTTGCCTTGATCAGTTATGCTTTGTGTCTGCAGGGTACTCATAGATGGAGTGAATAATGAATGTGCAGTTGGTAGAGCTTGTTCTTTGTGGGGTGATTCTGAAGGCCAACTGGTAATGGCCTGGCTGGTAATGGATTCTGTTGGCGTTCCAGGTTCAGAGGGCAATGTGATAACAACATACGTTTCCTGAGAGGATTTGGATAATCTTGGGGAAGATTTATTAGAATGTGGAGATAAGGGGGATGTAGGGGATGGCAACTTGTACTCAACAGGGGAAACCAAGTTCAAAGTCATACTGCTGGTTAAAGCCAAACCAGCTGGTTTTGGCTTTGTTTCTGTTGGTTTATAAACAGTTGTCGGTAACTGAGGAATTGTTGGTTTGGGAGCAATAGGAGGTTTTATGACTTCACTAGGTCTGTGAGTGAACACAAGTCCTGCTGGTATTGAAGCTGGTTTGGGTGGGACAGGAGGAGGTGCTGATGTGTATATTTTGGTGATGGGTAACTCACTGATCTTAATAGCAGATGTGTCCACTAATCTGACACTGCTGACAGATGTCACCTGGGTGGGAGCTGCTGTTACTGTAGCCATGGTCAGTGGTTTCTTTTTAGGATAAATAGCTGGTTTAGGTAAAATAGGCGGGGGCGGTGGAGGTGGGGGCGGTGGTGGTGGGGGAGGAGGTGGGGGAGGTGGTAGAAGTGGTGGTGGTATAGATGGCTGAGCAGGAGCGGGAGGTGGAGCTGCCTGAGTAGAAGGTTGAGATGGCTGAGCAGGAGAATAGAGAGAGCTTTGGGAAAATGAGAATGTTTTAGATGTAACAGGAAGTGGAGAAACTGCAGGTGGCAAAACAGATACAATAGAAGGTGCTGTCACTGGAGCTGTGTATGTAAATCTTTGGTCAGAAATGATATCTGTTCCTGTCATGCTGATAGCAGCTCTTCCTTGTTCGTTTTTGTAATCTTCCTTCACAGCATCAGACTTTGCCACATCTTTTCTGGGTTTGCCATATTCTGATTGGAAAGTGTCCAAAGCTGCAGGGACAAAGGACTGGGACTTATATGCTGATACAAAGGAGTCAGTTTCTGATAGAGAAACTGCAGTCTGATCTATGTGGGTTACATTTTCAGCTATAATTGCTTCCTTGTGGGGTTCAATACTCTCCTTTGTGGAACTTGTGGGACTCATTGTCACTGAACTTGTCCCTTCTGAATCTGATAATTTGCTAATCGTATCCACTGTTTCTATATAGCCTGGAGTTATGCCATCTGGTCCACCTACAGGTGAAGAGCTACCAGTGGTGTACACTGAAGATGTAGATGATGTAAGGGAAGATGTATCTGATGGTAAAACAGATGTGGCACTTTCTGAGGCCTCTGAATAAGTCAACATGGTTGTCTCCTGAGAAATTATTTCTTCAATTTCCCGGGCGTAATCTGTGAGATACTCATCTTCAATTTCCTCAGTTGTAAAGTGTTGAGTAATTTTAACATCTGGAATGGGAAGCACTACAGAACTCCCTGAAGATATGTCTGAAACCATTGAAGCTGTTGCTTGTCCAGATGTACTAGCCTTTGTAGCTGATACAGACACTGATTTAGGAGATGACTGGGTTGGACTCAAACCTGGGGTCAACTGCGTTCTTTGGCGTTTCATAAGCTCCTCATAAGCAGCATCTGCATCTAACAATGGCCTTCCATCACTTGAAGATGGTGCCACACTGTCCAATACAATTATTTCATGACTTTCTGGCATGATGTAAGAACTAGACACAATGTCTTCTTGTGGCATAACTGAACACAAAGGGTCTATTATATAATAATCTCTTTGTACATCAGTAGATTTTTGCATAGGCTCTCCATATATTTGATCTAGAGGCTTTATTCTTTTCTCTTTGTCTTTCTGTTGACTCAGTTCATCACTCTCCTCTTGTCTTGTCATGAGGCTTGCCTCCATAGTCCCACTGTAAGCATCTTCTACTAAAGATTCATAAATATAGTCCTCTATTAGCATGCCACCATATAAAGGCTCTTTTTCAAACACATCATCTTTTTCACATGCATCTGGAAAGGCCTTGGCTTTGTTGGATGTTTGCAGGATTTCTTCATATACCTCTTCAGCACTTTTTAAAATCTTTTGACTGCTCTCTTCTTTGAAAATTCCAATAGGCTGATCTTCTGTAGGAGAATATAAAGACACAGCTGTAGGCAATTTGTAAACTTTCTGAACTTCGATTATTTTTTCTGGACTGATTTCAAATGTTTCAGGGTCTGATTCAATACTTGGTGAATATTCGGAACAGGAAGATCGATGTAGTTCTTCCATTTCTGCTGCTTGGCGCAGTTCTTCTGTTGGGGAAGCATCTTCAATGGGTGAAAGATTACTTGGTGGTGTTTTTGGCCGCTCTCGTCTCCTCTGCGCTCTGAGCTCATCTTTGTCTTTTTTAGATTTTTTACTTGAGCTTTTCCTTTGTTGTTGCTGTTGTTGTTGTTGCTGTTGTTGTTGTTGCTGCTGCTGCTGTTGCTGCTCTAGTTCACGTTGTTTCTCTTGCTCTTTTAGCAACTCTTCCTCCTCCCTAAGTTCCTCTTCTTCTGAGGAATCTTCAATTGTGGGAAGAAGAGGACCATGAGTTCGATGCCTGGCTTTACGTTGCTGTTTACTTTCTCCACTCATTTTTTTGTGACTAGGGCTGCTGTCACTGTCTTCATCAAGAGATGACACAGATGTGGGAGATGTTCCTGGGGTGAAACTGGAGGCATGCAGACTAGAAGATCCCTCCCCCCTTGACCTGTCTTCTGGTGAATCTGTAAGACTTTCCATCTCTAACTCTGGTTCTTCATCAAAATACAGACTTCTCTTTGGTTGTTCTGATTCCTCGGAATATTTATTTGTTATGGTGCTGTTGAGGTCTATTGTTTTAAAACGACGAAGGCCACCTCCTCCTGTTGCACTCATTTCTTCACTATCTTGACTTTTTGTTTCCCTGTATTTTGGTTCTGGACTTTCATCAAAGGTCTCATCATCATCATCATGCCAGGAATGTCGCCTGCTAGCATCTTCTTCATAACCTGTACTGCTTTTGCGTGTCATCCTTTTATGCTTCCCAGGAGTCACTTTCTTACTCTTCACTTCTTCCTTCTTTTGACTTTCATTTGTACTGATTTCTTTGAGCTGATTCCTGATGAATTCATCATCTTCAGACCCAGAAGCATCTTCATCAGCACTCATCACCATGATTTGCTTGCGAATGAACTCTTCTTCATCACCTGAACCTGGGCTGTCTTCTGGTTTATAGTCATCACTGCTTGAAGAACCAACACTAGTCCTCCTCTTTCTCCGTGGGACAGGTGAATTCTCACTTTCACTGCTATCTTCTACAGAGTCATAGTGTTGTCTTCTTGTTGGTGTATCTTCTGTTGGGTCGGCCTTCTCTTTGTATCCCTTCTGGAGTTTGCTTCCTTCTTCAGGAGGTCCTCTATCTTTTCCTTGAAGATTCTGCTTTGCAAAATCTTCCTCAACAACACTGTGGGGTTCTGATATAACAAGTTGTGTTTTTGTTTTGTGTGGGTCTCTTGAAGGCTCACTGTAAACACTGTAACTGCCTTTGGTCTTTCCAGACTTCTGTTCAACAAGGGTACTTGCTTGAGCTTCTAAAATTGACAAGACAGTGCTTTCTAGCTTTGCAAGATCTGAAGGACTAGTTGGGCTACTTTCCTGTGAAAGAGCCTCTTTTTTATAAGATTCTTTCAGCATCTCCTTTTCCTCACTTTGGATAAGACTGGGAATTTCACCAAGTGAACCTGAGATCCCATCAGATGAATACCCAGTGTCACTGAGGCCTTGTGGACTTTTTTGCTGCTGTGAACTGGATGTGTCTGATTTGTCATCTTCTTTCTCCTGAAATACATATATAAATATACATAGACAAATATTGAGATCCACTGTTTTGAAGTACTGAATAATAGTTTTACTCATTAACAATCATTGTTGCATTAAAAAGTAAGTTAAATTGTAGGGAAGGGCAGGGAGAGGATGCACTAAATGTAATGGTATTTAAACAATGCAAAAATATCAACAAAGTCATTACTTCCCAATTAACTGTAATGCACTATGAAAATAATTTATTTCTATAGATTTGTTTTGAAGATTATAGAAAAATATTTTAAAAGCAAATTGGTATTATAACTGCTTTCAACTGGCTTTTAATGTTTTTAAATACAGTAATACTGTATTTATATTTATTTCTTTTATACATTTGTTTAATTAATATTTTAAAATTGTTGTAAGCTCTCTTGAATCGCATTTTGGTAGAAAGGTGGGATATATATCCAGCAAGTAAGTAAGTAAGTAAGTAAGTAAAATACTTGAAAGTAAGTCCCAATATACTCAGAGGGTATAAGAATTAAGGATGTAAGTATTCAATTATTTATTTCAGATTCCTAGAAAAATGCTATTTTTAAAAGAGAACTTGTGTGGGGTCTAGGAACATTGTCCTTTTCATTCCTCCTTCGTACAAATAATACTTTTTGGGGAAAGAAATTTTACTGTTTCCAGAAACACATATGTTTTATTTTGTGGAAAAAACACACTTATGTGTTATTAATTTTACTTAAAATAATATGTGAATTTCTAAAACAGTGTATGGGGTTTCTGGCATAAAATGTGTTTTAAAAGGAAATACAATTTTCACATGAAAAAGAAAGTCAAATCTCCCTTTCCTCCAAATTGCTGGAGTATTCCCCCAAACTCACTGTTTGTGTGTAAAACCACATTGTTTTCTGGAAACCATTTTAATTGTCTTTCCCACACAATGCAAAGGTTTCAAATAAATATACCTTCTTGAAATCCATGTAGAAGAAATTTGAGGGAGTTTTGCAGTAAAAACATGATCCCCCCCCAAAAAGCCATGTATGTTTCTGTTTACAATGTATGTTGCTGTAAAACACATTTTTGAAGTCACAAAATTAATAAGTAGTATTTCCATTCCTAGTGGGTATTGGTTGAAATATTTCATGATAGTAGGAATATTCAAGGCATATTTCTTTAGATTTAGAACACCTTTGTTCAAACCCACTCTAGCCTCCTGTTTTTAACACTGTATCCTGCTTGTTGATTTTAATGATTGTTTTTATTGATGTTGATTTTTTTTTTACTGGGATAATTGTTTTATTGCTTTGTTACTGTTTTGTTTGTTTTATCAGGCCTGGACCCATGTAAGCCGCCCTGAGTCCCTTCGGGGAGATGGGGCGGGGTATAAAAATAAAGTTATTATTATTATTATTAGCCATTAAATCTTTTGATCCCTGTTGGCAAGTTATTTCACTTAGATGTAACCTACTTAGAAGAAATGTTTTGACCATATGGATATGTAATCATGTTTTTGTTCCCCAAATTAAGTGTTATCTACTTGTAAGAATTTCCCTGATGAAATCTTCCTTTTATGTTAATAATACACAGAAGTTCTTGGCAGATTGTCTATCATAAAAATCTAAAAATTAGCAAAGGAGACTGTTCATGTGGTCTCTTTGTACTCTTTCATAAACTGCAGTGTTTCAGTCTTCCTAAATACCACGATCTCTGTTCTTATTGAGCTTCTGTTTCAATAAGGAAACACACTCAAAGTTGGACAATATTAGCTGGGTTTGAAGTTTGTTGCCTCTCTAATATTAAATGCAAAAATATAATGAACCTACCAGTGGTTCTCAACCTGAGATCACCAGATGTTTTTGGCCTACAACTCCCAGAAATCCCAGCCAGTTTACCCACTGTTATGATTTCTGGGAGTTGAAGGCCAAAAACATCTGGGGACCCCAGATTGAGAACCACTGACCTAAACTTTTCCATAATTGTCAGTGGTTCTAGGGTAAATTGATTCAGGCCCAGATCAATGTTCTCATCAGATGGAGTTGTAATTGCTGGCATGCTCCAATTCGCCATCCCTTTCACCACGGAGTCTGCCGGCTCTCATCCCATGACACGCTGCAACTTCTAGCAGTCTTGTGTAGTGAAAGGAAAGGAGAACTGGCTCACAACACAGGAAGCTTCCCGTGTTGCCTTGGATCAATTGAGAGAAGCTAGGCGTTGGTCGCTTCCCCCCGTGGGATGGAATTACAAGGAGGTTGAGAGATGCGAGGTGTGGGTCGATGGGCACTGCCGTAATCTCCATGATCCATGGCAGTTCTAGGGGCATATTTGAAGAGGTCATAGGACAAAAAAAGGAGAAGCTATATATCTCAGGGCATGTATGGAAACCAGTAGTATTAGCAGATTAATGGGCATTACTCTCTCAGAAAAGTATATTCTTCATTGCAAAAGTAGCTGCATTAGCACGCATTACATCAGCAGACGAATGCCCACACAGATCAAATGTCTACTAGGATGTGTTGTTTCAGCTGAGGCCCCTTCTGTTCAAACCAATTTTAGATGCTGAATATGATTATGTGGCTTATTACATTCTTCAGGATTGTATGGAGAAATAATATTTATTTTATTCAGAGTGAAATTAAAACTTTCTGGGTTTGATTTATTTAAAAAACAAAATCATTTCATGCAAAATGCTGTAGAAATTAGAAATGTATAGATTCTAAGCAAGGGTTATTTACTGTATATACTCGAGTATAAGCCTAGTTTTTCAGCCCTTTTTTAAGACTGAAAAAGCCCCCCTCGGCTTATACTCGGGTGAGGGTCCTGATTGGCTTATATTTGGGTCAGCTTACCACATGTCCTTGTCTATGGACAACGCCAGCTCTTCGGCTTAGAAATTGAGATGAGCACCAACCCCCAGAGTCGGTCACGGATGGACTTAACGTCAGGGGAAACATTTACCTTTACTATACTCGAGAATATATGGTATATTTATTATTTTCTCTATTATTATTGGTATTATTACATTTATTATTTTTCTCTATTATTGTTGCTACTATTACATTTATTTTACTCTATTATTATTATTATTATTATTATTTTACTCTATTTATTATTACATTTGTTATTTTACTGCATTTATTATTATTATTATTATTATTCAATGTATTATTTTACTCTATTATTATTAAAAGGATATATAAGCACATTTACATTGAAGAAGAGGAAAATAATGATTTAATCAGAGTTGAACAGTCATATCTTAAATTACAGTTTGATGTAAAGATTCAAAAACATTTAAACTACTGATGCCTCAATTAATGTAATTTTATTGGTTATCTCGGCTTATACTGGAGTCAATGTTTTCCCAGTTTTTTTGTGGTAAAATTAGATGCCTAGGCTTATATTCGGGTCGGCTTATACTCGAGTATATACGGTATGTATTTTGGTGCATATTTGATGACATAGAGCATCTTATCCTGAAGTTTTTTGAAATTGATTTATTCTTTGAAGCTCTGTTGGGATATATTAAAGGGCCACGATTGTCGATAAAATTTCAGACAAAGGCTAATTCCTGATATTTTATAAATATTTAAGGAGGCATTTATTGTCTTCCCATTTCTTTCTCTGAATATTTGATTTGAAGAGAACAGTATGAAAAATTAGTATTAATGAAAACAACATTTTCATACAACCATAGTCCATTGCAGTCAAAATTAATTAACTTATATTATTTCAATTGAGTGCTTAGGCGTGTGATTTAGACTTCTCAGACTAAAACAAACAGTAATTAAAATCCCCACATTTCTAGATTCTGGCCATAAGTTATTCAGTGGAGGAAATGAAGAAAATGGGAAAAGAAAAATACTCACTGCCTTTTCTCTTATTGCTTCCACATGATCTGGCTTTGGTAATGGTACTGTTGGAGAAGAAATTTCTTCTTTGGGGTATTTCTGATCTTTGGAAATGGTTTCTGGAATACCGATAATTAAATCTTCTCTTTTAATTTCTTCCTGCCTTCTTGTTTCTGTGAGCCCTTTGGGTTCTGCTTTATCTCCAGTAAATTGTGCTACTTTAGGCTTGCTTTCAGACAAATGAAGTGACTCTAGTGAATGTGAAAATTTGGTGTCATCCTCTTCTCTTTTTATTAGTTGTGCCTGATCACTCATTGCCTTTGAAGAAAGTGAATCGTCCATAGGTATCTTGGCTAGTTTTACTTCCTGAAGTTTAGTGTCTTTTGGAAGCTGATCAGCGGAGGCTGTCTTCACTATTTTTGTCTCATACAGTTTGGAGTCTCCCTTCTGAATATGATCAGCAGATGGTATTTTGGCAAGTTTTGCTTGCTGAAATTTTGGAGCAACCTTCTTAATTTCACTGTCTGAAGGCACTTTTGTCAGTTTTTCTTGCCGAACTTTCGGATCACCCTTTTGGACTTCATGTTGGAGCTTATCAGCAGATGATATTTTTGTCAATTTACCCTGCTGAAACTTTGAGTCCTCCTTCTGAATCTGATCAGCAGATGGTGTTTTTGCTAGTTTTGCCTGCTGGATCTTTGGATCCTCCTTTCGCATCTGATCAACAGAGGTTGTTTTGATCAGTTTGCCTTGCTCGATCTTTGGATCCTCCTTCCGAATCTGATCAGCAGAGGGTGTTTTTCCCAGTTTGATCTGCTGGACCTTTGGATCTCCCTTTTGAATTTGAATGTTATCTGACACCTTTCCAAAATCCTTTGGCTCTTTCTTTTGAATGTCTTCCAAAAGCTTATCAGGAGATGATTTTGTGATCAGTTTTGGTTCTTCCTTTGGAACTTGATCAGCGGATGGTGACCTGGCTATTTTCGCTGTCTGGATATCCGAATCTTCTCCTGAAATACCATGAACAATTTTATCAGCTGATACTGTTTTAGCCAGTTTTTCCTGTTGAGGCTTTATATGTACTTTTTGAGCGCTTTCTTGGATTTTCTCAGCAGAAACTGTCTTTTCTTCTTTCTGAAAATCTGGACCTCTTTTATCCATCTGAGCAGGTCTTGCTGAAACCTTTTGTTGTTGAGGTGATTCAGCAGATTTAATCTGGCTTTGAGGAGCAGCCGATGGTTTGGGAGATGGTTTTGAAAGTACTGGAGGTGTCATTTTGTCCAAATCCCCAAGTTGTCCAGATAACGCTCTTTGTGTTTGGCAGTTTAAACACAGCCATTCTTGTACCTATAAATTAAAGAAAGCATTTGATTAATAAAATAAGTATTTTATCTTCGATAGTAATATTCATAATTATAGTTGCATAGGGCATATTGATTTCCCCAGATTTTACAATTTGCCTTTCACATTGACTACATATAATTCTTGTAATAAAATAGCACAGAAAGTGACATTTAGCATAATAATATGAATCAAAGTGGAAATAAATTTCATATATAAATGTATATTGGTATAGTGCATTATAGAGGATTTCCCAAGGCTATTGAAACAGTGAAAAATAATGTAATACAATAAATATCACCAATGATTATTAAAAGCCAGTCATGTTTCTTAGTTCCTCCTTCTCTATTGGGTGCAATAAAACATAAAAATAAAAACAATGGCCTCAAAAAATAAATAAGCATTCTATTCCCTTTCAATCTGCTGATTAAAATTGGTTCCCATTAATTAGTCAACCAAAACTTTTGTAGATATATCTACCAGTAGATTGGTCTATTTGATAAATTCATTAAAATGTTCAGTCTATTGTAAATAACTAATTCACCCTGAATGCTCTTAACTTACTGCAACATCTGTTTAGCAGGCATGGCATATATATCATTTGAAAACACAGTAGACCTAACGATAAAAATAGCCAAGCAAGAGACAGCTGAGTTCTTCACAGAAATATCAGGTGAAAAGAAAAATTCTCTTATCTCTCTTTCTCTAACGCAGTGGTTCTCAACCTGTGGGTCTCCATATGTTCTGGCCTACAACTCCCATTTCTGGGATTTCTCCCGGCGAGTTTACCAGCTGTTAGGATTTCTGGAAGTTGAAGGCCAAAACATCTGAGGACCCACAGGTTGAGAACCACTGCTCTAAAGGGAATTGGGGAAAATCTATTATAGGATAGCTGACAAAATTCCAAGATTATGTGTTGTCGAAGGCTTCATGGCTGGAATCACTGGGTTGTTGTGCATTATCCGGGCTGTATGGCCATGTTCCAGAAGCATTCTCTCCTGACGTTTCAGCCATATCTACGGCAAGCATCCTCAGAGGTTGTGAAAACCATGTAGTTCTGTTATTTACTAGCCCTTGGACTTGTGGTTCCCTAGCAAGATTATATCAGTTTTACATAACAAGAGATCTATGTGAGTTTTAGGAAAGGGGACATCGACTGTCCCTGTGATGCCAGTTCAGAATCAGTGACATTGCTAGATGACTTTTAATGAGGTTGTCACTCAGAAAAGATGAAGCTGGCTCCATGTAGTCACCAGCTGTGCCTGACAATCTCAAAAACAAACAAAGGAACAAGGCATTGACTTTTCTTTTCTCCAACACCTTGTCAGACAATGTGATGGAAGCTTCCAGAGCAAACCCCATGTTTCCCCATCTTTTCAGACCCTTATGCAAGGGGATCCTCATTTGGTGATTGCTGTATATTAGGCCATACAAGAAAAAAAGAAAAAAACGAAAAAAGAAAGGAAGGATCATAGAATCATAGAATAATAGAGTTAGAAGAGACTACATGGGCCATTTCTGCCATGTAGGAAAAGCACAATCAAAGTACCCCTTACAGTTGGCCATCTAGCCTGTGTTTAAAAGTTTCCAAGGAAGAAGCTTCCACCAAACTCTGAGGCAGAGGATTCCACTGGTGAGCAGCTCATACGGTCAGGAAGTTCTTCCTAATATTCAGGTGGAATCTCCGTTCCTGTAATTTGAACCCATTGCTCTGAGTCATAGTTTCAAAGGCAGCAGAAAACAAGCCTGCTCCCTCTTCCTTATGACACCTTTTCACTTATTTATACATGGCTATCATGTCTCCTCTCGACCTTCTCTTCTGTAGGCTAAACATACCCAGTTCTTTAAGATGCTCCTCATAGGGCAGTGATGGCCATCCTATGACACGCGTGTCAGCACTGACACGCCTAGCCATTTTTGCTGACACGTTGCCGCATGCAGATTGATTGGATGACTATGTCTTTTGTGGCCAAATTTGGTGTGATTTCGTCAATTGGTTTTGTTGTGTACTCCATAGGAATTATGCACATTACATTTACATATATATATATATATATATATTCATTCTACTATTATTCTATTATTGTAGTATATTATCAAATTATTACTGTTATATTATTATTATATTATTCATTATTCATGACTACATTGAAACTAGAATAGAGAAAAATCAGCGTGGAAACTGCAAGAGGGACCATAGATTGTTGTACATGGAAATAATGGTAGTAAATAGTTAGGATTTATTAAATACAGTTATATATTACAATTATATATTTTATTATTTAAACTATACAGTAGAGTCTCACTTATCCAACACTCGCTTATCCAACGTTCTGGATTATCCAACACATTTTTGTAGTCAATGTTTTCAATATATCGTGATATTTTGGTGCTAAATTCATAAATACAGTAATTACTACATAGCATTACTGCGTATTGAACTACTTTTTCTGCCAAATTTGTTGTCTAACATGATGTTTTGGTGCTTCATTTGTAAAATCATAAGCTAATTTGATGTTTAATAGACTTTTCCTTAATGCCTCCTTATTATCCAACATATTCGCTTATCCAACATTCTGCCGGCCCGTTTATGTTGGATAAGTGAGACTCTACTGTACATATTATGAAATTATGGTTTTTTTCTCGAAGTGACACACCACCCAAGTCATGCTCGAAGTGACACACCAAGCACAAAAGGTTGCCCATCGTTGTCATAAGGGATGGTATCTAGACCTTTGATCATTTTAGTCATCCTCCTCTGGACAGCTTACATCTTGTCAATATCTCTTTTGAACTGTGGCCTTGGGCAGAACTCCCCACCGTTTCTGAGAAAAGAATCTTATTCCAGAGAAAGGGGAGTCAGAGAGGCCCAACGGAGGAGTTTACGCTTAGCTGCCAAACATCAAGCTGATTAGGTCTGCTTCCCTTGGGAAATTCTAAGGAGTCACACATCTGGACAGAGTTGGGTTTCGTTTCCCGTTCTTTAGGGAAAGAGCTCTGTTGGCGGGAAAACGAGACCCAATATAGGTGTTTGGCGCGAGGGATTCTTTGCGGAGTCAATTGATCAGCTTGAGGAGAGAGATTGTGTGTGGACTTCGTAATCCCAGTTCCTTGCTTCCCGGATCAAGCTTCAAGCCTTGCCCTGTGTCACGGTTTTACCACGGACTCTGTTTCATGCTTCATGTTTGCCTCGTCTTCAGTCACGGATCTAGCCAAGAATCAAGTTTATTTCCAGCCTTGTTGTCAAGCTTCATTGGACTTTAAAGACTCTGTTATTTCCCCACACTATTGCTTGGCAAAGTGTGTGTTTCGGTCAAGTGGATTAAAACTTTGAACTCTAATATCTTATATTGGACAATACATTTCTGGACTATATTTGACCTCATCTGAAAGGTCTGCTTCTGAACTATATTCTTCACTTGTTTTTATTGATTTTATATATTTCTTTAATAAAGATATTAGATAGAGTCTGGCTTCTGTGTAAGGTTATTGGTGCTCTGCAGCCAGGGTCCTGACAGTAGCATATGGAGTCTCCTCTTCTGGAGGATTTTCAAATAGAGATTGGATGGTCATCTGTCGGGAGCACTTTGATTGTATCTTCCTGCATGGTAGAGGGTTGGACCAGATCGCCGTTGAGGTCGCCACCAACCCTATGAGCCTGAGGATCAGAGACCATATGTCTCACTTGCTAGGAAATAGTATGATGGAAGGTGCAGTTGTTCTCATAACTTGATAACTAGCTTCTCATGGATAACTGATTGACCAGTTTGCGAACAGAAAGTTGGACTGTACAATTCTGTGATCCATTCATACTTTACAATTATACTGCTGTATCCCATTGCAGCATCTTATGGAATCCTGTTTTTTTTAATAGTTTAATGATGCACAAGATCTTTCTGAGAATTTTAAATGAGCCTCCGTAAACTGCAAATCCTAAGGTCCCATAAAATGCAATAAAGTCATTGAAAATGGAATCATAGCACCATAATTGTGTAGTGTGAAAGGAAGAGCAGAGGTAAGGGAAAGGAAAGGGAAGGAGCGGGAAGGAAAGGAAGAGGAAAGGAGAAGAAGAGGGAAGGAAAGGAGGAAGGAAAAAAGGGAGAAAAGCGGGATGCAAATAAAGTTTCATTATGTTGTCAAAGGCTTTCATGGCCGGGATCACTGAGTTGCTATGAGTTTTCTGGGATGTATGTCCCAGAAGCATTATCTCCTGACATTTTGCCCGTATCTATGGCAGGCATCTTCAGAGGTTGGAAACTAGTCAAGTCTATATCTATATCTGCGGAAGGTCCAGGGTGGGAGAAAGAAAGAACTCTTGTCTGTTGGAGGCAGGTGTGAATGTTTCAATTGCTCATCTTGATTAACATTGAATAGCTTTTCAGCTTCAAAGCATGGCTGCTTCCTGCCTGGGGGAATCCTTTGTTGGGATGATGATGATGATGATGATGATGATGATGAGGCTTTGCTCCTGGGAAGGTTCCTCCACTGTGGCTCCCCACCTATCTACCTTGCCACATATTCTCCACATTGTGTGTGTGTGTGTATAAGATATATATATATACACACACAAACACATACACAAATACTAACACATATGCAGGGACCATATGTGCGAGATACATATATATATATATATATATATATATATATATATATATATGTATATATATATATATATATATATATATATATATATATCACACACACATATATATTCTATCCACCTCTACTTTTTATTTTTCAGTGATTGGTTTTGGGGGGGGGGGGGATACTGTTTGATTACACTTGAAAATTACCTAGGGCCGGCCCTGACAGTATTTCAGGTGAGGTCTAACTACAGCAGAATAGAGAAGCACCATGACTTTCCTCGATTTAGACACTCCTTTTGATGCAGCCCAAAATCCCATTGGCTTTTTTAGCTGCTGCAACACACTGTTGACTCATGTTCAACTTGTTGTCCACGAGGACTCCAAGATCTTTCTCACATGGACTGTTGTAGAGCCAGGCACCACCTATTTTGATATTTGCATTTCATTTTTTATGCCTAATTGTAGTATCTTACATTTGTCTTTGTTGAAATTCATTTTGTTAATTTTGGCCCAGATCTCTAATCTGTTAAATTCATTTTGAATTTTGATCCTGTCCTCTGGAGTATTAGCTATCCCTCCTAATTTGGTGTCATCTGGACAGAAGGAAGGATGGAAGAAAGGAAGGAAAGAAATTTACAGATGACAATAAACTTTGCATTATCTGTTAGTTATGCAAGTATATATCAGAGGTTATAGCTCAAACAGAAAATTTTAAAATATTGCTTAAGTAGAGTGTATGCACTAAAGTAAGAACTATTTCTGTATTTCTACTTAAATTGGTCTCTATTGCCCAGCTTTCTAAGGTTTTTAAAAAAGGAAAAACAAATACTGTACAACACCTTTTCCAACATATGTATGTTTTAAAAAAATATCCTGTCAATGCATATTAAAATTTAAAAATTGTGCTCATATGAAGCAATGAAGTAAAATAAAACCTCTGTAAACCTTATTATGTCATCAGCCCTTGGGCTCTTGGTTCCCTGTCAAAGCGGTTCTCTGTAAAATCAAGTTTTGTACTGTGAAGTCATATGCCTCAGCTTAAGTCTCGTTCTCTCCTTAGCTAACCTCATGCCCTGAATACAAGATTTTTCCCAGCGCTATCTTTTCAGTTAGTTTGTCAGACCACATTTGTTAGGACCAAAGAAATGGACATCGTATCATTTCAATAGATTTCACAAAGTAATAGTTTTTACTTCCTTAGGAATGGGCAAAGAGATATCTCATGCAGGGTTTGGCCTTAGTATTAGTTTTGTGTATAGTAACACTAGAAATCCAGTGGTCAATTCAAACCAATATGCCACATTTTATCTTGGCATCCTTGTCCTCTAGCTTCAATAGTTTCCCTTGCCTTGGGGGAACAGAAAAGGGTATTGAGAGTAGTAACCTGGGCTAGAGAGAAAAAAACTTATTAAAGATGGATGGATTTAGGCTATGTGAGCCTATGACACTTGGCCATTTCATTTCAGTATGGCAGGCTTTTGCTCCAATGTAAGTCACAGCTTCCATTCCTAAACATTGTTGTTTGGTTTTGATTAACTGGGCATTTAGATATGAAAAGTTAGACACCCTGTAGTGCATAGCTAACACTGAAAAATATGAAGATTATTCATGAAATTTATCATTCTCTGCAAGAGAGGCACATGCTAAGAAATTATCACCCCCATGAGAGAGTTTTTGCTTCCATTCAGTAAGAGAATGAGACAAGGAACACTCCATTATTCATGAAGACTTCCATAATTTGCCCAAAAATGTCTCTATGGAAAATTGCTGAAAAATAACACACACACACACACAGTAAGTGTACCAGGCATGGCTGATTGATGAAAAAGATTTAATTGATGAAAAAAGCTGAACGAACACTACAAACCACCACCCAAGGAATGCTTTCATTTGGGGACAATTTCATCCTACATTTTGCTATTTCTTCCACTACAGGCAGGCATTCCAGGGTTCTCCATTGCTATGGAATTTGCATGACCCCGCCTACTGCCCTTCCCTTTCAAATCTGTCTGCAAAACAAACAACAGAATTGAGCTACAACTAAACTTACTGCAGGAGTTTGGGCGATTGTAGTTGTAGTTTAGCCTGCACCAAGTCAGACCATTCTAACTCCTACTAAGGAATTTATAGGAGTTATAGTTCACCTACACCCAGAACGCTATAAACCCAAACAATGATGGGTCTGGACCACATTTGCCATCCATACCTGATATGCCCAGATTTGACTACTGGTGGGTTTGGAGGGGAATTGCCCTGGACATTTGGGAATAGTAGGTACTGGGATTTATAGGTCACCTGCAATGAATAAGTACTTCGAACCCCACCGATGATGGACCAG
Organism: Anolis carolinensis; assembly: GCF_035594765.1. NCBI lineage: Eukaryota > Metazoa > Chordata > Lepidosauria > Squamata > Anolidae > Anolis > Anolis carolinensis. The sequence continues at coordinate 95,341,942 of NC_085845.1, read as the reverse complement.
GACCAAACTTGCCACACAGAGCCCCCATAACCAATACAACCTATTGGACAACTTGGTGGAAAAGAAAGTTATAGTTCACCTGCATCCAGAGAAACAGTGACCCCCACCGACAATGGACCACAACCACACTTCGCACAGAGAACCCTCATGACCAACTGAACATACTGCAGGTGTTAGTGGGAAGCCAGGCAATCACCACCCAACAACATATCTGGACCACACTTGGTACACAGATACAAAATGGCCAACTTTTCATACTGGCAGGCTTTCGGGAGGATTGAGCCACGCTTCTAGGAATTGTAGTTCACCCACTCCAAACACAATACATAACATTGAAAGACAAATAACCCCATTCTCAAATGACCCGGGCACCACCGGGTCCCCAAGCTAGTTAATGATATTTAGAAATGCTCTGCTTTTCTCTGAGAACTGGGCTGTTCTTGGAGCTCAGGTAATTTAGCTATGGGAAGGTTGTGGGGGATGTCTCAAGGTAGACACCTAGTCAGAATTGGACCACATTAACTTGCTCCTATCAGCTCCAAATAAACTAAATAAGATGTAGGTTAAGTATACTTGGTCTGATCTTGTTATTTCATGGTTAGCCATCAATGTGATTTGAACTTCCATGTTTGGTATCCACTGTGAGTCTTAGAATCAAACCTCAGTGAAACCTTCAACAAGTGGTATGAGTGCAAGCTACTTTAGCATGGCTGCAACTACTCTACCTGGAGGCCACCAACCAAGATTACTTCAATTTCATCTGGACTAAGCTTCAGTTTATGAATCCCTGGCCCTGTCCATTACTGATTCACCTGCATCTGATGTAAAAGAAAGATTATTCTGGATTATTAGCATACGAATGGCACCACACTTCAAAGCCCTCACTCAGAGTTCCCATTTATCTCTTTCACAAATGTTTAAAGAAGATTTTAAAGTACAAGATACTGTAAATGTCACAAAATGGAATAGCAGCCTCTAATTCTCATAGATTTGAACTAGCTTTGCCAGGTGGAGACAAAATAATCACAAACCAGTGTCATCAATTTACAGGGACCCTGTCCAGAAGAACACAATGGCAGTTTGTACTGAAAGCCTTGGGAAATCTAGGAGCACCAAGAGGGTCGAATTCCTCCTTATTTGGGTGACTAAGATATACAAAACCTCAATGCCACAGCAAGATGGGTGTAAATAATCATTCTCATGGGAGAGCTCCTAGAGTTGCATAGCAACAAACAGCTTGAAAACCACCAGAAAGGGAACATTGATTGTGCACAGATAGTTGTTCCAACTCTAATATGAAGATACAAATTATGTGTGAGATATTCATCTAAACAAATACCCGAATAAACACATAACTGAGAGGAAAATAAATATTCCTTGTGATAAGCGTAATTAAAATGGTAATAAACTGGGATGAAGAAAGGAGAACTGGTGAACCAACCCACTATCATAAATGCACAAAAGCCACATATTTAGATGTCCCTCATGCACACTTTTAAAATATTATGCCATGAAAGATGTCTATATGAATATCCTTCTAGGAAGGAACAAATATCTTTTCCTTTGAAATTAATGAAAGACAGAATACTACAGAATGAATTACTAGATCATGCAAAGCATAATCAATGAAATGTCTTATATCATGAAGGTGGAAATGATCTGGATTTTCTTTATTTGGTTATTTTCTGGATTTATATTCTCTCGTTCACCAAAAATAGGATTCAAGGAAGTGTGGTGCAATATTAAGTGAATAAAATTACAAAACAAGACTAACTATGAAAATGAGAATGAAGTTGCATGCATTACACACAATTAGGATTCATACGCATTTACAGTTTGAACCACCATAAACCTGAAATGTAAATGTTCAAAACTATTTCAGCTAGAGACACACATTTTCTCTGTAATCTTTTAAAATGCTGCAGATGAGTCAGAATCTGACTGGAGCTTAGAAAGAAATCATGTTGTTTTGAAATACAATTTCTACAGTCTCTCAGTCAATGGTTGTATTGGCTGGGGATTATGAGAGCAGCAATTAAAACAAACTGAGGCTATGATTCTATAGTCTGGATCTGACTCAGAATCAATAATATATCAGATTAATAATAGAATGTTAAGCATTAAAAACAGCGCTCCCATCTCAAGATCTTCTTACTGCAGGTCTCTGAACGAAGATCTGAATGCTACATTCCCATGATGTCAGGTTCAATACTTCCTTTCTAGGGAAACATCTGCTACTACTTTTCTGCTGTAAGTAGTTTTAACAGGCATTGCATGGAATATCCTTCCAATATAGGAAGGAAATAATTTCCAGCAATCACCATATTTAGTACATAATTGACAGTAGCATATTCACATGATGTATTGTTGCTATGGTATTACCTTTCTTAAGTTGTTTCAGTCCCCCAATTATCTGACTGAAAGAATTTGAATTTACTTACACCCATGAAAAATGAGTGGTTCAGCAGGTTAAACCACTGAGCCACTGAACTTGCTGACTGAAAGGTTGGCGGTTGGAATCCGGGGGGCGGGGTGAGCTCCCGCAGTTAGCCCCAGCTTCTGCCAACCTAGCAGTTCGAAAACTTGCAAATGTGAATAGATCAATAGGTACCGCTCCGGTGGGAAGGTAACAACACTCCATGCAGTCATGCTGGCCACATGACTTTAGAGGTGTCTACGGACAATGCCGGCTCTTTGGCTTAGGAATGGAGATGAGTACCAACACAACTAGACTTAATGTCAAGGGAAAACCTTTACCTTATGATGACAAATGAATATGCCATGTAAGGTTAATGAAATGTCATGATATGAATGCACATACAGCAAAGTACTGCCCTGAAGTGGCTCAGTCATTGTGCTACCTAACAATTCTATTTAGGCTCAAATGGAAAAGGGAAGTCCAGACTGCATTCATCTGAGATATAATAAAGATTGTTTCCAATTATCATTTATTTCAGAGGTAAATGCGACATCATGTTGGAACAAGTGCCCTAGTGTACATCTTTTGGATAGCAACTCGCATTTTAACATAGCAAAGTGATACTGATTGCTCTCTAGTTCCATTTAACCTTCATTTGGTCATTGTTTGTATACATACTGTCAGTATGTTCACTCTACACACTCTATTTAACCTGCAAAGAAACTAACACAAACGGAATTGGACTGCTGGGTGCTAACTGCTGCTTGGATGAAGTTTATGTTCAACGAAGTCAACCAGCCTTTGAAGATATAAAGCATTGGATGAACAGTGATCAATTGAGTTAAGACTTTAATTTATTGCGTGACTGAGCTCATAACTCAAATCTCTCTTATCTCAAAGTGAAATTTTCCAATGAAATGCATTGAAATGTTATTAATCCATTCTATCCCCCAATCCCTCCCCCAATTTTTATGTGTTTTTAAATAAGAAAATGTACTTTATAAATAACTTATAATGTATAAATATGTAAAATTTAGCTTTGGATAGCATAGGGAAGGGTTAACATCCCTGTGATGTTTGTTTTGCTGTCTGTGACCCTGTTCAGAAGATTTCACATGATATTCTGTACCTGTGATAATTAGATTTTGAAAAATTTGGCTTGCTGTGTAAACAAGGATTGGTGAGAAAGCTTCCGTTGAGACACCTTTTCCCCATGATAACTCTTTCAGGAATGAATTTCCCTTCCTAAGGGTACATTTCTCTCATATGGTTTCACCCTTGTTCTTAACTATGAATCATTTGTAAGTTTGATGTTCGTAACTCAGGGACTGCCTGTAATTTACTGAACTATTTAGGACAGAAACAGATACCCAATGCAACATAATTTGGAAGATAAAAAAACCATGCCTTTCACATAATTAATGTGAAACTCCAAATGAGCCTATTCATCTAATAACCTCCATATCCTCAAAAATATAACAGGAATAAAAGAGAGCATGCTCAAAAAACAAAACAAAACCTGATAGAGTAAGATATGACCTTTTCAAAAAGTCATTAAATTGAGCATTTACTTTTAGCAAAACATAACATTTAACCACATTAGCAGTAAGAAATTTACTAAAAGAAATTCATACTAAACTGGGAGAGGATACAAGCAAGCAAGACTGTTATATCACTTCACTGCAATCAGCAATTTGTTTTATATAACTCATCTGCAACAACTATGGTAACAAAATAGCTTAGAAAATGACATCTGCTGCATTGCCCGAGCTCTGTTGTTAAAAGCTTTCTCTCTGAAATCAGAAGAACCATTTGAAAAACAAGCCTACATCTTTCTCTCCCCACCCCCTTTTCGGCACAGTTCATGCCTGACATTTCAATAGACCAGTTTTCACACCACTGGAGAAAGAAACTGCTGGAAAAAGTGATCTAGGATTTCTATGACTCGGGGTCACACAAATTCACCACCACAGTTATCATTCCTTATTAACTGACAGCAGTAATGAAGTGCCTGTGGGAAAGAGCAAACCAGGAACTGTAACATTTTATTTAATTCTTGGGTTGTCAATACATAGCAGTATTAGGAACCTTGAAACTTTGTACACCATGATTTTTGGAAAATCATGATTTTTGAATGTTTGCCCTATGTGTGTATAATGTGATCCGCCCTGAGTCCCCTTCGGGGTGAGAAGGGCAGAATATAAATACTTTAAATAAATAAAATAAATAAATATTAATCTTAAGAGGCCACATGCTTGGAGAGGAGCCTGGAGAAGAGATGGACATTGTCTGTTGTGTGGTTGTGTGTACTTGTGTATGTGCCTATGCGAAGAAGTAAGTCAGGGTGTGCATATCTTTGTGTCTGAGGCCCCTTCTACACCGCGATATAATCCAGATGATCAAATCAGATAATCCACATTATCTGCTTTGAACTGGATTATTTGAGTCTACACTGCCATATAATCCAGTTCAAAGGAGATAATCTGAATTTTATATGGCAGTGTAGAAGGGGCCTGAGAGAGGAAGAGGTGGGGAATCATGCGTGAGTGGGAAGAGAGAAGGGCAAATTTTCAGAATACAATCATACACAGAAAAAACCACACTGAAAAGAAAACTCAACTTATTTCACTAGAATGTACTACCAGAAAAACATGTTTTGCATTTTGACTAGACTCTGCTGTTGGGTCTGTGAATGTCCTGGTTTTCATCAATGAAACATTGGAGCATACGGCAGAATGGGAAAAGGTCTTTTATTTTCCTGTTTTTTAGATATTGAAGTCGATGAATCTATAGCGATAGAAATTATTTTTGAAAATATTCAAAAAAGATTGAATAACATTTTTGGAATACTGGGAAACTCTGATGAAGAGTTCAGGACTTATTATCTGTACAGAACATTCTATCATATTTTCTGTACAAAAAGTGTGACTTTTGTACAGAATGTGCCTTTAACTGCGAATGGTCTTCAAATGAAAGAACATTGCTAAAATGTCCCATTACTTCCTTTAAGAATAAAATTAACAAAAAATACACCGCAACAAATAGCCAGGAAAAAGAAAGCAATCTTAATTCAGCATTAACATGCCCAAAACACAGATATTGAAAGCCAGAATTTTAAGAGTTAAGCACTCAAAGACTTGAGTTGGATGGATTAATGTTTGTCTTACTTTTAAATTTTTCATTTTATCCTGCTTCTGAATTTTCTTATTCTACCAATTTTTTTAAAAAATTCATAAAATCAAAAATAGGGAAAGTTTGGTGGATATTCTTCACCTCTATCTCCACCCCCACCCCCAATGAAATCTATTTCTGGTCCCATACACCTACATAAAAGATTAATGTTGTGACTGCACCTTCAGGGATTATGGTTGATGGTGATGGGATTCGAAGAGGAAGAAAAAACCCTCGTGATGAGGGTTCACTGGAGGAGTTGCGCAGGAAGCGACTTAGAGAGCTTAATGGAGGATCTTCTGAGGAAGATTCAGATGGGGAGTTTGGGGAAGAAATGGATGCTGAGGAACAGGTGGTGGCTGGGGAAGTGGGCACTGAATGGGCACAGCCACCGGAGATGTCTGGGGATTTGGGGCCTATGGATACTACTGAACCTGGGGTTTCTGCAGGAGCAGATCCCACTTGGGATGCTTGGAGAAGGGAGGATGGTTCTTTAAGTGTTCATGGGGCTAAGTGTGGGCAGGATGATTGGGACTCCGACGAACTGTTAGGCACTCCTGATCCACGAGCCCTAGCTGTGTGGAGTTCGGACTCTGAGTAGATTTGGGACACCTGGTGTTTGGGTGTGAGTGTTTGGTCACCCAAGAGGAAGGGGAATAAAAAGGGGATTTTTGGCCACTTCACTTTGCGTGTGGCAAGGTGTTGCTGAGGCGCCATTGGGATCTCTGTGCTTTCGTGAAGACTGGACTTGGACTGTGATTCGGATGTAAGTTATCTGGGACTGCTCTGCAGCGGAGGGATGGAATGTGTGGGTTTCCCTGGACTGCACTCTGATTACTATTTCTAGCTGCTGATACCATCGTTGCTTGGCTCTTTGTGCCTTTTCATGGACCTGGTTTGGATGACTGCACCCTCTTCGGACTCTGGATTGGAATTTGACCTGGCTTCTGGCTTCGCCCTCTGACTGACGACTACTCCCGGCTTCTGACTACTGGTTTGCCCTTCGGAATTTGCTGCTGCCTCCTGACCTGACCTTGGATCCTCCTGACGATGGCTATTCATCATCCCTTTGAAGCTCTCGGCTTTATCTGCACCGTGGAAGCAGTTTACTGCACTTCTAGTTTGTTTTGTTTTCAAACCAGTTTGGTGTTTTTCTTTTGGGAACTGTCCCTTTAAATCCACAGAGCCGGCTGGCTGTTTCAGAAACAGTTTGGAGCCAAAAGTGGCTTTTGCATTTTCAGCTATACTTCTGGAAGGTTTCAAGTCTTTGTTTATTTTGCATATTTTCTAGCAGTCAACTCAATTTGTTTTCTAAAGCTGAACTGAAGCGTCTTTTAGTTTTTATTGAATGCCAGCGTGGAAAAATAGCTTGGCTTGTTTTTTAGTTATATTTTTGTCCGAACTACTCTTGAAACACTGATAAGTGAAGTGTTTCAAGGATACCCTCTGTGTTTATGTTACTTTTGGCTTATCTTCTGAATAAACTCTGTTTTGTTTGTTAACTGGTGTCTGACTTTTGACAATTAAGTTGGAACAAGTGAAAAGGCTTTGAAACTATAGGTAAAGGTAAAGGTTTTCCCCTGACGTTAAGTCCAGTCATGTCCGACTCTGGGGGTTGGTGCTCATCTCCATTTCTAAGCCGAAGAGCCGGCGTTGTCCGTAGACACCTCCCAGGTCATGTGGCTGGCATGACTGCATGGAGCGCCGTTACCTTCCCGTCAGAGCGGTACCCATTGATCTACTCACATTTGCATGTTTTCGAACTGCTAGGTTGACAGGAGCTGGCGCTAACAGCGGGCACTCATTCCACTCCTGGGATTTGAACCTGGGACCTTTCGGTCTGCAAGTTCAGCATCTCAGCGCTTTAACACACTGCGCCACCACCAGGGGCCCTTTGAAACTATAGGCTGATATAAATCCATCCCCGCTCTTTCTTCAACCGCCTTTTGCAAATGGTAGAAAATTCATTTTTAGGAAGGTATTGGGATTGGAAATAGCAAATTTTTAAATTTCGCTAGATATTTAACTATATTGCTGTTTTCTTTTGTCAGGTAGCTGTTTAGGGTCTGAATCCAATTGTGAATTCTAACTTAAGAGGTAGCAATTCAATGAAACGTGTAGAAGTGTTGACTTACCAAGTTCCCACTGAATCAGTGAGTCTATATTAATTGGAAGAGGCAACGTGGTGTAATGCTTTAGAGGTCGGAATAAGGGCCCATCTACATGGGCCACAAATGACAGTGCTGATATGGAGTGGTTTATTCGAGATCAGCATCATCATGGTTGGTACAGCCAGTCACTGAGCCAGTGTGGAGGCTTGCAGTTGTCTACCCCCAAGCTGGCAAGATGGCTGTATGGTGTTCTCATGGCTCAGTGGCACCAGAACTGGTTTGATGGTACCAGAACACTGCCCTTACCTTGACACAAAAATAGTGCTAGTCAGTAGTCATTGCTCAGCACTTTTAATGAAGATAGGTAGACTGACAAAGTGAAGGGGGTGGTAGTGGTGCTCGGAGGAGAAATCACTCCCTCCTTTTCCTCCTCACTTCTCCAATTCCCTTGTCATTCTGGTTATTGTCATTACATCTGCCAAGTGGTGACCTGTACCATTTTTGCACCATATTAAAATGAATAGACACTAAGAAGACATCACTGAATCAATTCATCCCTAGGCCAACCCATATAACTGTGTAGATGGGCCCTAGGAATCTGAGAGACCAGGATTCACATCTCTGATCAACCATGGAAACCTATTGTGTGATCTTGGGCAAGATCACCTCAGCCTCAAAAGAAAACTGCAGCAAACACCCACTTGCTCAGAAATACCCATGAAAAATTTGTCTTAGTGAGAAATATGTTTATGGGGATTAATAGCTGGGTTTAGGTGCAAAAATGTTTATTCAATCTTAGATTACACGTTATATTAGATTATGTGTTTTTATTTTGTTAGTCACATTACTACTCCTCAACAAAAAACAGAAACCAATACTGTTAACCTAGGCCCCTTCTACACAGCTGAATAAAATCCCAAATTTTCTGGTTTAACTAGAATATAGGGCAGTGTAGACTCAGATAATCCAGTTCAAAGCAGATACTGTGGGATTTTCTGCCTGATATTTTGGGTAATATGGCTGTGTGGAAGGGCCCCTAGTTGTTCAGGGACATCACTGATGTGTTATTTCAATTTCTGCTAGTGTCCTGAACTGGATTTTTCTTTAGTTCTATACACTCAGTTTCTATTTTGGTTCTATTTTTGTCCTATTATATTATTCTTGTCTATAATACATTATATAAATTATGGTCTCAAATATGCTGTCTTGGGGAAAAAAAGAATAATCAAATTAGGTTATATGAAAGCAGGCACGGCCATAATGAAACATGAGAGGTTGGCTAATGGAAGCTTCGGGAGGTTTACTGTAGTAGATATTAATGAAAACAAACCCAGAGAATTTGAGGACAGTGGTTAGGTAACATTTTGGATTTCAAAGAAATAACACATCTTTTCCTTTTAATTGCAGTTTTCTTTAAAACGAGGAAAATCATGCTAGAACATGTTTCCATTTTCACCAAACAAAAAGAATATGTCACCTTGCCATTTTCTGTTACTGACTAAGTTCATCTATATGAGATATCAATGACTACAGCATTTCATGCTTCATACTCTTTGCCTTTTACTACATTTATCATACATCCACAGATAATAATAATAATAATAATAATAATAATAATAATAATAATAATAATAATCAAAGCATTGCATGGAAAGTTCCTTGACAAAATTGAAGGAAAAGCTGACAAGGAGAAGACCTCGCTATGGCTCACGAATGGGACACTGAAGAAGGAGACAGAAGGCCTGATCCTTGCAGCCCAGGAGCAAGCCATCAGGACAAATGCAATTAAGGCCAAGATCGAAAAATCAGCTGATGACCCAAAATGCAGACTGTTCAAGGAAGCTGACGAAACCATTGATAATATCCTCAGCTGCTGTAAGAAAATCGCACAGACAGACTACAAACAAAGGCACAACTATGTGGCCCAAATGATTCATTGGAACTTATGCCTCAAGTACCACCTCCCAGCAGTAAAGAACTGGTGGGATCACAAACCTGCAAAAGTATTGCAAAACGAACATGCAAAGATACTGTGGGACTTCTGAATCCAGACTGACAAAGTTCTGAACACAACACACCAGACATCACAGTTGTGGAAAAGAAAAAGTTTTAGATCATTGATGTTGCCATCCCAGGTGACAGTCGCATTGACGAAAAACAACAGGAAAAACTCAGCGACTATCAGGACCTCAAGATTGAACTTCAAAGACTCTGGCAGAAACCAATGCAGGTGGTCCCGGTGGTGATCGGCATGTTGGGTGCCGTGCCAAAAGATCTCAGCCGGCATTTGGAAACAATAGACATTGACAAAATCACGATCTGCCAACTGAAAAAGGCCACCCTACTGGGATCTGCGCGCATCATCTGAAAATACATCACACAGTCCTAGACATTTGGGAAGTGTTCAACTTATGATTTTGTGATACAAAATCCAGCATATCTATCTTGTTTGCTGTGTCATAAAATAAAATAATAATAATATTTTATTTTTCTATCCCGCCATCATCTCCCCGAAGGGACTCGGGGTGGTAACATGGGGCCAAGCCCAAAACAGAAACAAAATGTGACAAGTTAAAACCAATACAAGTAACTAAAAACAGTATCATCATAACATTCAGATATAAAAAAAATTAAAACACAAAATACAATATAACATCATAGTGACCAAGTAAGGGGAAAGGTAATAAAAAATGAACATCATCATCCATGGATGAAATGGGGGCGGTCAAGTCAAAAAGTTCATAGTTTGAAGACTATGTGCCCGGGCAAGTGTCAAAACGTTACCTGAGATAGTTTGGGGTACGATAGGTAGGAGGGAAAATAAACTGTGAGGAGACAGTATGTCAATGAGAGGGGTCTATCGTGTTATTGGTTGTTCAAATGCACACTTGAAAAACCATGTTTCCAGCTGTTTAATAAAAGCAGACAGGGTTGGGGCCAGTCTAATCTCCATAGGGAGAGAATTCCAGAGCCGAGGGGCCACCACAGAGAAGGCTCTCTGACTTGTTCCAACAAGCCGAGCCTGTGATAGTCGTGGGAACAAGAGGAGAGCCTCCTCAGAAGATCGGACAGATTGTGCAGGCTCATAGGGGGGAAGGCAGTCACAAAGGTAGATGGGTAGATGGGTCCCGAACCATTCAGGGCTTTGTAGGTGATTACCTGCACCATGAATTGGGACCAGAAAGTGAACGGCAGCTAATGGAGCTCCTTAAACAGGGGGGTTGACAACTCCCTGTAAGTTGCTCCAGTTAGCAGTCTGGCTGCTGATTGTTGGACTACTTGTAGTTTCCAGGCCATCTTCAAGGGCAGCCCCACGTAGAGTGCATTGTAATAATCCATCCCGGTGGCATGGGCCACTGTGACCAAGTCCGACTTCACGAGATACGGTCACAGTTGGCGCACAAGTTTTAATTGTGCAAAGGCCTTCCTGGCCACCACTGACCACTGAGCATCAAGCATCAGTGTTGAATCCAGGAGGCCCCCAGACTGCGGACCTGTATCTTTGGGGGAGTGTGACCCCGTCGAGCACTGGTTGCCACCCTATACCCCGATCCGACAAGCGAACTGACCTGGAGGACCTCTGTCTTGTCAAGATTGAGTTTCAGCCTGTTTGCCCTCATTCAGCTCATCACAGCAGCCAGACACTGGTCCAGAATCCAAGGGGTTTCCTTGGATTTTGGTGGAAAGGAGTAGTAGAGTTGAGTGTTATCTGTGTAGAGATGGCACCGAACTCCAAAACTCCGGATGACCTCTCCCAGCTGTTTCATGTAGATATTGAAAAGCATGGGGGACAGAATAGAACCTTGCGGGACCCCACAGGACAATGGCCAGGGGTCTGAGCAGGTGTCCCCCAGCTTCACCAACTGGAAACGGCCCTCCAGGAAGGATGCAACCTGAAACCTGGAGGACACAGCTAAGAGAGGTTTACCCCTCCTAGCTCGTCCAGCCAGGTCTCGGTGATGCATCCCTGATCAGATCCTGAATGATAGATGTTTTACATTGACAGATCTGGCATTGAACACCAGGACCTTCAGCCCAGAAGGTTTGTCATGAAGGCTACCATGTCTATCCTTCTCCAGGGTCGCAATAACTCTGTTGCGCTTCTCCCTGGGAAAAGAGTGACCACCCTTCCTCCTCCACCACACAACCTCAATGGGTTTCCCCAGCCCCGGTCCTCCCAACCCAGAGAGGTCAGCTGGACAAGATTTGCATTTAAGGGCCCTAGTCATCTCTCTGGTGGAAGAGAGCTCTCTGAAATCCTGTCCTGTGTGAAATATAGTGATGATTCATTTGAGAAAAGGAGGAGGGAGTCATCTGGGGAGATAGATCGGTGATGTTGAGATAGAGTTTGTGGGCAAGATGGAAGGATGGGCTGAGCAATGGTCGGTGGACTTTGGGGGGTGTCTTTAAACAGATTCCTAATGATGGGGGGGGGGACCTGGTTGCGGGATTAGGTGTCCTGTATTTTGCAGGATATGTGATACTGTGAGGGGGTGGATCAGGGGTCCGTACAAACCCTCCTTGAATGAATAGTCTGAGACCACTTTAACTGTGATGACTCAATACTATTTAATGGGAGTTGTAGCTTTACAAAGTCTTTAGCCCTCTCTGTAAAAGAGTGATAGTGCCTCACCAGATTCTAATTGCTAGGATTCCATACCATAGAGCTACAGCAGTCAAACTGCCTTCATTCTATAGTGTAGATGTACCCATCAGCAAAACACACCATAAACCTCTTCTTATTTGTAAGATAATTTGCAAAAATGTTAAAGCCAGCACAATAATAATAATAATAATAATAATAATAATAATAATAATAATAATAATAATAATAATATTTTTGTATGCCACCTCCATCTCCCCAAAGGGGACTCGGAACGGCTCACATGGGGGCAAGCCCAATACAATCATATAATATCATAAAATCAACAGTTAAGACATCAAAGAATGCATTTAAAAACAAATTAATGAGTCATGATTTAAAATAGACATAATTAAAGTATTATTTTAGGGTTTCAAAATATAATTTAAAATGAATTTATCTTAAAAGGCACTTTCCAAATTTCTTTTCTTTCTGGCCATAACCTACAAAGCCCTATACAGCCTGTGTTCAGACTATCAGACGGACTGTATTTCCAGATTCAAGCCTGCTAGAGTTTAAAGATCTATAGGGGAAGGCTTTCTCTGGAAGCTCCAACCATCACAAGAGTTTTTGGAAACCTCCTTGGTGCCCATTTTATTGTGGCATAAAACACAATGAAATTAATTAATTAATTTTGAAATATGATTTTTACATTTTAAAGGTCTGCTAGGTTTAAGGAGACAGATGAAATGTCAAGGTATTGCTATGCTTTCTTGCATGTCCAGGAGGAGAGACGAATTTCAGGGCAAGTAGCTCTGGCAAAGAAAAGAAAGAAGATTTTATATGAAATGTGCTTCACAGCACAGGAGGCATCACAGGAGGCATCACAGTTCACCGGCTCAGTATAAAGGGCATTTGTATCTGTTACAGTTGAATACACAGCGGTGTGCCAAAAAGTCAGGAAGGAAGTGGTCTAAGGAGAACGATGGTTGGTACGTGCACTTGAGCATGTTGGGCCATTTTAAACATGGCAGTGAATGTAGGGGCATTGTCATAATTTGTGATTTTGTTTTCCTGCCAGGTCTGGTGGGAAAAACACAGAAACTCTGATACTGGTACTGGGTCTTTTACAATTCAGTGCAGCATCCCAGGGGCTGAGAAAACTGCCCATCTATCACAGTTGCTGTAGGTGTACCCTAGGAAAAGGTAGTAATGGGTTGTAGCTGCTTGGGTCATTGTGTATGCCGAGCAGCCATCTGAAAAAATGGTTTCCCCTCCTGCACCTGGGTTGCCATACTTACCTGAATTCCTTTTGTGACTCTTTCCATAGTCTCTTCACTGAGAAGTAGTTCTGTCACTCTCCCCAAATCTTGCCTGCCTCACCTCTTTGACCTAACAGGGAAATGTCCCTATTACACCGTCACGGTTTTGGTTCTGAAATCACTGGGAATGGTTTGGTCCCAATCTCTCAATCCTAATTTTTGTTAAAGTTTTAAAAGAAAGTTTTTCAAACAGCAATCTTTCATAAAACTCTACACCATCAACTTAAAGCAATAAATATGCAGGATAGCAATGTAATATTTTAATTAAAAATGAAAAAGGCCTTAGCTGACTGGGACTTGATTAGAATTTTAAAAAAATCTGAGAAGCATCTCAGAATTTAGGTGGGTATTTATAAATATATATATTAAATATATATTAAATATATTTATATTATATTAAATTATATTAAATTTCTAAAAAACGGTAATGGCAAAATATGAAAGAAGTTTGAAAATGGTTAAAACATGTTTCGAGATTGCTGCAAAACCACAACAAAGAGAACCTTAGACAGAAAATGTTCACGTTTTGGGACAAAATTCACATGAGATATTTTTTGTTCAGAAACTAGCATTTTCTATGCAGGAAAAAAAACAATCTACGTGTGTTGGTTTCTCTGCCAAAAGTGCTAAGTTTTGGCACATGATAAATCCTGAACTGCAAACAGCTTTTGGAAATTTTATTTTTGCAGTGGAAATAAAATTGCTAAAATTACTCACTGCTCCCTTTAAGAATCAAAAATTGCATCCATGTTGAGTGGAACCTGTATTTTAATTTCATTACATGTCAAATAAATAAGTGTAATACATAGAAGTGCTAAAAGCCTATGATGGGGAAGTTACCCATGGCCCAGGATTCTCTCTTTCTCATTCAGATTCTGTTTTCCCTGGATTGGCACATTACAGTTAAATGAAAATGCTTTCAAGGCCATTTGTATTCAACAGAGCAACTGAGGACCTTTATCACATTAGGAAATACTCCGTTTCTGAGATTGTTTGAGAAAGATTTTGAATCAGTCCCATCAGATGACATTTGCCCCATCCTGTCAGAATTCCATCAGAATCTGTCTGCAGAATGCCTTGCAGAAATGGATTATTTGCAGACTGGAATTCCAATCGTGCTTTTTGAAATGCTACAGATTGTTCTGATGCTAAAATACTGTTTTTGTATGCAATGGGAAAATCTTTATGCAACTATACCATTTAAAAGGTCATAGAGTAATGTAGGGGGTGTTTTGAATGGATTGGGAGCAGCCAGCCTTCCATGGTGTGATGAGTCAAAGCGCAGTATTTTCAAATCCTAAGAATCGTAATAATCAGGTGTGGTGAGGAGAGTATGCATCCCATCTAAATACAGTATGCATGCAGTCCTAAAAAAATATGGGATGCATACTGATATAATCAAGATTATATCCCAATGTAATAAGATCCTAAGATGCTTAACTCGCAGAAATGCTGCCACTCAGAACTTTTATCCTCATTGGTACATGTTTAGTAAAATGCATCATTATTCGGTACTAAAAAAGGCAACTTAGTATCAGGTATTCCCATTTCATCCTGTTGTGTGTGTCTATAAGTATTCATCCCTGTAGTTTGTCATTGTGTACAAGAAATACATTGTGTATATTTGAAAGAGATTTAATGAAACAATTTAAGACCAAAATGTGATTTTGGCTTGTTTGAGAAAACCATAGTTCAAACTAACGAGCATTATCATTTCAGATGAAACAACTGGGACACAGATATAATAATATAATAACTTTATTTTTGTACACAGCCTCCATCTCCCCCAAAGAGACTCCCCAAAGAGACATATGGCACAAGGTGCCTTAAACAACGCATAAAATAAACAAACAGTACAATATAAAATAAAATCACTAGTATATAAAACAACAATTTGAACTCTGAACAGTGCCAATAACCTAAAGTGTCATCTGTCATAAGAACATGGCCAACTGTAAACAAGAAGGAAGGAAAGGGATAGTGCAAGTTTTAGTTAAGGAACAAGGGAATGGGATAAAAGTGCTGTGCTGTATCATAATTGCAGACCATTGGGCTAGACATTCTCAAAGGCTTGTCTTTGAGAACATCCAAGTCTTCAATTCCCTTTATAAGGAGGATAGGGTGGGGGCCGGACTAATTTCCCTGGGGAGATATTTCCAGCTTCTTCTAGCATATGAAGCAGGAGGAGGACATGAGTGCACTGGCATATAATGAAGTGTAACACAGATTGAACTGCATTTAACTGGATTATATGAATCTACAGTGCCATATAATCCAGTTCAATGCAGTTATTCCACATTATTAAACTGGAGTCTATGGCAGTGTAGATCTAGCCTAATACATACAAACTTAAGTATTGCTTTAGCTTTGCATCTGAGAGGGACTACTATCATTTAAGGAGGTGATAAACTCAACTTTTTATCTAGAATTTTCCAGTTGATTTCCCATTTATGTATTTATTCAGATCCCTTGAATTGCTATAAGCTTAAAGTAATTTATTTTCAGAAGTAGTACTTCCAAACCAACCTTCAGCTCTAATTCATTTTCTTCTAATTCTAGAAAGCTTCTATTGGCACAGCACTAATAATGTTCATCCAGTAATGCAGCACATGGCATCAGTGTGTTCTCAATGTTTTATAAGAGAGTCTTTTGTCAAATAGATATAATTAGCCTTTTAAAGCTGTCAATGCAAACCACATTCTCTTGGCTCTGTAGTTCAGTGAGATGATCTAATCAACTCATTGGTGGAAAGATTGCCACCAGAACAGACGGACCTTAGTGTATGGAGTGAGAGGCCATGCCTCTAAGGCAGTGGTTCTCAACCTGTGAGTCCCCAGATGTTTTGGCCTTCAACTCCCAAAAATCCTAACAGCTAGTAAACTGCCTGGGATTTCTCGGAGTTGTAGGCCAAAGCACCTGGGGACCCACAGGTTGAGAACCACTGTTTTAGTGTGTTCACTGAGAATTAAGAAACCAAGCCAGGAGTCATCCAGAAATACATATGCCTCTGTGGTCAAAAGAAGATGCTTTTAATGTGATTCGCACATAAATCCAAATATATGATTTTTTTTCATGTTGACTATACACATGCAAACTGCCTTTGGTTTGGGGTAGGAATTGATCCTCCACCAAGCAAAAGAGTTTCCCACTCCCGTCCAAAAGAAGTTCTTCAACAATTTTTAAATAAAAATTTATCCATGCGAAAGTATAATCAGCCTAATTCAATTCATGTTTCTGGAGCACTGTTAAAACTGTTACTACAAAATGAAAAAATATGCTTGAACCAAAACAGTATCTATAAAGAGCTGTCCACCAAAGCAGAGTGACAGAATAAGGAAGCTGAGGAAGAAAACAAGAGCCCAAGGATAACGCTAAAGCTGCCAGAAAGATCCACAGCTGAAACTGTCCATGGGACAACTATTACTTGTATATACTCATGCAAACAACAAAACAAAACAAAAAACCAAACCCCTCTGGCCTTTAAGGAGTTTTGGAAAGAAAAACAAATTCATAAAGGCATGTGAAAGACACAGCAAACCTATGGGGGAAAGGTTTTCTTTTCTGATTACACAGACATTGAACTTTGGCCTTGCTACAAAACATAATATATGACACAAAGTTAAGAATGTTGGTTATCCTGAGAACACTATTCCCATGAGGAAACATGCTGGTTGTACTACTGTGGAAGGAAGTCCTGGTAATAATGAAATGAATGAGATTGTAACTAGAGCAATGTTGACAGAAAGCTCAGCATGAATCCATTCAAACATACAGTTTGACTGATGGGTTACTGCATGGCAATACTGACAGCAAGAAAATTTCTTTTCTACCATCTCTACATCTTTAAAGTGCTGGTCAGCAGATCTGTTTTGAATGGTTGGTTTTTATACACACTGGAGTGGAAGGATAACAACCTACACTTCTTGACAGCATGCTGTCAACTTGCCTGCCATTTTTAAGATTAAATTGCTAGAGTATATTCTGATATGGACGCTATAGGTAATACAAATAGAGTGGAGGTAACTTTAGCCCCTGACTGTACAGTGAAAATAGATTTTTCAGTTTACATACACTTGATCATCCACATTTGCAGGTTTAAACTTTCGTAGATTTGATTATTCATGGATATGATTAATACTGTATGCATTTCTAACAGAGCCGGTCCAACAATGAGGCGAATTAAGAGGTCGCTTTGGGCGCAAAACATACGGGAGCGCAGTCGAGACTGCTTTTTCTGTTGATTTGTTGTAAAACATGATGTTTTGGTGCTTAATTTGTAAAATCTTAATGTAATTTGATGTTTAATAGGCTTTTCCTTAATCCCTCCTTATTATCCAACATTTTCGCTTATCCAACGCTTTTATTTTTCAGTAATTGTTTTTTTTTTGGGGGGGGGGGCACCAAAATTCTGTTCGCCTACACTTGAAAAATACCTAGGGCCGGCTCTGATTTCTAGGAATCTCTAGGTCAGGAATACGTAAACATTTTTGTCTTAGGTCCACATTGCAGGCCCGGCCCAGAGAGCTAGGCAAGGAAGGAGGGCAAGAGGGACTACAATGGGGTGGGGTGGGCCAGTGAGGAGGTGGGGCCAGAGCAGAAGGGATGGGGCAATTGCCCTGATTCTCCCCAAATTCTCCACCTTGATCCTTGAGCCATCCCTTTGGCATAAGGACAGGGTCGTATGCTCCATCCATATGCCTGGAGGAGGGTGAGACAGGCGGTGGCAGAGAGGGACTCCAGAGACCTCTCCATTGTTGCCTGCTTTCTTGAAGGCATCCTCCTAGCATAAGGACAGGGCCGCTCACCCCATTCTTATGCTGGGAGGAGGGTGTAAAGAAGGCACGTGGTGGTTGAGAGTGTTATGGAGGTCTCCCAGGTGCCATGTGCCTTCCTTCTCCATCCACTGCATTCTTATGCCCAGAGTACAGGGGAAATTAGTAGGGCCGGACAAATGTGCCCAGAGGGCTGCATCTGGCATATGGGCCTTAGTTTGCCCATGCCTACTCTAGGTCCTCCAGGGGGACTCTATGAACAGTTTCTGCCAAATTGCTTGCATACAACTTGCCCCAGTGGAAGATTACCATCACGCGACCCTGGAGGACCTTGAGATTCCTAGAGAGATGGTCATTTGGTTTAAAACACACATTTTTTTCATTTATGGTTTTCCTGCTTTCATGGGGATCCAGCACCCAATGAAAATGGAGAGCCTACTGTAACAAGAAGATATGGGAAAGATTCTTGGAATATTTTTCTGGGCAACTTTGCTGTGTTGGAGCCTGGAGGATCTGTATTATAGGAGCTCCATCTACGGACAATGCTGGTTCTTCGGCTTAGAAATTGAGATGAGCACTAACCCCCAAACTTTTACTTTTACCTATACTAAGATGGTGATGCGGAGACAATCCAGTTTGATCTTTTGGTTGTCATTCCCTTTATTCCCCTATTCCCTGAGTATTGGAGGTTTGGTGTCACCAGTATGCTGATGGTGGTGAACTGTAACTCTCCTTTCCATCTACTTCCAAGAAAGCTACTTCAGTACTAAAGTACTGCCTTCTGTCAGTAATGGATAGGACGAGAGTGAACAAGTTGAAACACAATTCATATAAAACAAAGAAGGTTATTGTTAATCCAAAGGCAGATCAGGGAATAGGCAATCGGCCTGGGCAGAGTGCAATTATACTCCATGACAAGAAATAGATTAGAGTTTGGGTACACAGCACCTTGAACTTATGCTTCTGCAAAGTCCAGGAGTGTGCTAGCTGTTTCTGTTCTTAGAAATAGCTATGACGATACATTACTTAGTGAAATACTCTTTGGATTACTGTAATGTGCTCTATGTAGAACTGACTTTGTAGAGTCCACTGGAAACTACAGGTGCTTCAAAAAGATGAAATCAGCTTATTGACTGAGGTTAATTAAAGAGAATATATCTAACAGTTCCTTTGGCTACCAGGGAACTGTTAGATACCACGACTTAGAAAACCTTATAAGACTTGGGTCCAGGTTATCTGAAGAGACATACTTCCTCATGTGAACTTTCCAATGTATTGAGAGTCTCAGAGGAAGCTGTTCTCTGCATACCACCACCTTCACAGGTACATCTAGTAGGGCATAGGTGAGGGCCTTCTCAATGGCTACCCTTGGCTCTGGAAATCTTTCCCTAGACAGAATAGATTGGCACCCTCTATGATGCCATTCCAGAAGAAGGCAAATACAATTATTTGTTTTGACAGAGCTTTGAGTTTTAATAAAGTGCTTTTTTTTGGTGTCAGGAGCAACTGGAGTTGCTTCTGGAATGAGAGAATTGGCCGTCTGCAAGGACGTTGCCCAGGGGATGCCCGGATGTTTTACCATCCTTGTGGAAGGCTTCTCTTATGTTCCCGCATGGAGCTGGAGCTGATAGAGGGAGCTCATCCACGCTCTTCATGGGTGGGATTCGAACCTGGCAGCCTTCAGGTCAGCAACCCAACCTTCAAGTCACAAGGCTTTTATCCCCTAGGCCACCAGAGGCTCCATAATAAAGTGCTGTATTGTCCTTATTTATTGCTATTGCTTTTATTAGTGGATATGCATTCAAATTTCCTTTACATCTATTATAGGTAATTATATTTTAGGTTTTCTATTTCTTAAAGACTCAGAGTGGTGTAGTAGTTTGAGTGTCAGAGACGAACTTTCACATCCCTACTGGGTTACTTTGGACAAATCACATTTTCTGAGCCTCAGAGGAAGACAAAGGTCAACGACTCTGAACAAATCTTGCCAAGACTATGGATTTTTGGAATAGGAAATCCATTGAAAGCACACAACACAACAGCAGTATCTTCATGATGCTCAATTTTACCAGTATTTGCTTAATTTTGTAAGTCACCTGTAGTTATAGGGCTGGGGGAAAGCATGATGCTGATGATACTAATAACAATAACAATGGGAATGATGATACAAAAACCAGGATGTTATCAACAAGAAAATGTGGTAGGCACAAGGAAACAAGTCAGGGTAAGCTAGGTGGAACCAAATCCAGGGCAATTCTAGAAGAAAACCTGTTTCAAATTATAAGGGGACTGGAGAGGGATTTACCTTCCAGAAGAATAAGGAACCTAAACACGTAGTAAAAGTAACAGAAACTTTAAAGCAAAATTGAATGTCTTAGAATGGCCCAAAACTTGGAATTCAGTTTGAATGAGAATCTGTGAAAAGACTTGATTTTTTCTTTTCAGCAATGATCCCCATCCAACCTAGCAGAGCTGGAATGATTTTGCCAAGAATGGGTAAAAACTACAGGATTTAGATGTTGAAAAAAAGAGACTACCACAGACGTTTCTACCAAGCATTGTTCCAGGTTGGTAAATACTTATGTAGTTCACAAATGCTTGTTTGCTTTTGTTTACTTTACTGATGTGCCACAATATTTCACACTTTCATAATGATGAAGATCTCATGCACACCTAATGATAACACTGCATTTCATTACATAATAGTCATACTATTTCCCCTTTTGCGTGAAAATGTACATGAGGAATTTTTTTTTGTAGCTCGGCCAAGGCAACTGCCTATAACTTGGAGGGAAGAGATGATCAAGCAGATTTTGCTCCCTCAGATAACAATTACACCTGTGAACTAAGGGTGAAACTATTATGTAAGGACTTCTCAAATACTAAAATGGGGACCCCTCCCCAAAAGAAGGGACTATTATGCGATGGCAACTATTTTGTGATAAAATATGGTACTTCCAACTCAATACACTTCAATTATAAAAGGAATTGGGCAAAACCTTCTGCAAGTTACTGTATGTGATGACAGTATATCATATCAAGATATAAAACATACCAGTGTAGTACTAATCCGAATATGTTTTATATTGCCCATACAAAATTATTGAAATATTATTATTATGAAGGCTTTGTCAATTCAATTATTTATGTGAGAATGATTTCTAAATACAAATGTATACACTCTAAGATCTTTTATGTAGCATAGCCAAAGTCATGTGAATAAAATAACATTTAAGCCATGGAAAGAGTGCTATTGCCCAGCCCACAGGACAGATGTGAGCAGATGTTTTTCAGTTTCTCTGTCTTGCCTCTAGTAAGCAGCATCTGTTAATGTAATCATGCCAGCTTCTATTTTAAATTTTCTCTGTGTCTCAGTTCACAAGTTCTTTCCAGACTGTACAATCTATAATTCAATCCTAGATTCTGTGAAGAGCTGCTGGATCAAGTTCTGGATAATCTTGAAATAATAGTAGATGTTGGGCACAAGATATATCCAGCTTGTCAAGAGGAGATTTTGGCTAGACATTACCCTGTTTCCCTGAAAATAAGACATCACCTGAAAATAAGACCTAGTAGAGGTTTTGCTGAATTCCTAAATATAAAGCCTCCCCTAAAAGTAAGACATAGCAAAGTTTTTGTTTGGAAGCATGCCCGCCAAACAGAACACCAGAGCATGCAGGGTTGTTAAATGTATCTACTATAGATTGTTGTACATGGAAATAATGATAGTAACAAGAAATTCTTGATAGGATTCACAGTTTGGTTATGCTGGTTGTGATGACAATTACTGTAGTAGTAGTTGTTGTAGTAGTAATAATAATAATAATAATAAAACTTTATTTATACCCCGCCACCATCTCCCCGCGAGGACTTGGCGTGGCTCACAATGTTACAAAAGTTACAACACAAATACATTAGCACAAAATGCACAGATAATAAGATAATGTAACAAAAGTTAAAATAAAAGTTAATACAACAGAATAGTATCAAACAACCACCAATACAGTTCAGTCAACTTCATAGGTGTGTATGTGGGGGGGGGGGGGGGGGGACTGTAGCAGCAATATAAAATAGAATCATTAGATTAAAATACCCAGATAAGACGGACCTAGTAAAATTCAGACTAGAATTATAATGAGGCTGGTCATCCAATGTACAGTATATAATAAATGTTCATTTTTTTTGTTCAACAATAAATGTGAAGTCTTCTTTGTGGAAAAATAAGACATCCCTTGAAAATAAGACCTAGTGCATCTTTGGGAGCAAAAATTAATATAAGACACTGTCTTATTTTCGGGGAAACAGGGTACCTCATGAATAACAAAATATTTCTCTCTTATGTTTTTTCCTCAACGGGAGATCTCACTCCTTCACCTGATCTGGTCAAGCCTGAAGAAGAAAAAGGCTGGACACAAAACTCTAGGAGAGACCATAAGATTCATCAACTTTCCATCAAATGCTTAAAATGAGTTTAACTTATATAAGGATATATTAAATAAGCAGAAGGCTTATTTAATATACGGATTCAGAATATTTTTTAGAGACAGCAACACAGAAATGTGTACTGTTTCCATAACCTGTAAACTACTTTACTATTAGAAAGTCTCTTACTGGAACTGGTGCTGAACCCACTAACTTGGGAAGCATACTCGAAATGCTCCAATGCTTTCTTCCTAAACATCTTTATTCCTAAGTATCATGGTTAAAACAGAAAACATGGCTTCTACTCCTGGATTCTTTAAGTTCAAACATTCTTCTCCTGGCATGCATTCAGACAGTGTTTCTTTTGTCATTCACAGCAAGTGAAATGCTATAGCTTCTTGACACTACTGTATTCTTTCTCAACTAGTTTCCATATTTCATTTATTTATTTATTTATGAAATTTATATTCTGCCTTTCCCCAGTCAAGGGCCCAAGGCGGCTTACAGCCAATAAAAACATACAATATAAGAATTAAAAACAAGTTAAAACCATAAATATTAGCAACACGAATTATAAAACCCCAATAAAATACATTAAAAATCACCCTGGTAATATATAACAAAGTTAAAGGGCCTTCTTATTGGGAGGTATCTATTTAAATTCTACTCTAATTGTTTTCTATGTCAATTTGGGTCTATTCTTTAAGATGTATTACTGTCCCTTTCTGCTGCAGATTTCAAGTACCTATAAATGGCTATTGTATTTGCAAACTTAATTCTCTTCTCTTTAAGATTAACACATTTTGTACTATATTTCAAAAGCACATCAAGAATTCTAAGAGCTTTATCTTAAGCTAGCTGAAAATTCTGTTCCCATTTACAACATATTAAAAATCAAATCCTAAAGAAGTAAGTTTACCAATGCTGCCATTAGGTATTCACAACAAACTCAGGTTTGATAGAATTGTACATGAGCACAGTACCTTGATACAAGAGACAAGCCAAAGCTTGTAAAATATTCTAATGAAATACTTGCCTACAGCTAAAATTCCTAGCTTGCCAGCCCCAAAATGTTCATTCGATACAGATGGAACATTTGTTCAAGACAGAAGCTATGTAGAAAGCACAGAACAACCAGCTGCTGAAAACCTTGGTCCAGGAATGAATTGAGTGACCTAGGACCTCTTCACAGTCGCTGCTGGAATTTCTGGTGGTGCAAGAGTATAGAGACTTATTGCCCAACGCCCCGCACCAACCTGGCTTCCCCCTACTTCATTATACGGGGGAGGGGGGAGGGAGCCTTGGTAAGCTGTCTGAACCCATCTTTCCAAACGGGTCGAGCTAGATTATGTACCAGCAACAATTTTTCAGCAGCGGCAGGGTCTTTGCAACAGTTCTGCCATGAAGGTGCCCCAAACATATTTTTACTGAGTGTGAAGGAAGCCGGTAGGCTCTGTGGTGAAAGGGCAAAAAACCCCATAACTACCATAAATTTTGGACCATGTGAAGAGAACAGAACATGCTGAAAACACAATTCTACTTTGGCTTTAGGTAAAGATAAAGGTTTTCCCCTGATGTTAAGTCCAGTCATGTCTGACTCTGGGGGTTGGTGCTCATCTCAATTTCTAAGCCGTAGACTCTAAGCCGTGTCTATAGACATCTCCAAGGTCATGTGGCTGGCATGACTGCATGGAGCGCCGTTACCTTCCCGCCGGTCAAAAGATAAAGTTGGTTTTCAAGTAAATGTATTTATTTGATTTGTAGACATGCCACATACATGTCGCCAAACAAAAGAAGGTAGTTCTCCTATCTATCAATCTCCTATCTATAGGGCCCCTGGTGGTGGCACAGTGTGTTAAAGCGCTGAGCTACAGACCGAAAGGTCCCAGGTTCAAATCCCAGGAGTGGAATGAGCGCCCACTGTTAGCCCCAGCTCCTGCCAACCTAGCAGTTCGAAAACATGGAGATGTGTGTAGATCAATAGGTACCGCTCCGGCGGGAAGGTAACGACACTCCATGCAGTCATGCCGGCCACATGACCTTGGAGGTGTCTACGGACAACGCCGGCTCTTTGGCTTAGAAATGGAGATGAGCACCAACCCCCAGAGTTGGTCACGACTGGACTTAACGTCAGGGGAAAACCTTTACCTTTTACCTCTCCTATCTATAGTACAAAAATAAAAGAATCACATTGATAAGAGTAAATGAAGCAGCATGACATATAATGTGGAGTTATTTAGGGTCCATTATATTGAATGACAAAAACCAAAACTAAAAAACACAAGAATTTGTAGAAAGAGAACTCTCAAAAACTGGCAACAGGCCCTATAAATAGTTGACCAAGTCCACTCAGACACAGAGGAGGGATGGTGATAGACCCTCTCTTTACTAATTCTGTATCAATGCCACTCATGTCTTCAAGTACCTCAAAA
Organism: Anolis carolinensis; assembly: GCF_035594765.1. Taxonomy (NCBI): domain Eukaryota; kingdom Metazoa; phylum Chordata; class Lepidosauria; order Squamata; family Anolidae; genus Anolis; species Anolis carolinensis. The sequence continues at coordinate 95,316,711 of NC_085845.1, read as the reverse complement.
TTCCAAACCCATCCCAAAGGTGATCATCGCCTCTCTTACCCATGAATCTTAAAATCTTGAGCTACAGGATTCAAGAATCACCAATCACCTTAGAGGTAGCTCTAATTCCTGTAAAGCTGTTGCACATATCTCCCATACTAAATGTGATCAAAGTATGAATGCGTAGCTTAAGAAATGCTAACTCATACTGGTAAATAATGAAAATGAGCCAAACTGATCCAAAAAAGAAATTTCAGTTTACCCATAAAATACCAATGCTTTCAGTAAAAAAGTAGTCAAAGAGTTGGGAAGTAGCCAAAATCCCATTCAGTCCTGAAGCAACCAGCAAAGCCAGTATTGTAGATAGCTGCCAACAATCAAAAGAGGCAATGGACAGACAAGATTGAGACAAAATAAAACAAAACAAGACAGCATAAGCGTGAACCACTTCATGCCTTCGTTGTGAAATATTTTTATCCATTTGCTGGGGGTTCACAGCAAGGAGAAAAACAAGCAGTAAACAAGAGTTTAAGGCATGGATGACTGTGACTATTTTTCAGAGTAGAGAAATTAGCTGTACTTGGTGCATCAAATTATCCACCTGCTTACCTACTACATTAAAATTTTATTGGTTTTCATTTAAATAATAAATCATACATATTTGAATATAAGAATTGGAAAAATAATGTTGATATTCTATTTGTGACAGTGTGGAATAGACAAATATATTCAATTTGCAATAGCCTAGATTCACATATAAGATAATTTGTTTATTTCACAAGTTTTGCTTCTTTAATAGGTACAGTATGACCCCCTTATCCACGGATTTCCTTACCCACACTCCAAAAATATATTTTCCCTAGAAAATATATTTTCCCAAAGGGTCTGACATTATCAATGATTTTAGATATTTGTGTGTGTTTGTGTGCGTGAGTGACGAGGAAGAATCTATCCCTCGTGGATATAGTAGTTCTACCGTAGTTTGTGATAGGAACATCATCATCACAGTTTTTGGTTTAAAGGGAAAGATGAATAGATGGAGAAATAAGAATACAGACATAAAGGGTTTTATTATATGGGCCAGTAGGGGTTAGTGAGTTCCAGTTCAGTGGTATAATTAATCTGCTAGAGCAGGGGTCCCCAAACTTTTTAAACAGGGGGTCAGTTCACGGTCCCTCAGACACTTGGAGGGCCAGACTATAGCTGAAAAAAAAACTATAAACAAATTCCTATGCACACTGCACATCTCTTATTTTGAAGTAAAAAATAACCCAAACAGGAACAAATACAGCCTCAATGTTAATCATAACCATAATCATAATAAAAATAATCAAAATGGGTTGGATGCATCACACAGCCCTAAACGCTTGGGAACTTGTGATTTTGTGATACGAAATCCAGCATACCGTATATACTCGAGTATAAGCCGACCCGAATATATGCCAAGACACTGAATTTTACCACAAAACAACTGGGAAAACATTGACTCCAGTATAAGCCGAGGGTGGTAAATTTCAGAAGTAAAAACAGATACCAATAAAATTACATTAATTGAGGCATTGGTAGGTTAAATGTTTTTGAATATTTACATAAAGATCAAATTCAAGATAAGATTGTCCAGCTCTGATCAAATCATTATTCTCATATTCTTCAATGTAAATGTGCTTATGTATCCTTTTAATAATAATAGAGTAAAATAATACATGTAATAATAATAATAATAAATAAAGGGAAATAATACAAGTAATAATAAATAGAGTAAAATAATAAATGCAATAATAATAATAAGATCAGAGTGAAATAATAAATGTATTAATAATAATAAAAATAGAGTAAAATAAATGTAATAGTAGCAACAATAATAGAGATAAATAATAAATGTAATAATACAATAATAATAGAGAAAAATGATAAATGTACCATATATTCTCGAGTATAAGCTGTCCCAAATATAAGCCAACCAGGACCCTCACTCGAGTATAAGCCAAGGGGGGCTTTTTCAATCTTAAAAAAGGGCTGAAAAACTAGGCTTATACTCGAGTATATACAATATATATCTTGTTTGCTGTGTTATACTGTGTCTTTGTGTCAATAATAATAATAAAGAGGATTGGAAGAGACCACTTGGGCCATTTAGCCCAGCCCCCTTCTGCCTTTGTGCACAAAAAGCACCAGCAAAGCACCCCCTTGATAATTAATTATGAAATAAATAATAATTAAAATACCATTATAAACAAGCAAAGCTCTGGAAGGCACGAACCGGGCGAGGGAGGAGGCGGGGGCCAGATAAATGGCTTCGATGGGCCTTAGTTTGGGGACCCCTGTGCTAGAGTCTAAAAGATTTGTCCAAGCTACTCAAACTATTCTGAGGATAGGATCAAGAAACATTTAAAACCAGGACTAAAACTCAGAGCAAATTTGCCACACCAGTCATAAGTGACAAATGGTCACTGAGTTGGCATATATTTCTTATGTGAGATTACATTATGTGAGATATACAATTTAAATTACCCTTGCAAAAGAATTTTTGTATGTGATATTTTCTTTATCTATTTTTACTTAAAATCACAAAAATTAAAAGAAAAATACACCCCACACCAAGGGAAAATCAATTAATAGATTCATACTATCTCCCAAAATCCCAGTGAAACAAAACAGCAAGTTGCAGCATGGCACGCATACTCTGGTTTAAGTCTTAAGACAAATATTAAAACCAATACCTTGAATTTACCTTTAAATCCTCTGGGGAATGACCTGCCAGAAGAGCTAAATCAGCTATCAAAATTTAAGACGCAACTTAAGAGCTATCTCTTCTGGCAGGTCTCCCCAGTCAATTTTAACCTGCAAATGTTCACCTGCATTTTATTGGTAAATTTTAAGCTGCATTTTACTTGAGTGTATCTGTTACATGTATTTTAACAGTGCTTTGTTTTACTTTGCTGTTTTAACTAACCCTGCTTCAAGCCACAAGGAGAGGCAGATAATAAATTATTCTTATTCTTATTATCTTTGAAACAAAATGACAAACTGTTGAAACTGGCACATCGCTGTCTCAGAAATTAGAAGCAATGAATCATGCTTCCACAATTAACCTTTTAAAATCTAGTCAGCAGATTTAAGATATATTAATATTTTTGACTAATGCACTTGCCGAGGATTAAGATGTTAAACTCTACTCAAATGGTTCTTGCCACTACTCAGAAAACCAACAATCTGTGCCTAACTTCAACTGTTTTATTATTCTTGTCAATATTATTGTTACTACCGTGTTTCCCCGAAAATAAGACAGTGTCTTATATTAATTTTTGCTCCCAAAGATGCGCTCGGTATTACTTTTAGGGGATGTCTTATTTTTCCATGAAGAATTCACATTTATTGTTGAACCAAAAAATGAACATTTATTATATACTGTACAGTAGTTGTCATCACAAACCAGCATAACCAGACAAACTATGAATCCTATCAAGAATTTCTTGTTACTACCAATTGGGCTCAGGCTGTGGCGCAGGCTGGAGAGCAGCTGCAATGAATCACTGCAATGAATCACTCTGACCAGGAGGTCATGAGTTCGAGGCCCGCTCGGAGCCTATGTTTGTTTGTCTTTGTTCTATGTTAAAAGGCATTGAATGTTTGCCTATATGTGTAATGTGATCCGCCCTGAGTCCCCTTCGGGGTGAGAAGGGCGGAATATAAATGCTGTAAATAAATAAATAAATAAATAAATATTTCCATGTACAACACTCTATGGTACATACATTTACCGATCCTGCATGCTATGGTGTTCTGTTAGTTGGGCATGCTTCCAAACAAAAACTTTGCTAGGTCTTACTTTCGGGGGAGGCCTTATATTTAGCAATTCAGCAAAACCTCTACTAGGTCTTATTTTCTGGGGATGTCTTATTTTAGGGGAAACAGGGTATGACATTTATTTGTATGTTGTCTTTCTTCCAAAATTGAGACTCAAGGCAGATTATAATTTAAAAATAACAGTACATCTAAAACATACAAAAAGTGATAATTAAAAATTAATTAAACTCTTCACAGTATTAAAATAATCCAAGCATCCAGTTAAAGGAATTAAATGGAATTAAAATATAGAAAAACTGGCTGTGCCCGACCACGCGTTGCTGTGGCGAAGTATGGTGGTATGGGAAATAAAGTATTGAGGAATTGGTGGTAGTTAAGGTAAAGGGTAAATACAGTAATTACTACATAGAATTAGTGCACATGGAACTACTTTTTCTGTCAAATTTGTTGTATAACACGATGTTTTGGTGCTTAATTTGTATAATGATTACCTAATTTGATGTTTAATCGTCTTTTTCTGAATCCCTACTTATTATCCAACATATTCACTTATCCAACGTTCTGCCGGACTGTTTATGTTGGATAAGTGAGACTCTACTGTATATTTATAATCTTATATTATCTGCTTAGAAGTGGATTATATGAGGCCCCTTCTTCACAGCTGTATAAAATGCACACTGAAGTGGATTATATGGCAGTGTGGAGTCAAAATAATCCAGTTCAAAGCAGATAATATAAGATTATAAATGGGTTATATAGCTATGTGGAAGGGCCTTGAGTCTACACTGCCATATAATCCAGTGCAAATTAGATAATCTGTGGAAGAGGCCTAAGTGGGGACTAAGTCTGCCTGTCCCCTAACTGAACCCTGGCTGTCCCTTGGCTGAGTTTGTTGCTAGGAGACCAAGTGGGCAGAGATTAGCCCTCTAAACTGGCAGCAATTGGATAAAAAAATTATTGCTCTCCCTCTAATTAGGACTTTATTTTTCTTTTCTTTTTGTTGTATCAACCTAGAGGCGTGGATGATGGGTTGTGTTGTCAAATTTCGAGGTTGGGGGGCCTGTAGTTTTGTTGTTTTGTGAGTCGCCGTGATGCCATCACTCATTTATATATATGCTTAATTGTGCATTCCTGTATGGCAGGGGCCTGTTGTGATTTCGTCCAACTCTATCATTTTATTATTCTATGAGGAAACATTTAGGTTTTTGGACTAAACAGTCAGTATTTATACAGGTACTCACAAGGAATGTATACATCTGACATATGACCACATCATATGTGGCATTGGAATCACCACAGATTCTGGTGAGGTGTGTGGGGAACCCATCGCTCCACACCCAGCATTGCTTGACTTTTCCTTCACCTCATCCCACAGAGGGAAGCATCTGCCGCTTAGCTTTCCCCCATTGATCCAATGCAACATGGGAAGCCTCCTGTGTTGCTGCTGAAGTGGTATACATTGGTTCCTCAGCTGTTCTATGACAGAGCCCCTCCGGAATTAGTTGTAAATCGTGGGATAGGAGCCAGCGGGCTCTATCACGAAACTGCTGAGGAAAGAGCATATGCCCAAAAGTATACAGAAATCTATGAATACATGTAAAGATACAGTTGTCCTATTGCTAACGAATATCCAGAACAGAACATAGGTAACAAACTGATTATAATCATTACAGATGCAAGAGTAATGCACAAATGAAGACTGTTTACAACATTACATCAAACATTATTTTCATGCTTGTATGTTTTTTCAGTAACAGATAAGTATATTCAGTGACTGAGTACAACACTTTGAATTTCAGTATTGTCCCACACAGATAAAAAGTCTTAGGAATGCATGGTCAATGAAATAAACAACTGATAATTTCTTCTGAAAATTGTGGTTCACACTTTAGATAAATTCCACATTGTCCCATCAAAGTTAATGTCTCGTAGATACGTATAAAGGAATGTAAAACATAAAGGAGTGAAGAACAACAAGGATTCCTGGGTATTTTGCAATCCTCGTTTCTGGATTCAGGTTCAGGTTGCTTCTGAGAGTTCTTTCATGCGTTTGTGGTAGAATCTCCTGAAGCTTTTGTAAACTATATTTTAAAAAGACAACATAATAGATTTGCTGTTGCCAGCACCCAATAACATTAAACAATTCCTCATTAGTTTAACACCCATTAAAAAAAGGAAACACTTACTTCCACTAAGGATAATTTTCAGAAGAAATTATCATTGACCATACATTCCTAAGACTTTTTATCTGTGTGGGACAATACTGAAATTCAAAGTGTTGTACTCAGTCACTGAATATGCTTATGCTGAAAAAACATACAAGCATGAAAATGTTTGATGTAATGTTGTAAATAGTCTTCATTTGTACATTACTCTTGCACCTGTAATGATTATAATCAGTTTGTTACCTATGTTCTATTCTGGATATTCGTTAGCAATAGGACAACTGTATCTTTACACAAAAGAGCATATGCCACCAAAAACAGCCCTGTCTGATAAGGTATACACATAGAGTAATTTAAATCACGCTTCTTTAGAATGTAATTGTAGACCAAATGTTTACTGCTTTATGCTTGCTGTTACTGAGATGGAACATTGTGTACTTTGTTTTTGTTGTTAAAACAATGGTATTTTGTTTAATGAACGGTTGCCCTTGTTTTAAGCATCACATCCTTGCATCTGGATTTCTATTTAGGCACAGAGAGTTCAGTTCTGAAATTCATAGAATACAATCTGGCTGGAAAAAAGAGAACCACATTTCAGACCTACTTTCATATGCAGAATCATACACTGATGATGACAGCATCCTTCTCTTAGAATAATAAACAGCCACTAGTCCTGCACAAAACAACTGCCTTAGCATGAGCAGCAAAAGAATAATTCAGAATAATTCCTATGATGTATTTTTTTCAGCACCAGCTCATCTAGTTTCCTGTCATTCTATCTAAACAGCTCAAGTACCATCCAATAAATATTCAAGACAGTGCTCCATGTTTTCTCACGTTTTTCCCATCATGTATAGTGTCTCTGATTAATGTCTTTTCCTGAAACTCCAATTCTCTAGTGCTACTCAAAGGAGACCTTTTGGCCTTGTCGGTGACAGACAGCATTTCTCCAAACAAGCCCAACAAAAATTCTCTCTCACCCTCTCACCCCACAGTGCAAAATATTTTAACATTGATGTGTAAGTCGTTTGCTGATGAACTTTGCACCTACAGAGTCAACATGACTGAGAACACAGAAGGTACAAGCAAATCCACACTTTCTACAGTTTTTCTGTAATACATCAAAATATGCAGTATTGAAAAAAATCACAATTTCAGAACTTAAATGAATCATATATTATTGTTACACAAACAATAGATTAGTCATGCCTCTTGAGATGCTGAATTATAATTCAGTGCAAGCAGAGAATGACCCAAAGCAATGAATTTGAGTTTATGATTGGGAAGCAATAATTGGAAAGCAACTTGGGATTTCTTTCTCCTGTAACCAACTTAAAATCATAGGAATGAGGTATGAGTTTTATAAGCCTATCTAAGAAATGGTGGCCTAATTTGATATATGACTGACAAAAATTTAGAAGGAAAAACAACAGGGTAAGATGAGCCCTGTCTGTAATTCAGGATCGTGTTCAATCAGAAGTCTATGGGAAACTGGCAATGGGGCATAAGATTAACAGTTGCCTCACATTTGTGTTCTCTTGTAACTCATATTTGGAGATATACTGCTACCAAAATATACATGCATTATATTTAGCAAATATGACAGCCATATCCTCCATGATTTCATCCAATCAACCCTGGAACTAACCTAAGTTGGTAGCCATCACTACATCTTGTGGTAATGAATTCTATAAATGAAATGTCCATTCTGTGAAAGAAATGCTACCCATTCTATTTTCTTAAATAGTTGAGGATCATAATGTTAAGAGTGAAGAGAAAGATTTTTTCCTGAGTACTTTATACAACATTGTGTTGTAAATGTTATATCCCTGTATTCTGTGTCTACTATATTAATCATTTCTTCTAGTGCAGTAGTTCCCAACCTTTCTTTGACCAGGGACCACTTTGAACAGGGACTACTATCCAACATTAGTACCAAAAGGGTTACAAAACAGTTTTTGGTCAACTTTAGATTCGTTTTGGTTATTTGGGGTGTTGATTCAGAAAATTGCATTGGATAGACCATGTCAGCTCCAGTTTCTGATACAGAACATATAAAACCCAATAGTTGGCATATCTGCTCGCCCACAGAAAACCATATTTAATAATCTCGAGTTGATTTTCCTCGCATGTCTCATGGACCTTATTTTAGGTTTCGTGGCCTACCAGTGGGCCGCAGCCAACAGGTTGGGAACCACTGCCCTAATGTAATGGACCCAATCTTATAAACTTTCAGTAATTGCCTTTCATTACCAATTGTTATTACTGACTTCTCATCTAATGATCCAAAGCACTAATCTTTTGCACAGTTGCCTTACAGTGTCCATTCTTCACAGAGATTTCTACAATGATCCACAAACACCTTCCTTGGGCATCTACCATGAGGAATTTCCTATATCCCAATATACATAAGTTTACACTGATTACCACATTTGATATTTGAATGCCCAGTTCTCTAAACTGAAATAAGTCTCTGTTGGAATCTTTTACTATTTAGTCTTATTTTTGCCAGCCTAAATAATTTAGTGTCATTCACAAAGATGGCTTTTTCACAACTGGGAAAAACAGCCAACCAGGTGGATGGAATTTAGAGTCCTCTCCCAAGCAGTTTTTTCTACCAAGTAGAAACAAAGCCGTAGGCTTTATTCATATCCACCAAAGGAAGAGATAAGTCACTCTTCTTGTCCTTCCTCCAGTAACTTAGCCACAGAAATACTATGACAAGGGGCTTCCTTAACCAAAGCTAAGAGCTGTTTGCAGAATAAAAAATTAGCTGTCATGAGACTCAACTTGTTTCTTTTGTATAATGAGACTGTTCTTTGACACGAACAACTCTTGTTGTACTTCTCTTCTATGGAAATATCCCTACAGTGTGACAAATACAAAACCCCCTAGAGATTGGTTTATAGTCAATGATTCCATGACATGACATAAATTATTCTTGAGCACATAAGCAGGATTGCTTTTAAAAAAGAGTATTGTGTTTTATTGCTCTTAGCAAATTCTGCTAGGGAACGGCTTATGAGGAATACAATTTGTAGTGAAATTTTATAATATATGACTTCTGCTGCTATTCACTGCATATTTGGTTCTGTATAGTGCTAGATCTTTTAGCCTGCAGCTCATACAAGACCTATCATAATTCATCTTGGGTGAGGCTTGTAGAAATTGTAAGTTGAAATGCCTGGAGGGCCAATTTTGCCCTAATCTTGGGGTCTTTTGGCAGGAGAAAGGTGGGATATTAAATAAATAAACAAATAAATAAATAAAGGTAAAGGTTTCCCCTGACGTTAAGTCCAGTCATGTCTGACTCTGGGGGTTGGTGCTCATCTTCATTTCTAAGCCAAAGAGCCAGCGTTGTCCGTAGACACCTTAAGGACATGTGGCTGGCATGACTGCATGGAGCGCCATTACCTTCCCGCCAGAGCGGTACCTATTGATCTACTCACATTTGCATGTTTTCAAACTGCTAGGTTGGCAGGAGCTGGAGCTAACAGTGGGCGCGCAAGCTGCTCCCGGGATTTGAACCTGCAACCTTTTGGTCTGCAAGTTCAGCAACTCAGTGCTTTAACGCACTTCGCCACCGAGGCAAAGTGTGTTATTTATTTATTTATTTATTAAATAAAAAATATCCTGAAATTAAAGGATATACTACTCCCACATGCGATTCCATTTGAAGAATTCCTAGCATTGCTAGTAATCTTTTTTTTCTGCAGTCAGTTAAAAGCACAAGTCTCCTTCACTATATACAATTCAGGTTTAAAACCTTTGCAGCCTGGAGATCTTACTTTGTCAACACAGTGGCCACATTTTTTGCCAGGCTGTTCTCACAAACTTTTGATTGTATTATAAACCTCTGTTCTTCATTTAGCATTGTTTTGGAATACATTTCTGTTCTACAATCTTTGGGGTGGAATCTCTGGATTGGACTCCTTCCAGAACATTTAGGAGAAGCAATCTCATGGAGCCGGAGTTTATGCTTTGCAGGAAGAGGAACTAGAGCTGTTCCAGCTAGGAATACAGTCTGGATTTTGTTTCTCTCTGCCTTCCTGTTAGAACAGTTTGGGCGGTGGGAGAGGCCTCTCAAGTATCAGAGCAGCTGATGTAGAACCAAGGGTTTTTGAGAAACACTGGCAAACATGTGTTGTTTGTAGGTCAAAATAGTGTTTGGATGTCAAAAGTCACTCTAGGCCGAATGACCTTTCTCAAGTTAAAACATACAAATGTTGGAACATTCATATGTAGATATTTTACTGTATCTATTTCTGTTTTAACTCCAGGATCAGATCCCTCTTCTTACAGTAGATACAATAAAAAGCTCACACAAGAACATGAAGAGAATAGCTTCCTCCTGATATTCAGAGATCTAAAAGAGAATGGAAGATTTCTGAATCCAGTATTCAGATGTATTCAGCCTTCAAACATTTGTTTAGCCACCTTCTAATGCCATATCAGACCTGACCTACACATTATTTGATCAAATGTAACAATTTAACAGTATCTCACTTGTGCAGTTGTCCTATTTCTCATTATTTTTGATCTTTTAAATGCATTTTCCACCTCAAATACGCTTCGTTAGGTTTTCTCTTTTTAACCTTGCATATGAATAACCAAGTAATAATCTGCATACAATTCTTCAGATATATATATTAAAAATAGATAAAACATTCTGAGATTGATGGGGCATACCCCCGGAGATCAATACTGTTCGCACAAAACATATCGCGCTAATACTGACTATCAAAGCAAATCATATTTTTGTTCTTTTGGTAAAAGCTCATTATGCATTCCATATAGTTAGCTGAATGACTGCTGAATTTTCTTTGCCCAATTAATGAAGCGTCAAGAGTCTAACTTACCTTAAGGGCCAATTTTATACAACTTGATCATCATCACTTTGAAGTTACTGGCATTCTGTAGCCATAATTATACATTTGAATTTTGCACTTGATGAGAAATAGTGGTGGTGGTGAAAAACAGATCGCAACACACACAAACAGATCATCCTTAAAGGATACTAAAAAGCTGTCAACTTGTACCCTCTGAGTCATTCCTTTGCAAAGAAATTTGTGGGCACTGATGATGAAATTGGAGACATGCTGCCTTTTCTCTTTCAGTCTCCATGCATAAGGTCCCATAAGCACAGAACCTGTACAGATACATCTGAATAAAAAGAGATTCTGTATTGATTTCCTATTTCCCATCCTTCTAAGATATAACTACAGCATGCAAAGCCCATAATTTCACTTCACTTCACTTTATTTCTTAATTACTTGCTCTCCACCAGAGTGTTCCAAGCGACTTACAATTTAAAATATCATTCCACAATATAAAAACATTCAACATAAAAACATTCAACAGCGACTATTTGGCAAATTAGATCTGATTTACTTAAATGCACAACCAAACAGCCAAGACTTGAACGCTTTGACAAAGGATTGTAACTCTGACATTGCTCTAACACGTGGAGGCAATGAGTTCCACAGAATTGGAGCATAGGTCGAAAAGGCTCTACGCCTTGTAGCTTCCAGGTGTACCTCCCTAGGGCCCAGTATGTATAGGAGATTTTCCTGAGAGGATCGAGGTGACTACTGATGAAAAAAAGGAAAAAAAGATATAATGGTCCTTGGCCATTTTGAGCTTTAAATGTCAGGATCAGTATCTTGTAAGAGATCCTATGTTCTATTGGTAGCCAATGCAGTTGTTTCAGAATCGGTGTAATATGGGATCTTATAGATGATCCTGCTAGCAGCCTGGCCGCCGGATTTTGGACCATTCGGATCTTCTGGGTTTTTGTCTTTGGAAGGCTGGCATATAAGGTGTTACAATAATCCAACCTAGTGGTGACTGTTGCATGGATTACTGTTGCCAATGCTTCTGTCGAAAGGTAGGATACCAATTTCCTTGCCTGGCAAAGATGAAAAAAGGCCTGCTTACTTATGGCAGTGATCTGGGCCTCCATTGTCAGCGATGAGTCCAACACAACCCCAAGACTTTTAACAGTAGCAGACGGAACCAGAACTTCCCCATCAAAATCAGGCAGTGACTGGATTAACTCTGGTGGCTGGCCGGGCCAGAGTATCTCAGTTTTTGCGGGATTCACTTTTAGTCTACTCGCTCGCAGCCAAAAAAAGAACAGAAAAGCAACTATAAAGCAAGTGTAATTTCTGTGTACAGGTTCAGTGAATGAGGTGAAGGGTATCAGGTGTTGCTGCACTTGTTGCTATGTGATTTCATGTCAACACCAGTTTATGGCAATGCCATCTGTTTATTTTAATAAGGTTTATTCAGAAATTGTATGGTTTATTCTAAGGCTGAATATGTGTATCTTACTCCTGTTCAGATCACCCTGTAGATTTCTGTGGTTGAGTGGGAATTCAAAACATTATCTACCTGAATGCAAGGACTTTATCACATGAGGCAGGCAAACTGTCATTGCAGCTGGACCATCTATGTGTAGCCTGCTACTGGTTTACTGCCTCCCAGTGATTATTTTATCCCTTGCTATTAATGGAAAAAACTCAGCAATACCTCCCAAATACAGAGTTTTATTATCACCTGCATTGGTGTGATGAGTCCCTTCCATTTCTGTGCTGCCATGCTAGTAATAAAATGATGACAGGGGGAGGATTCTCTTTCTCTTCCCCTTCACCTTGCGACCTTTAGGGGCTGTTTTATACTTAATATTTATACTTGCTTTTTTGTTTGTTTTAATTTTGGATTTGCACTATTATGCTAAAATTCTAAAAATAACAAAATAGTAAAGGAACTGCAGTAGTGCAAGAAGAAGAGCTTACAAGAGTGCGGGACCACAAATTGGCATAAATATCCGAATGAAGGGAGGTGAAATATTAAAGGTGTTCAACCCAGTATGTATTCAATATCTATGCTAGTGCAACTGTAGTAAAATAGTGGATTGGCAAGATAAAATCCCCAGTCCAACACTCAAACTATTGCATCATTCTGGTTCTCATTAAGAGCTGTATTTCTGCATTTCTGATGCACTCCATCCCTGAATGAATATTCAGACAGAACTGTCTGAGACCGTTTGTAAGAGTCACTACTATACAGACTAAAATTCTAGATGGTACTGTGTTTACTTGTTATGAAGACAGAGCTGCACATAATGCCAATATGCTGGATCTGAAGTACTCTTAAATAGGACCTTGGTCCTTTTCCTAGGATTGCTTATTTACATTTCGATGCAAAAAGAACAAATTGAAAGTGCATAAGCATTTTTCAACATTTGTTCTAAAGTACTAATGGCATTTACGTTTCTTTAAAAAATTGTTTAGAAAGCACATTCTGTACTTCAGTATGCACTTTCGAGAACAGCTCACAAATTATATTGAACAGTTACTGATCATACCAATAGTACCAACAAATAAACACATTAAATATATTAAAGCAGCAGGAAGACTAGGATGCGGAACAAGTCTTCAAACTACAGGAAAGGAGATTCCACCTGAACATCATGTCAAGGTCAAATGCCAGCCAATGGATGGAAATACAGTTTATTGCATAAACATCTCAAAAAAGCTCATGAAACAAACACGGGAGATTGCAACACTTAAACTTCAGTGTGAAAAAGACATTTAAACTGAAAAAACTCCAAAAAACCAAACCGGAGTATAATCCGGATTATCCAGAGATATAATCCGGATTAAAACAAAACTGCTTAAATTCAGCTCAAAATTTCAGGATGACTTGAAGAAGGCAAAACAAACTGCACACCGAATTCCCAAGGGTCCAAAATAAACAGAATCCCAACTGGGTTACAAAATAAAGTCTTAAGGTTCAAAACAAACAATGTCCCAAACCGGGCCAAACTTTGCCGCTGGAAACAGTCCACACAAACCGGTGCCAGAAACAAAGTAACGAAGGGAAAAGAGTTACTGCAGGGTCAGAAGCCAAGCCAGTGGCTAGTAACGGAGCGTAACTGCAGAACCAGGAGTCAAACTGAAATTGGGAACAGAACGCTACTTCAGGGTCAGGAACAAAGCCAACGGTCGGTAACGGAGAGTAACCGCAGAACCAGGAGTCAAACTGGAATTGGGAGCGGAGCGTTACTTCAGGGTCAGGAACGAAGCCAACGGTCAGTAACGGAGAGTAGTTACAGGGTTGAGAACGAAGCCAAGCCGGAATAGGGAGTGAAGAGTAATGCCAAAACGATGTCCAGTCCAAGGTCTAAGATAAGAAGTCGTCACAGCAAAGTCCTTGTCAACGGGTTGACACAAGTAGCCAAAACGACGGAGGCGAACTAATGCAGACAGTAATCACAATGCAGTCTAAGGAAAACCCACAGTTCCAACCCCCGTCGTAGAAGTAACCTGGAATAAACTTACGTCGGTTGCATAGTCCCAAGCCAGTCTTCAGGAGCACGAACACAAAACCCAATGGTGCCCAACAACCACCTTGCCACATGCAAGGGCCCAATGGCCAAATGCCCTCAATTTATTTACAACTTGTCTTCAGAACTCGAGCCGGGCACCGCCCTTCCCACAGGTTGCTCCCATTCCTCATCTGAGCTGGAACCGTCCTGCCGACGCCCAGACCTACCCGCAGCTGTGGATAGCCCCACTCCTCCAATTAGACTACCTTGGGTCTGATCCTGAAGGACCCCATGTTTCCTCAGCGTCTCCATTACCAGTGAGCCCAGTCTCCCCATCACAACCCTCTGGAGCACGTGTTCAGTCCATGCCATCCTCTTCTGCTCGTACCACATCCCCAACATCCATTTCAAGCCCATCCTCTCCTTCAAAACCCTCAAATGAATCCTCATCTGTTGATTCCTCAAATATCTCTCTAAGCCTCTTTCTCTTTAACTCCTCAAACGAGTCTTGCTCCCGAGGAGTCTTTCTCCTCTTCCTGCTACTATCAGTAGTATCGTTGACCCCAGAAGGCTCATTCACAACACATCAGGAGGAACTTTCTCACTGTGAGAGCTGTTCGGCAGTGGAATTCTCTGCCCCGGACTGTGGTGGAGACTCCTTCTTTGGAGGCTTTTAAGCAGAGGCTGGATGGCCATCTGTTGGGGGTGCTTTGAATGAGATTTTCCTGCTTTTTGCAGGGGGTTGGACTGGATGGCCCGTGAGGTCTCTTCCAACTCTACGATTCTGATTCTAGCAGTGGTAGATAAAAATCAATTTAGTCGATATTAAAGTGGGTATGAAAAATAAAACACCCAATTTGCATTCTAATCTTGTGGGCAAACATCACTAGCTTTAAAATAAAAGGTATGTGTTTGGGGGTGGAAAATAATATCAATGTTTACATTATTGTTACCCAAATTACATGTTTTCTCACTTCCTAAGATAGGTTGTGAAAGTAAGAGGACCATGCCTCAGAAATTCACACATTTGTAATGATTGCCTTCCATACAAACTCATATGATTGAAATTTGTACAACTGAAAAATATGTACAAGTACATTTTAAGCCATTTTAAATATGTGTACAAAAATATTCTCTTTAGAAAAGTGAATAAATAAATGTAAACAAATGTAAAAAATACTAAAATATTTACTCACTGTTTTTAATGAGAAAGCAATAAGTAGTAAGTTTCTTCAATCTGGGTAAACCGTGATCTGTTTAGGTGTCCCTGATTTTGGTGGGGGCCTTGATCCATTTTTGGGACTCCCCCTTGAATCAGGAGGATAGACATCTGTTTTCATTCTGGGAAGCCGAAAGATTCATTTTCTATCTGGTCCATTATGGGGGGGGGGGGGGGAGGAACTCCTAGGCACCCATCATTTTAGGCATTGTTTGTCCTTATATCCTGTTTCTACTCTAAAGGAGAGGCACTGTAGGCAGGCGTGTGCACTTTAAGGAGGCTTTTAAAGCTGTTTATTCTACTTACTCTAGAGTCACTGCAGGCAGGGCACACGCTTTAAGGAGGCTTCTTAAAGCTGTTTCCACTCTAGAGGAGAAGTGCTGTAGACAGGCATGCGTGCTTTCTCTCCCGGACCTGCACCACATCAGGCACTCTTTCCAAGGCATTTTAAAGAGGTTCCCCACTTCCAAGTAAGGAAGAACGATGACCTCCTGGAGCTATCCTCCCTGGGCTTCCTTTAAAAACCCTCTTTTTAATTGGCACACTAGGAGCCTCCGGTGGCCTTGGGATAAAAGCCTTGTGACTTGAAGGTTGGGTTGCTGACCTGAAGTCTGCCAGGTTCGAATCCCACCCGGGGAGAGCGCAGATGAGCTCCCTCTATCAGCTCCAACTCCATGCAGGGACATGAGAGAAGCCTCTCACAAGGATGGTAAAGTATCAAAACATCCGGGCGTCCCCTGGGCAATGTCCTTGCAGACGGCCAATTCTCTCACTCCAGAAGCAACTCTGGTTGCTCCTGACAGGAAAAAAAAATTGGCACACTTCTTTTCTGCTTTGTGATTTATTCTACTCTAGAGGAGAGGTGGTAGTAGTTTTCAGGGAATGAGGGTTTTCTTTTTGTTTGCTCGGAGTAATAAAAAGATTAAACTGTGATGCCCCATAGGGAAGGAGGAGCCGAGATCGGCTGCCAGATAGTCCCATTACAGAGGGAAATCTGTGATGGGTGGGCACCCAAACAAACCAAAGAAGCAGGATTGGCTGAAGGAAATGGCTAAAAACTGATCTGTGCACAACTTTAATAAGTAGGACTGAAGCATCATAGTACATATAGATTCTATATAAACTCATGTGTTGAGTTTCTCAAACCCACTTTATCTCAGTACGTCTGAAAATTGCTATCAGAAAGTCAACCGAAACATCAAACAAAAGGCACATTCAGAAGAATCTGTGATAAATTGTATAAAATCATTTCCTTCTCATCTGTTTCTTCTCAAGAAATTGCAAACCCTAGATAGGAATAGGTTTTATTAATCCATATTTCTGCATAAGCTGTGATCTAGTCAACATGATCTGTAACATGCCTTCTAGAAAGAGAATAAAATGTAGCTTTCTTTTGCTAATATTGTTTTGAAGCTGCTTTAAGTAGCACATTTCCCTTTCAAAGGAATTTTCAGAGGTCACCCAATTAATGTAATATTTTTAATGTGACTATAAGAAAAAGAGGCAAAATACATGTGGAAGTTAAAAAATCACTGCTTGATCATAACACAGCACAATGAAAAGTAGATGAATTAAATCTACTAGGCTTCCAACACTTTGAGTAACAGACAATACGACTATACATTTTATATATACATTTCAAGATAAGGGTGAGATTTTTAAGAGATAGCACAACTGCTGTGCCAGAAATTATTCCCTCCTTTTTCTTTTCCTGCTTCCTTAATAAACATAAGCCACTTTTTTGCAATTATCGTGTAATCAGGTTGGCACTGATTTTCAGCAGTAGGAAACCAACAGACCTTTTGAAGATAGCTACAGGGCTATTTTAATGATCAAAAACCCAGAGAGATTGAGGTCAAGCATTGAAAATTACAGCAAAATGGTGCTTAACAGTATATTTGTGAGCTGAATCTTGTTGGCATAAAAATCTTGTGACAGTTCCCCCCTCCCTTATATTTTTAGGGAATGAAATCTTTAAAGGATAACCTACTGGACACATTTTGCATCTATTTACTCAACAGTCTTATATAACTGGAGTGCATGCCTCTAGTCATTTAACCTGGGTCAAAATAACCTAGAATGCTTCCTATTGGACTTTGTACAAAATTCGCACATGGTTGTTTTGTGCAAAAAATAGCAGGGTTTCTGCAGATTTCTGTACAAAGAATGTTGTTTTCTGTGCAAAACATTGGTTGCAAATTCACCAGGCCGGGATTCTATTTCTCAGCATTTTCTAATATTCAGCTACCATGGCTTTTGTACAATTTTCAACTACAGTAGAATCTCACTTATCCAAGCCTAGCTTATCCAAGCCTCTGGATAATCCAAGCCATTTTTGTAGTCAATATATTGTGATATTTTGGTGCTAAATTCGTAAATACAGTAATTACAACATCACATTACTATGTATTGAACTATTTTTTCTGTCAAATTTGTTGTATAACATGAAGTTTTGGTGCTTAATTTGTAAAATCATAACCTATTTTGATGTTTAATGGGCTTTTCCTTAATCCCTCCTTATTATCCAAGATATTCGCTTATCCAAGCTTCTGCCGGCCCATTTAGCTTGGATAAATGAGACTCTACTGTATTTTAAAGCATTCTTTCCAAAACAATTAGCCTGGAAATCAATATGCAGATGACAACACTCTTTCTTATTTATAACTTTTAATTCTGGAGAAGGAATAAACATTTTGAATTGTTGTATTGGACAGGTTAGACTGTGTGAGTGTGAACAAACTGAAATTTAACATGGGCATCAAGGATGTTTGATTTTTTGGAGGCAATGATATATATAAGGTAGACATTCAGCCATTCTAGATTGTTTTCCTTGTGAACCAACAAGCTTCTTGACTCAGACTATCCAAGTAACAGGTTTTGTTTTTAATTCATGTCATCATATGTCTGCCTCAATATCCTAAAGGTACCAGATCTTGTCTAATCTTGGAAACTCAGGATGGCTAGGTCTGGTTAGTACTTGAATGGGAAACCACCAATTAATACTAGATGCTGTAGGCTATATTTCAGAGGAAGGAAGCAGTAAAACCACCTCTATGCTTTGTCTAAGAAAACCCAATGAAATTCAGGTGACTTGAAGGCACATATATGAACACAGAATATATCATGAATGCTTTCCTGGACATATTACATCTTGTACCTATAATTCATGTTCCAGTTACCTGTAAGCTAGGTTACTTTGATGTGGCTTATGTGAGGAATGAGATGTAATGAAGTATTTTGGAAGCTACAGTTAGTCAAATTGCACTTGTGTGCATTCTGATGAAATTGCCCATATAGATCACATTACTGCCCTCCAATACCAGGCTAAATACAAGAAGCTTGCTTTGAGTTGTAAGAATGCAACAATTTTGGTTCCAGGCTGCAACTGTATTTACTTATATAACTCTACCTGAAATTTCATGTCTCTTGAGATGATTTGTTTCAGATACTTACCATCATGAATAAACGAATAAGAATTTGGGAAACAACCTTTTTGAATATGAGCAAGCAATAACTAGTTGCTCTCAACTTGCCTTTACATGGAAAGTGAAGACGGCCTTATGGATGTGGGCATTTATAGGATGCCGTTTTCATAGAATCATAGTATAGTAGAGTTGGAAGAGACCTCATGGGCCATCCAGTCCAACCCCCTGCCAAGAAGCAGGAAATCACATTCAAAGCACCCCCGACAAAAGCATTTTGTATTACAATGCTTTTAGAAGTGCTTTTTGCTATTTTGTATATTATGTTTTGTATATTATGTACATTAAGTTTCCTACATTTTAAAAAGTAAGTTCATTGTCTTAATTAAATAATGCCAACAATAAGCTTTACGTCATCATTATTAAAAGTATACTTAGGTATGTTAATATCTCTTCTAATTTCACAAAGTTTCTCGAAACCACATATGGGTTTTTGAAAAATGAAAAACTAAGCTAAAAACACAAAGTTAAAACATTTTAATAAGATAAAAATACAGTACATCCCACACTACAGCTTCCACACTACCACCTCCTATTCTTGCTCTAGTGGTGGCCAATGCACTCTCTCACTAAGGAGCTTTTGTTTGTGAGAGCAGGGAAAAGGGGAGCAATTTCATGTGACACACCTGTGGACTAGAGGTGACACACTAGTGTGTCCCGACACCAAGGTTGGAAAGTTCTGTCCCTTCTGCTACAGCTAGCTAAGGATCAAAGGCCTACCTAAATAAAAATCAATCTTTCTCTGGTGAGAGAAAGAGACGAGACTAAGCAAATTTCCTGAGGGAGGGAATTCCACAACCTGGGAACAGCCACCCAAAAGGCTCTGCCTTTACTATCTTCTTCATATGTGCTTATGAGAAGGCATAAGGCTGAGAGGAAGGCGTCATACAGATCTTAAAAGTGAGGGTGGCTTACATACGGTGAGACAGGCCATGTCTACACAGCCAAAATACACTCATTACTCAGCTGCTGCAAGGAATATACAACACATGGCTAGACTTGATTTTATGTTTGAAACGTATATTTCAATTTACAATGTATTTTAATAATTTTAACTGTTTTATGTGCTGTTTTATATTGATTTGTATGGGCATCTAATGGTTGCCACTGTTGTAAGCCGCCCTGAGTCCCTTCAGGTGAGAAGGGCGGGATATAAATGTGATAAACAAACAAACAAACAAACAAACAAATAGATTTGCTGTATCCAGTGTTCCATCCATGTCAAGAGAGCATGGGATTTATTTCAGGACTTCCTGAAAGTGATCCTAGTTTTAAAGACACGAACAGTCTGTTCCCTTGAACTGAATGGCTGTGTGGAAAGCCCAAAGGCTCTGGGGACACTCCTAGGCTGTACTGGAGCCACTCTGGAGCTCTTTAGCCCAAATTTATCTGGTAGGCATGGATGCAGCCAGAGTATTTCGGATACCCTGGACTTAGCCAATAGAGAGATACAGATTGGTAGCCAGTGAAGCTATTTCAACAAGGGAGATATATGTTTTATGTTGCCACCGCTGGCTAGCACTTGCTGAAGTTTCCAAACACTTTCTAAAGGCAGCCCCTCACAGAGTGTGCTATAGTACTCCAACAAGGACCTAATTGTGGCAAATCCAGTGATGACTGGCGGGTGACGGAGGGAACCTGTCACCCACATCCCACATCGCTTGGCTTTCCCCCTACCTTATTCCATGGGGAAAAGCATCTGCTGCCCGGCTTCCCTCCGTTGAGCTGAATGCAACATGGGAAGCCTCCCGTATTTCCACCCCAATGGCATACACTGCTTCTTCTTTAGTTTTGCGACAGAGCCAAAAATTAACCCTATCATATTAGGTCGTGAGATGTAATCAAGGCAAGTGTCACTGTAGTTTGATCTAACAATTTAAAGAAGAGATGGCAATGGCACATTCGTTTTACCTGTACAAAGCAAACACACTACTGGACAGTGCCAGAACCTGAATATCCAGGCTCAAAACAGAGTTCAGCAATTTGCCCAAATTCACATTTCACGCAGGTTGTAACCCCATTCATATCAGGCTGAATCCCTTTTCCATATACGCAAAAGCATACTGCAGTTCATATCCATTTGTTGTGTGAGTAAATGAGCAAAAAGAATGTTATTCAAGAAAAATGTATAAAATTGTGCAAATTCTATTGCAGAAGGAAGGGAAAGCCACGCAATTTTATTTGTGCACATCTACGCAGAAATAGTTATACATATTTAGTTAAACTAATACAGTAAACATTTAATTTAAAACAAAATTAATTCTTCGGGCTGCTTCAGATGTTTTAATGGAACAACAAAAATGGAAGCATTATTGCCATTAACCTCTTTCACCCACTTGTGGGTCTTATCTGAGGAAAGGGAATGTTCTTTTGAAATACATTGAGTAATGATGTAAATCAGTTATGTTTCTACTGCCACTACTTCTTTAGAGCATGCAAAGCAGCTCTCAGCATTTCCTGCATAAAGCCATGTACTTATATTGATTTGATTTGTTTTCTCTCAGTCTGTTCTATCAAGAAAGCTGTTGTAAACCTACAGTGATTTAGTTTTAGGTTGTGCATTCTTTTAGCTAATCTTAGTACATATATCAAATCAAGAGGCTGGTGTTTGGACCTTGTCACATGGCTGTCATCGCCTGCCTCTTAAGGGTGAGGCATGGAGCCCTTGTTTAGTCTCATTGGCTGGCAGATCAGTCATATGGAGGGAGACTAGGAGCACGTGTAGTGTGCATGGATCTGGTAACACGGGAAGCCTCTCAAGTTACCATCTACATGGGTAAGGTTGCGTGCAGTACACATGCTCCTCGCTTTCCTCCATGTGATTGCTTTGCTAGCCGGTGAGATCAGGTAAGACCAGGTGAGATGAGGGCTCCATGCCTTGCCTTTAAGAGGAGCACCACCACCGGTCTCCATGTGACAAGGTCCTTGCTGAATGCTGGGATGGTGGCCACAGTATCAGTTGATAGAAGATTCGAACTGGACACAGGAATTTCTGTATCTGCTGCCTGAAAATATGCCCCCCCCCTTTAACCAGACTGCTGAAATGTGCTACAGATGATCAGAGTATATTCTGGTTTTCGGCTCTGCATGGCTTCTAACTGCATTTAGTGTCTGTATAGATCCACCGTCATTCTGCAGCAAGAGGACTAAGTCAAGTATGAAAATAGAAGAGATTAATTTTTTAAAAAATAAATACATTATGTAT
Organism: Anolis carolinensis; assembly: GCF_035594765.1. NCBI lineage: Eukaryota > Metazoa > Chordata > Lepidosauria > Squamata > Anolidae > Anolis > Anolis carolinensis. Next base: position 95,294,522 of record NC_085845.1, on the reverse strand, counting down.
TTAACAGGGAGCTTCAATAAATATTGTATTCATAGGCGTGCAATCACATAGTGCATGGATTGCCCTCTTTGCTGAGCAAGAAACAGCATGCTCTGTGCATAAAATGATATTTCAGTGCAGAAATATTCCTACAAAAATGGTGTCACTATTGATTACCAAAGCAAATTGCACAGCTTTAGACATTTCAAACAAGAAATATCATTGCTATCACAGTCTTTTCTTCACCCGAGTAGTAACAAAGAAATGTGCACAGAGTATATTTATGAATAAAGTCTGCTGAAAGTTTCCTCATTCTGATTTCTTTCAGACATGACTCATAAGCATCAGCTGTCTATGGAAGATACCACACATTTCTTAGCAATACTTTTGACCACCTCTCTAATACAGCTGTCAAATCCAACCTACAGGATTCAGTGAAACCTTGATGAATAACAAAATCATTCCAGAGAGAGAGCTCATGTAAGCTGTGTGCAACAAAACAGCAGAGATACCCGTGGTACCTTGAGAACTAATACATTTATTACAAGAAAAGCATTTATAGAAAATTTTCTATCTCATTAGATATCCTGAATTCATAAAGCCCCCAAAACAAGGAGGCAAATATCAAATAAAATTAATTAAGAAGTACCTTATGAGTCTGGGTTGTTTTGAATTCAGAGTTGATAGCTCTCTTTAATGTGAATACATAAGGTAACAGATGAACACAGAATATGTAACTTCTTGGCATGGCTCAATACCCAGTTTACTCCCCCACCAAATCATTTGAATTCACTGTTTAAATGAAGAGTATTCTCATTGGAGGAAAAAACCTTAGTGTCATTATGGCCTTATTATTTTTTCTAAACTTTCATAAGTACTTCTGCCTGAATTTAATTTTCAGAAGCTTTCATGTAGTAAAGAATACTAACTTACATAAAAAAAAGAAATTATTGATCCTTTTAAGATTAAGGCTAGAATCCTTTTGAGTCACTATGCTAGGACAAAAATAACTCACACAAGTAGCTGTGTTTTCTTAGGGCTCAAAATCCAAGACCAGTCCAGGGAAGAATTGCTCTGGATTGGCCCTAGATGTCATGGAGCTATTCAGATGCTTTGCTCCGATCTACAGCAGTGTTGGGGATGGAGTCCTTAATATAGACCTTAGTTGTCATGTTGTCCTCATTACTACAGCAGCTGGCTGGATACAAGGTTGTATTGGCTCCAATGGAGCAAGCACAAAGTGTCACCAAGAGGGAGCTGCATGCGGGACAACAGATTTGCCCCATTACTGACAGATTTACCCATAGCCCCTCTCTTTTATCGCATCCTGCTTTGCCTGGCCTTTCTGATGAGGCTCTAGGTGACCTTCTTGATATTAACTACACAATTTACACAACTGGTATCACAACTGGTGTATCCAGCGGAACGTTGCTAGGCGCATATATACAGAAGCTAGGACTGAATTCTGCAAATAATAGGACTGGATTATTCAGCAAGGCTTACAAAAGATGTAGGAAGAACATAAAGCACAACTTATTTTGTTCCTTCAGGAAAGAATATTTTTCCACTCCGAGAGAACTTTCTGTGCAGCTCGTGGTTTTGGTGATTTTTTTTTTTTTTGCAAATACACACCTTTTTTGAATAATAGTTTTTCTTGTAGAAAAAAAGTATTTTCCTTTTTTCTCATGCTTAGAGAAAATTGGGCTATGCATTGAATGTATAAATGAATGAATATTCATTGCACAGAATATAATGCATCTTGCACAAAATACACAGGGCTCCTATGCAAAAATATTGTTTTCTTTCTTGAAAAACATTTATATGACAATGTGATGTCGAAGGCTTTCATGGCCGGGATCACAGGGTTGTTGTATGTTTTCCGGGCTGTATGGCCATGTTCCAGAAGTATTCTCTCCTGACATTTTGCCCACATCTATGGCAGGCATCCTCAGAGGTTGTGAGGTATGGAGAAACTAAGCAAGGAAGGTTTATCCCTCACAACCTCTGAGGATGCCTGCCATAGATGTGGGCAAAACGTCAGGAGAGAATACTTCTGGAACATGGCCATACAGCCCGGAAAACATACAACAACCCCCTTTATATGACACTTGAAGAACTAACATAACAGATTCATTGTAGCAGATGTTTGGGCTGGTCAGACTCATCTAATCAGGTGTACAAAATGAACTCTAGCACATTTCATTATTCTAAAAAACACGGTTTAAATTGTTCAGTGTATAATCAAGATATTATTTAAAGGTTATAGCAGATTAAAAAGCAGATCACAGCACACTTGATAACTAAATGTTTGTGATACACATACACACCACTGTCACCACACTACTTAAATACTACAAATTGAATAGGTGACACATTAATTTGGTAAGTTAGGGCTCAAACTGATGTGGTGCAGGAAATGATCATCTCAGTAGGTACAGCACGACAAGATTAGGACTGCATATCCAGATATAAAAAAAAATCTCTAATTTCACTTTCTCAGGTGTCATTTACACCTAAACAAAATCTGAGGCCAGTCCAGGGCAACAAAAGGGTTATCTCCCTTGCAATGTCTTTCACAACACTTGTATGGTTATCCATACTATAAACTCTTAAGAGCTGACTTTTCCTTCTCTCGGGCAAGTGACTCCTTCAATATCCAGTAGGTCCTAGAAGCTCAGCTCTTTGTAGGCCATTACATCTTCCCATGTGCACTAAAATTTCATTTATTTTCATTTTATAAATATAGGTGAAGATATTGTTGTGTAATTAGAGAATATCAAAAGTATAGAAAGACATGAACTTTATTTTAATGCCCTTGTCTTGTTTACCAACTGACATTTGTGGGACCACTGAAATTTATTGCGAGACAGAATGATGACACTAGCTTCCACACCATCTTCCGGATGGAGCCCCATGACAGACATCATACGCTGTCATGTGACTTCTGGTAGAAACTTCGCCCGTAACTGGGGTAGAAGCATTGTTGGACACCTTCCCTAGAACACAGAGGCTTCCCGTGTTTTGCTGGCTCCAATGGAGCAAACATGGGCATCTCCACGAGGGCGACACTTTCCCCATCACATCTCCAAGAGGGAGCTGCACACAGTACTTTTTCAAATATTTGAAAAGCGTATTTGTCAATAAGTTTATCCAGGGAGATCAGTCAGGCCCTTACCCTTCTCTCATTTCGGAAGAGCCTGAAAACATGGCTCTTCCAGCAGGCCTTCGATAACTGATTTGGTAAGTCCGATCAGTTGTTTTTTCCAATTATAGTCCCGTGTTTATGCTTCTTCCAGCACCTTGAAGGTGACAACAATTTGGACAATCGACCCCCTCCTGATGTTTTCGTCGTAATTAGCACTTTGGCCAGGTTTCTCCTGATTTTATCTAGATTTTATCTTTTGTCCTTATATGTGAATTTTATGAATAGTTTTCATTGTTTTTAATTTGTTTTATGGTGTTATTTTATTGTTGTTGACTGGGCTTGGCCCCATGTAAGCCGCCCCAAGTCCCTTCGGGGAGATGGGGCGGGATATAAGAATAAAATTATTATTATTATTATTATTATTATTATTATTATTATTATTATTATTAATTATATGTTAGATAATTACAGTCCAGAGTAACTAATCCAGTGTATTAAATCCTGACTATGCCCACACCAAATATAATATGCTTTTGTAAGTTTTCAAACTGAAACAATTGAAAACATGGGCTCCCTACCACTAAGTATAGAACAGATAAAGACTAACAAAGTGCAAAACGAAACAATCAATTTTATTGATATTTTCTAATGATAAGATGTTTCCACCAACACTTTCACATACCATTAATGTAAAGATATACATCTCCAATTTTCTTTCATTTCTTGCTTCACCTTTTGCAAAATAGTACTCAAAAAGGAAAGCAGCCAAGAATTGTATATTTTAAACTATTTGCATTTTAAGATTACATGCTATTGGCTATGGATACAATTAAACTAGGATGACACCAATAACCTATTACTGTTAAGGCTAGGAAATGAATTATCCACCGTTCTTTCAGAGAGTGTAATTTACAGTGTCAGTAATGGATGGCCTTCAAGGCTAAACTCCTTTCCCAAATGTTCAAATACAAAAGAGGTGCCAGGAATGAGAAATGTACTATGCTATGGCTGTAAATCTAAAGGAAACTACCCTCTTTAATATATGCATAAGAAGAGTCTTGCTGGATCAGAGCCAAAATTTCCATCTGGTTCTAGAATTTGATTTCTCCTGAGTGGCCAAATAGAGGTTTCCCTGAAATCTGCAAGTAAAGAATGAAGGTAAAAACCTGTCTGCTGCTGTTGCCTCTCTCTTGTTCAAAGCAACTGCTAGGCTGAAATTTCTGATTTGTCAGGTGTCATAGTGTCCACATTTGAGAGACTCTCATACTATTTTATCCAATCCCTTTAAAATGCACTTCAGTCATTAGCTGCTATTATATACCAAAGGTCTTGGAATACAGATTCAGTAAATTAAAGCCAATAGTGTTGATAAACCCTGATGAGAGGAAACCTGGAATGATGAGGATCTATGTAGAAAACTTATTTTCTGTACAAAACAAATATTTGCACAAAAAACAGGATTTTAATTACAAAGAACTTTTTTTTAGGGTGGAACTATTAATTCCTGCACAGGAAAAAAAGCTGTAATTGGGGATTTGTTATGCAAAAATTGTACACGATTGATTTGCACAGGAAACAGAATTTTTGAATCGGAAATAGAATTTTATGCATAATTATTAATATTTCTGCACTGGAATATTATTTTCTATGCAGAAAATGCAATTCCCTGCACATAAAATACCACTTTTATATAAATGAATTACGTATGTGCAAATTGTACATTCAAATTTCAGGTTTTTTTATGTGCAGAAAATGATAATTGCTGCACAGGAATTAACAATTTTTTGTTGAAATATTTCTTCCATACAGAAAATGCTATTTCCTGTGCAAACCAACCATATGTGAAATTTCTGTGGAATAAGACCTAAACTGTATTTAAGCTTTGAAAACTATGTCATTGATGAAGGTGTTTTCTGCAAAAGTGAAAAAAACTGCTCCAAACTGTATTTTCCTGGCTTGTAGTGGCCGTAACAGTGCCACATGCATCCTTATTGAAGTGTAGTGAGTGCCATTTTTAACCACATGTTTCTTCTATGCGAACTCACCTCTGTGTTGAAGACTGTTCAGTAATGATTCTGTGAGCTATACTTTACATTATTTTTGGCCACATGGCCATGGCAGCTTCAGTTTTCCCCCTTTCATGCATGAAAACATATGTATGTCTGCATTCTATACATCTCTGTCAATAGGGCATTGGCCATCCTACCAAGCAAAGCAGCAAGTATGCATATACAGTAGAGTCTCACTTATCCAACACTTGCTTATCCAACATTCTGGATTATCCAATGCATTTTTGTAGTCAATGTTTTCAATACATCGTGATATTTTGGTGCTAAATTCATAAATACAGTAATTACTACATAGCATTACTGCGTATTGAACTACTTTTTCTGTCAAATTTGTTGTATAACATAATGTTTTGGTGCTTAATTTGTAAAATCATAACCTAATTTGATGTTTAATAGGTTTTCCTTAATGCTTCCTTATTATCCAACATATTCGCTTATCCAACATTCTGCCGGCCCGTTTATGTTGGATAAATGAGACTCTACTGTATTAATAGATGGAGGCATGCTAATACTGTTATACAATTATCTGCACACATTACAAAATGGTGACTGTGTCTACAGAATTGTACCTTTAAAAAAAGGCAAATGCACACCAGGAAAAAGGAAACAAGTAGTGTTCAATGGTAGAAGGATCAGAGGCCCACCTACCTAACTCATTCAAAATCTGTCACCAGTTCAATGCTAACGCTGACTTGGACCACGAGAATATGTAAAATAACCTGGCTTTTCCATAAAATGCAGGGTAAAAGGTTGATCTTTTAAATTTAGATGAATAATCCTGTTGCAATATTGTAATTTTAAATGAACTATGTAAAAATAATTTTTTCCTTTTTGGTAAATTGTAAATCAGTTTAATTGGAGAAGTTTCAAAAGAGTAGTCATGTTAGCATGATGTATCTTAAAAATAAGAAAGAGTGGGAAATGAAGTTGGCAGAGCTTTTAATAGTGATTTTTATCTAAGTATGAGCTTTTCTGCATATCATTCCAATTTGTCGGTTGCAGTATTGAGTTATAGTAAAGACTCAGTTTAGTAACCATATTTATACAATTGTGAGAGGGGAACAGAATGTTAATTATTTCATTAAATTCCACTTGCTTTTGGCCGTTAGAGAAGTGGTAAAGCTTATGCTTTACATCAAAGCTTTTTAAACTGTAGGTCAGGACTCCAAACAGTGTAGAGTAAGTGAATTGTGGGAGGGGGAGGGTCACAAAAGACGGATGATGAGGGAAAGAGAAACCAAACAATGGAGGAAGTGAGTGTTGGTCAAGATGGTGATACCATTCTCTCCTTTGCTTAGCCCTTAAGTCTACCTCCACCTGCATTTCCTGGCTGCATAGGCTTCCCTTGAAATTATCCCCAATTACTCCCTTGCTTGAAGGAAATCTGATTTCTTGCTGTTTTGTTTTGTTGTTATTATTTTAAGGATTTTACCTTAATCTTCTTGCAGAGTTTGGCTTGGAATATGGTGAGCCCTCTGTTTCCATGGACTCAATGATCCATGGCTTGAATATATGTGTGTGTGTGTGTGTGTGTGTGTGTGGATGGCAAATCTTGATTTTGCCATTTTATATAAGGGACACCATTTTACTACACTCTTGTATATTGATTCTTGAGCATTCACAGATTTTGGCATCCATGAAGGGCCCTACAACCAGACCCCAGTGGATACTGTGGGACCCGCAAATATTACTTAAGGGGCTAGGTATTTATGGACTTGGGACTTAATGATGAACTATTTTTTATTGCTGTGGTACAGTTGAGCCTCCATATCTATGGATTTAACAATCAGATATTTCTAGAAATTTTGATTTCTATACCTATTTAATATAATATTTAATATACCTGACATTACTAACACAAATTGTGCATGAATAGGGGCTGCAAGCTGAAAAGGTTTAAGAAGGCTCTAGAGGACCTTTCATACTAATACCATGAAGACTGCACTTATAGTTCCATACTACAAAATTCTGGGGTTTGCAGTTTGCTGAGGTGCCAGAACTATTTGACTGGGCCAGGCTGTGGCACAGGCTGTTGAGCAATCAGGTGCAGCCAGCTGCAACAAATCACTCTGACCAAGAGGTCATGAGTTCGAAGCCAGCTCAGAGCCCCGTGTTTGTCTTGTCTTTGTTTTATGTTAAGGCATTGAATGTTTGCCTTATATGTGTAATGTGATCCGCCCTGAGTCCCCTTCGGGGTGAGAAGGGCAGAATATAAATACTGTAAATAAATAAATAAATAAATCTTAATTCTCCTCTCTGAATTGCAAATTCCAGGAAACCATGGGATAGAACCCATGGCACTATAAGTGGAATCATAATGCTATAATTGTATAGTCTGAAAGTGTCCCAGATGTTGGTGAACTGTTACTATCTTAGGCTCCCATAACTGGTCAGTTTGGCTAGGGTTGATGGGCAAAGGGTCCAAGAATTTCTGAAGAATTACAGGCTCCCCAGACTTGCCAAAGTTCATTGGTTCAAAATATCACTTTCCAAATCTCTTTGCATTCAGAACTGAAGTACACTGACTGAGAAATACAAAGACTCAAAATGGCATTTCCAAAATAGGAAGTGACACTAGAATCATATGAGTTTTAATGAGTATGACTTTTAAAGAGTTGTGCTCACCACTTGTGACAGTAACTGATGCTATAAAGAGATGTGTCAGTGCTCCACTGCAAAGGTTGAAGGCTTCAAATTTTAACAGGGAGGTCAGTGGGAGTTTGATTGCTACAAAGGGGGGCTTGGTCAGCCTCGGGTTTTCCTGTACATGTCGTAAGAGGTAAAGCTCCCCTCTGCAGATGGTGACATCATCGGCTCCTTTGCTTAGCCCTTTTAAGTTTGCATTTCCTCACTGCATGGGTTTCCCTTGAAAGAAGTGGAATAAACAAGTGTTCCATACTGGAAATAAGTGAGTGAAAAAGCACAGTGTTTTCCTGGAAAGAAGTGAGTTAAAAAGTGTGGCGCTTCCCTTGAAAAAAGTGAGTTCAAAAGCATTGTCTTTCCCTGGAAAGCTGTGATTTAAAAAGTGATATGTTTCCCTTGAGAGAACTCAGTTAAAATGTGGTTTTTCCCTGGAAAGAAGTGATTTTAAATAGAATGGTGCTTCCCTTGAAATATTATGTGATGAAACACGTAATATTTCTTGGGTATGTGGGTTGCTTCTGGTGTGAGAGAATTGGCCGTCTGCAAGGATGTTGCCCAGGGGATGCCCGGATGTTTTGATGTTTTTACCATCCTTGTGGGAGGCTTCTCTCATGTCCCCGCATGGAGCTGGAGCTGATAGAGGGAGCTCATCCACGCTCTCCCTGGGTGGGATTCAAACCTTGCAGCCTTCAGGTTAGCAACCCAACCTTCAAGTCACAAGGCTTTAATCCACTAGGCCACGGGGGCTCTGGGTATGTGGTGGGCCAGTGAGATCAAGCCTGTTCCTTTCAGGCTTACAATTTGGATTTGGAAATAAAGAAGCAATGGCTGATTGAAATATGCATAAAATATGAATGAATTAAAATTGGTTTCTAGCTTGGTGTCAGCTAATATTGCTGAGAAGAAAATATTGTTTGCACTTTTCTCTGAGTTAGAGAGGCTGACTCAAGGCTGACAGATGACGTTATCACACTAGGGCTTTAAAGTAGTCAGCCCCACATTTCAACCACCTGCAGAATTCTGGGAAATGCAGTTTTGGAAGGTGAGAACCTCTGTAGCTGAGAATTCAAAAGACCCTGCCCTAAACTACATTTTGCAAATTTTTGTGGGCAGCGGAAAGCGGGGTTGCTCACTTTATAGCCCTGGTGTGATAAAGTGGTACATGTGGCTTACTCAAGACAACCATTTATTAATAAGTAATATGTACCCAACTTTGTCCAGATAGGCATTTTCTAATGCCAATTATTAGAAATACTCATTGTTATCATTACAATTTTATGAATGCTAAGTGGTACAAACTTTAATGTAGTTCTTCAGGTTTTCTGACTGTTTACATTTAGTTAATTAACACAGCACAGTAATTTTTCACACAAGTGTGATTTCATGATGAATAAAAAGTATACCTAATATTGATTAACTGATATGCATTGAAATGTCTCTTTTTAATAAACTGGTTTATTTACACAATAATTTATTCATTAATTATATCTTTACTTGGAAAGTGAGGTGCTAAAAAATTATGTGCAGCCCAAAGTGATTTCGCCTATTTTAATTAGGCCCCTAGACTCTCCAACACAACCTCATAGTCAATTTCTGGCAAAAGTTGACCAAAGATTTACTTTGGAAGACTTAAAGAGTCCTAGAGAGGTGTTCCCTTTTGGAATCTCTAAGTCATTCATTCAGCACAAGTTGACCATAATGTTATGTTGGAGATCCTACATAGATATTCCTAGAGAAGAGTTATATTAGGTTAAAAAAACAAACAAACAGCTATTTTTATTCATATGTTTTTATTAATAGTTTTTCACTTTTGTGGCGTTCCATAGAGTGAGGAGGGCTGACTCAATTACCTGAAACTGACCACAGAGATGCAATGGAGAAAACTTTAACCAAATCTGAGAATAATCAAATCTGCAAAATTCAAACCTACAAATGCAGAGGGTTGACTGTAGTGATAATGCTTCTTTGAGGCATATGAGATAATCTATCTTGTGGTAGTTTCCTTTTAGCTGGAGGTTATGATCTGAATTATTTTTGGCAATTATACCCTCAACTCATGATTGCTGGATCTTTGTTAATGTTATTGTGAACTGGCTTTGTTTCATCTTTACCATAGTTATTTTTCACTTTATTAAAAAGGATATATTTTAAAAAAACACATTATCATTTCTATCTATGCATGAATAAAATATTAAGTGGATTCTTGAATAAATTTCCAGCAGTACTAATTAAACTGAATTTATGTGAAGACACACTGCCTTATAAATCTTTGTGGTTTCCTTATTATTTTCAGGGCCAAAGTGTTTTTGTGAGAAGCAAAAAACAAAACAACTAGAAACATAATCTGATCTGGAAAATTCAACTCACAAGGGACAAAAGTAGGGAGAGATTATTAAAAGATCCAAAGTATGGTCTCAGAGTAACGGCAATGCAAAATCTTGATTTCCTTTTGGCTAGCTATATCCTCCTTTCATATTATAACTGTATGTGCTAATTTATCACCAATTACCTTTTCAAAAAGTGTTCAAAAATCTGAGTATTCTTTTATCAATAGCAATTTCTTTTCCATTTGCGGGTCAGAAGCAGCACTGCAAAAACAAAGTCACAGACAACATTACTCTGACAAGAGAACTCCCATTTGTGGTAGTTCATATTGTTTCATATAACTCAGAAATGACTGAAGATTCTAAATCTGTTTCTCTGCCTAAATTTTGGAATGACATAAACAAAGAATGATTATGCGAACACTGTCAGAATAATGTTCCCTCCACATTTCAGAGGAGAAAAAAATGCCAACAAGATTTCAGTTTAAATTAGGAGGAAGTCAGTTCTCAACTAGGACATTAAAGCAAAACAATTGATTTTTAATTTATTTCTTTATACTAAGAAGCCAACATACCAACATATACCAAATGGTATATACAACACTATAGTAAAGTGACAGCTGGTACAAAATTGTAATTCATTACATGTATCTTTCTATACCTCAATCATAAACTTGAAACTGATAATTAGAGATCACATGATACTTTCTTTTTGTTGAACTATACTACATCAAAGAGCTTAAAAATCTCATTGGAATACTTTCCCCCCCTAAAATACTTGATTTATATGAATAAAGATTTGTTCTAAACCCTCCTCCAGCTGAATAAATACTTTAGCTTTTCAGTTAGCCTAATAAAGTTATCATCAAAATATGACTCATTGAGATAGGACATTTTAGTCCCTCAGATTTTATTTTGCTGCAGAATCCACACAGAGCACACAACATTATTCAAGAAAAGCATTTTAAAACATTGTCTTGAAGGGGTGTAAACAACACCCCTTGTAATTTCAGCCACCCGCTATGGACATTTTGTTTCTGTTTTTTCATGGGTAAAAGATGTCTGGAATAAAAATCATCCCTACAATGAGTTATAATTGTTGGGATAACACAAATGTACTGTGCTGTTTTGTAAACCTGATCTAAATACTCTGAAGGTATCAACATATGCTGTTGATTTTGGAGGCTAAACGTGATCAATCCTGGTTGGTATGTGGATGAGATTGCCTTTGGAATGCTAGGTGTTGTATGCTATATTTCAGAGAAAGCCAATGGCTAACCACCTTTGAGTAGGCCTAAGAAAACTTTATGGAAGTCATGGGGCTGCCATATGTTGGGAGACTGCACACACACACACACACACACACACACACACACCATAATGCTGGTCTGCAAATTCAGGTAATAAAAATATGCTCTCCCCCCCCCCCCCCCGGAAGACAACTGAACTGGGGGGGGGGAGAGAGACAGGGCCTTCTCAGTGATGGCCCCTCATCTATGGATGATCCATTTTGCCAGTGTGTGAAAACTTCACTTTTAGGAGTTGGGTATTTCCCAACTCCTGATTGAAGCCAGCAGCGGGAAATTGAGAAAAGCTGAAAGAAGACAGGAAATGTTGTGGAATGGCTGGCCATCCCTGAATATGGCTACTTGGAATACGCAAGTTGCCAACTCAAGTTATAAAGAGATTTTCTTTCAGCTAACAGTAAAAATTAACCAAAGTTTAGAATTCAGATGTGTGTTGAAACCAGCCCTTCAAATATTTGTCTATAATTTTAATTGGGATGGTAGGGGACACGGAAAGAGCCTCCTTGAAGACTACCACTCACAAAGAGCTTTATATATGCTGATGACCTTGGCCTAACAACACAAGCAAGACTTTGAAGCAGTTGAAACTCAACTTACTAATGCCTTGAAAGATCTCTCCAGCTACTATAAAGATAAGCACAAATGTGTGCTTTCCATCTACGGAACCGTGAAGCCAACAGGAAATTGAAAACTACCTGGGAAGACCAAGAGCTTGAACATTGTTTCCATCCTAAATATCTTGGTTTAACCTTAGAGCGAACACTAACATATAGGAAATACTGCATGAACATCAAGCATAAAGTAGCTGCACACAATAACATCCTGCGGAAACTTACTGGCAGAGAATGGGGTGCAGACCCAAAATTAATAAGAACATTAGCCCTGTCTTTGTCTTACTCGACTGCTGAGTATGCCTGCCCATGCGAAGCAAGTGAACATAGCATTGAATGAAATATGCAGAATAATCTCAGGATGTCTCAAACTTACACCTGTTGATAAACCCTACAAACTAGCTGGCATTGCCCCCCTGATGTGCGACGGGAAGTTGCTGCTAACTGTGAGAGAAATAAAGTTGAACACTCTAAAAGCCACCCACTGCATGGCTATCAGCCTCCTCCCAGTAGACTCAAATCAAGGAAGAGCTTCATGAGGACCACTACTCCTCTTGACGTTCCCCCAGCAACAGGGAGGGCGTCCCTCTGGGCAACTAAGCCAGGAAATCCCAGCTGGATGGCCCCCCACAAAGGTCTGCCTCCAGAGGCAAACCAAGAATGGGCAACCTGGAAGTCCCTGAACAGACTCAGAAGTGGAGTGGACAGATCAAAAGACAACCTGGCAAAATGGCATTACCTAAAAGAATTCTCCACCTTGTGCGACTGTGGAGCAGAGCAGACAACTCCGCATCTGTATGCTTGTCCACAGTGTCCTGCCTCATGTACAGACAATGTGATAGCTGTTGCCCGTTTTTGGTCAAAATATTTTTAGCTACTTGTGCTCTTTCTATTTTTATCAGTTTTATACTAATTTATGCAATGCTTTTGATATGAAATAAAAAATAAAATTGGGATTGGAAAGCAAAATCACATACTGTCTAAGTTAAAAACATCTAGAGAGTCAAATATTTTGTATCCTTGTTTAAAACTCTACTACTATGCCAGAACTGATTGCTGCAATGGATATTATGCAAAAAAAGGTGAAACCAACTGGGAAGAAACACAGAGAAGGAATAAAATTCCTCTTTTCTACAACATTTTGGATTACTGCTATTCCTATTTTAACTCCCAAAACATTCCAGATCTTCCAGGGCCAAACTTATTTCTGTTTACAGATGCCAAATCCCTGGATCAGATCTTATTACTTTAATGAATTACTGATGGTCTTTCCCCATTCTTACAATCCTTTCCCCAAAATGTTTATGTACTCAAAACTATTTCCTTGATGCCATGAGGAACCTTTAAGCTTGTCCTTTTCCCTCTGCTTTCCTCTACACATCCCTGGTAAGGCAAAGATAACACCAAAATGAGAAATATTCGTAGGACTGAGAGATATTTCAGAAGACCTGTTATAGCAAAATCACACACACACACAAAATCAAATTACCCAAACTTGAGTTTAGCTTTGATAAATACCATTTCGTGACCTGATGGCAGAGAAATACAAAAATTGCTATCGTTTTCTTTTTAATCTGTAATTACAACTGAGAAATCATTATTACAAAGACAGAGAAGGAATTTTAATTCAATTCACTCACTCACTCTACCATTTGGATTTTACTGATAATGAAGCAGACTGTCCTTTACTGTAGATAAGTGTTTATTATCAGCACTAATCGATAACAGCTGTGATATTAAAAAAAATATTGTTCCTACAAAAGGCAGAAGTAATTCACAATGTCTTGTTCAGTGAACACATTAGGGGAGTTGACATTTAAAGATGCTCCAGAGTGCCAATTGGAAGAAACATAACATACAATAGACATCTAATGAACTGAGTTTTCTTAATCTTTCTTACCCATTTGGGTGTATGGCTTATGTGGAGTTGCTTCTAGAGTATGGAAACATTGGTCCTGGAAACTGACTTTAGGACATTTCAGATTTCTATTTTAAATGTCCTAATGTTTACAATGGGCTAAACATTTTGGCTCTTTTCAGTGATCTCTAGGTGAGCCTGTGCATTAAGTATTTTATTATGGGCAGATATTATTTGGCAAGAGAGCAACAATCTAAATTCTTACAAGATTGTCTGCTTGTCCGTCTATCTATCTATCCATCTATCTATCCACTGTGTATGTGGCACGGGTGTCCGCTCACACAGACAGCCTCAGGCCTCCACAAACAGGCTATAGTTTCCAGTGCTAAGGAGCCACCAAGTCACTCCCTTCCATTGATATTGCGGTTACAGCAAGCTCCATTGTAGCCCAACCCCTGCCAATGTCCTTCCCAAACACTATGGCCCACCACCCAAGGAATGCTTTCATTTGGGGACCATTTCATCCTAAATTTTACATTTTCCTCCACCGCAGGGTTCTTCATTGGTGTGAAATTCACATGACCCCACTTACTGCCCTTCTCTTTCAAATCTGTCTGCATAACAAACAGAGCAGAACTGAGCAGCAACTACATTTACTGGAGGAGTTTGGGGATTGACTCCACATGGTGGAAGTTGTCGTTCACCCTGCATCAAGTCAGAGCACTGTGACTCCTACTGGGGAATTTAGAGTTGTAGTTCACCTACACCCAGAACGCTATGAACCGAAGCAATGATGGGTCTGGACCAAACTTGCCATGCATACCCGATATGCCCAGATTTGAACATTGGTGGGTTTTGAGGGGATTGGCCTGAGCATTTGGGAGTAGTAGGTACTGGGATTTATAGTTTACCTGCAATTGAAACCCACCGATGATGGACCAGGATCAAACTTGGCACACAGAACCCCCATAACCAATAGAACATATTGGACACACTTGGGGGAAAGGGACTTATAGTTCACCTGCATCCAGAGAAACAGTGAACCCCAACGACAATGGACCAGGACCAAACTTTGCACAGAGAATCCTCATGACCAACTGAACATACTACAGGGGTTTGTGGGAATAGGCCTTGATTTTGGGAGTTGTAGTTCACCTATAAGACCACTGAACCCAGCCAACAACAGATCTGGACCAAACTTGGCACACAGACTCAACATAGCCTGCTGTGGATACTGACATGTTTCAGGACAATTGCCCCAAGAATCTGGGAGTTGTAGTAGTTCACCCCCATCCAGAGAGCACTGTGGCCAGGCGATGGCCAGCCAACAACACATCTGGACCACACTTGGTACACAGACCCAAAATGGCCAACTTTGAATACTGGCAGGGTTTGGGGAGGATTGACCCACGATTCTGGGAATTGTAGTTCACCCACTCCAAACAGAATACATAACATTCAAAGACAAATAATGCCTTTTTCAAATAACCTGGGCACCGATGGGTCCCCAAGCTAGTGTGTGTGTGTGTGTGTGTGTTAAACACTCAATTAATCTGGAAAGGCCTGCCAGAAGATATTGGTCTTTCAAACTCAGTGCATTCAGTTGTCAAATCTCTTTCAGCTGGTCATTCCACAATTTGGGGATAACAGAAAAATAAATTCTCTGGTTCATAGTTGCCAGTCTAGTCCAGAAGATCTGAGTGTATGGGGTGGATTATATGTGGGAAGGTGATCCCATAAGCAGACTTCAAACCATGCAGGGCTTTAAAGGTTTGAAGTCTGCTTATGTAAATTAGTTGGAAGCCGATGAAGTGATTTAATATTGGTGTAATATGCATATGATCACATCTAGATGCATGAGTAAACAATCTGATTGCCATGTTTCTCACTAACTACCTCATCTGAAAGCCCAGATGAAGTAACCCACTTTGTTGGGCTTCTGCAAGGAAAGAGGGAGCAGTGGGGCGAATCTGTCACCTCATCTGTGACCTCCCTCTCGACAATGCCTTCCCCATCACATGGGGAAATGGTCACCCTTGCGGGGAGGTCCCATGCTGGTTCCATTGGAGCAGCACAACGTGGGAAGCTTCCTGTGTAGGAGTGGAACCTCTTAGTAGTAAGCACCTATGTTTTTTTAGTTGATATTATAGAATGCTGATGAGACATCCAAAAGGCATGAGACATCCATGAGGCATGAACAAGGACACACTATCCCTGTTGATATTCAAATGGAAACCATCTTCTAAGGCAGTGGTTCTCAGTGTTCCCAGATGTTTTGGCCTTCAACTCCCAGAAATCCTAACAGCTGGTAAACTGGCTGGGATTTCTGGGAGTTGTAGGCCAAAAATACCTGGAGACCCACAGGTTGAGAACCACTGTTCCAAGGCAATCACAGCTGTCTATGTATCCTACCCTGAAGCCTATGGGTCTAGAAAATCTGTATCGTGTAAGACTTCTTGAAGTTAGTGGGCAACTTTTATCTCTACCATCTTTCTCCAAAGAGAAGATTCAATGCTGGTCTATAGTTTTTAAAGTCCAAGGGGGCCCAGGAAGACCTTTTTAGAAGCAGCCATGTCCCTTCCTGAGAGAAGCATTAATAATACATTGTAGCTGAGACTTAATTTGATTTCCTGCCTGGATGACCAGAAGCACAAAGAATTTAGGGCAGTGATATCAAACTCAGCACTCAGAATTCCTGGCAAGATGGCTAGGGCTTCTGGGAGTGGAGAGCCGTGACTTTGACACCACTGATCTAAGGCATAGGTTGCTCTCCTTACTTTTCTTAGAAGTTTGGCCACATCTGCATTACTCATCAATTGAAATGGATCCCAATACATAATAAAGAGACCAAGGCTGCAATTGTATACCTATGTATCTCAGTGTAAGTTCCATTGGACTTCATAAAACTCATTCCTAAGAATCAACTGTATAATTTTTTTCCTCCCCAAATTATAATTTTTATCTGACAGTTTGATAATTTTTTTTAGCTATCTTAAGAAAATAGGAATTTCACAAAGAAATTTTTCACATCTCATTCTGATCTCATATTCCACATGGCCTTTTGCATCTGTCCATTGAATATCCGGCTATGAAGAAAAGCCAGTTCTTTTCCTTTGTAATGATTTTTTTTAATGAAACTGGAAAAAGCAGAGAGGGCAACAGTGCAAAAATTCTATTGTACACATACGGTCAAGATAGGGTGATGTATCAGTGAAATTTCTTCTTTTTTCTATTTTGCTATGTATACCAGTGGAAGCACTACTGACATACATAGTATGTAGTAAAGTCCAATTTTTCAGGAAAGAGTACTTCCCATTTTTAACAGAAAAGAGAAACACTTACAGACTTTATTCATACAAAATCCAGGTGACAGTTTAAATATTACAGGCCTGTCTTTGTTGGTTAACTGGTTATAAAAAGAATATTTAATGAATGTATTTTGATAGTTTAATCTTCTTACTCTGATCCCAAACGTAGTCTTGACATTAGGCACTAAAAATTGTTAGTAGCACAGAAATCCAAATGTATCCAGATTTAGCTATTGCTCTTTTGTCCGTTTTGGATTTTGTTGTATGGTGAACTGGTACTCTATGAGATGAACAGCTTTCAATATCTTGTGACTGAGAGTCCTTTCATACAACCATATAACCCAGAATATCAAAGCAGATAACCCCCTATATTTGCTTTGAACTGGGTTATCTGAGTCCACATTGCCATATAATCCAGTTTAATGTGCTGGACACTTACATTGTGCTGGACACTGACAGCATAATTCTCTGCATAAGTACCCTTAAGACCAACTCATAGTATTCAACAAAGCTTACTGCCAAATACCTCTGCATAGAATTACAGCTATAAGGCTAGAATTATGTGCACACATTGTTAATAAAGTAAGTAATTGTTCCTGTTGAACATTCAGAGGATTTGTTCTGTTAATTAACAGAAGCTATTAAAAAAGGATGATCAACAATAGTTGTTTCCCATACATGTGTGAATTACAATTTTCCAATTTTAGAAATTAATTACCATTTTCAATTTACATTTCATCCAAGGTTGTAATATTATTGTGCACTATGGGGACATCATGCTTTATTTATCTTAAACTGCAGTAGAGTCTCACTCATCCAAGCTAAACGGGCCGGCAGAACCTTGGATAAGCGAATATCTTGGATAATAAGAAGGGATTAAGGAAAAGCCTATTAAACATCAAATTAGGTTATGATTTTTACAAATTAAGCACCAAAACATCATGTTATACAACAAATTTGTTAGAAAAAGTAGTTCAATACGCAGTAATGTTATGTTGTAATTACTGTATTTACAAATTTAGCACCAAAATATCATGATATATTGAAAACATTGACTACAAAAATGCATTGGATAATCCAGAACCTTGGATAAGCGAATCTTGGATGAGTGAGACTCTACCGTATTGGCACTTACTAGTAAGCTGATTTTTTTTAAAGGACAGATATGTAATAGCATATAAAGAATTTGAGAAGTTGCAGCTTTGTCATGCAGGTTATATATGCCACCCCCTGCCTTTCTTCACATCGATTAAAGGTGCAAGACTTGGCTCCTGTATCTTTGTTGTTGTACACCTTTAGGTCATTTCTGACTTATGGCAACCCTAACAAAACTTGCCACGAACTGACCAGCTGAACTGAGGCTGATAAGACTATGACTTGCCCAAGGTCATACAATGAGCTTCCATGGCTGAGAGGGGTTTTTGAATACTGGGGCAGATGGACACAGACTGAAAACCTGAGCCCAACTTGGTATGCTGGATCAGCTGCGAGCATAGTCCTTGCATGGACTCTCCCAAGCTGCAGTGGAAACAGAAGGAGCTTCCACTGACCTGAATGTTGTGGCAGTCTCCGGCCATGACTAGAGATGGGAAGGCCTGGAAAAAAAACTGGAAAAAAATGGAAATAATTGGGGGGGGGGGGGGAACAGAAAAAACCGTTCCCATCTTTCCATCTTTCTTCGTCGTCTCACTCGTTCAGTCGTTTTCGACTCTTCGTGACCTCATGGACCAGTCCACGCCAGAGCTCCCTGTTGGCCGTTGCCACCCCCAGTTCCTTAAAGGTCGAGCCAGTCACTTCAAGGATACCGTCCATCCATCTCGCCCTTGGTCAGCCTCTTCTCCTCTCTTCCTTTTTCCTTCCATTTTCCCCAGCATTATGATCTTCTCCAAGCTTTCCTGTCTTCTCATGATGTGACCCAAATACTTCAACTTTGCCTCTAATATCCCTCCCTCCAGTGAGCAGTGATGGACTGGTTGGATCTTCTTGTGGTCCAAGGCACTCTCAGGATTTTCCTCCAGCACCATCTTTAGTCGTAACATATTTTCCATTGTGTGCCAGGCTATCCACAGGAGTGATGGGACGCAGAGGGAGTAGGGAAAGGAAGAAACCCCCTCCTCCCCCCTTCCCTTCACTCCTTATCGCCCCAGCCAACATCATGGCATGTGATAGAAAACAGTTAGGATTTTTTTTTCATTGCCAGAGAGCACTGCAACGTGGTGGTAGTGGTGACTTCTCCCACCTCTGCAGCAGCCGGGGGGGGGGGGGAGTCCCTGTGGGGACTATGCTGAGGCTGACCGGATAAACAGCATGCTGGATCAGTCTAGTTTTGGGGCCTGATGTGTAGACCTGTCTCAGGATTTGAATCTGCTCTTAGCCATAGAAGCCTATTGCTTAACTTGTCATAGCTGTTGTTGTTGTTATTGTTGTTGTTATTATTATTATTATTATTATTATTATTATTATTATTCGAATACCCTGCTTTTTCTCCCCACAAAGGATATTCAAAGTAGCTTACATTTAAAGAATTTCAATATAAAAACATTCAAACATTAAAATAGAATTAAATATCAATGATATTCATTACAAATTAACAGTTTAAATCCTTAAAAGTGGTTAAAACATATTCAAAACTAAAACCACAGAACCCCCTGGTTTGATCTCAAAAGCCTTCTTTAAAAGCCTGTTTGAATAAAAAAGATTTAGCCTGCCATCAGGACAGATAGCCAGTGTACATTTTACACATTTTATAAAGTAGTTATATAACTATACCCAAAGAAAAAATCTATAGGGCAATCCAATCTATCAATTCCAATCAGAAATAATTTCCACAGTGTTTAATGAAACTTGACATATTTTGGGCTGTTACTTGAACATTAAGAGTGTCCAGTTGTTATCAGCTTTTGATATGTATTTTAACAACCCCTTCTGCTGTTCTTACTACTTTTTGCTAGTGTCTAAAATCAACCACAGTAACTCTGATTTACTTTCTATCTCCATTTTGATGCTGACTGACGATAACTGTTATAATATTATACAGTGAGATTGCTTTAACATAGAGAAACTTTTTAGTTATTTAAAGCACAGCAAAGTATCATTCACACCTTGTGAAATATTCAGTAAGGCTCGTACTCCTCTTTATTTTTAACACTTTTTGAACACACATTCTGTATAATTTATGTCTCTGAGCTGATAACAGGTAAGCATTCAAGCTCATGTCTTGAGCAGGTAAAGTGCAGTTGTAACCTGAATGCAACAAAACTTGTCCTTGAAGGTTAAGTGAATCTACATGATATTGGCAAGAAGGAAAGTTGTATCACCCACAAACAATTCATAGCTGTTTTATAACCTAATCTGTCATGAATTTAATTTTCTGGCCCTAGAACATATTACAATTTCCTGAATCTCATTTTAAATGTAAAGAAGCAAACCATCTATCTCCAGACTTTTAGACAACAAACTGCATTAAATGTCTGGTTTGTCTTCCTGTGTCCTGCAATAATTTGAAAGTAAGTGTTTGAGTCCTGACTTATTGAAAATAAACACCCACATGTCCATTTCAGTTTATTTGTAGACTAATGGGACCTTCTGTTTTCCAAAAACATTTTGAACAGATGGAATAGCCATGGTTGACTTTTCTTTCTAATGGAAATGATGTGGTTATTGGTATTTCTGTCAGGTTAACTTAACTGCCTGCTGACTAGGGCCCTGGTCTTAAATTTCTTATGAAACTGTCATGTTTCAAAGAAACAAACACATTGAAACCTGACGAGAAGCTTTATAACTCTCTTTTCTTTTGCCGAATATAAAAAGGCCCTAATGATTTTGGCAGAAGGAAGGATTCTATAATGCCCATCTTGGCTCCTCCTTCCAGAACAGTATGGAGAAATAGGGCATTGGTTAATGTGCCCCAAAATACAAAGATTCTGGGATTAGGTCCTATCATGGATAAGCCAAATAGAGGGGGAAACAATACATTTCAGGAGAGTTCTAATGATTTCTGTATTGAAAAGTAACAATGAGGAGTTGATAAATAAAAATCATATATTGATCATGCCATGTGCCACAAGACTTGAAATAGTCAGAACCTGGAAAAAGCTAGAGAATTGGTCAATACTGAATTGGTTAAAACAGATATTGGTTATAGCCCTAACAGAAAAGTTAATATATAAATTAAGATTATCAAAATGATAAAAGAAGATCCATTTGGAAGTACATGGAAGCCATTTGTTAGCTTCATGTGTAAAAGCAATAGCAAATTTAAGCCACTAAACATCCCAGAAAAATTGTGGATATCACAACAATTGTAAGTAATGGATGAAATTAGAATAAATGGAATAGAACTGACAGAGATGTATTTTTATAACACTATGTGAATGATTAGAAGGATGAGGAATATAGATTTGGGAATAGGTGATGTGACAAGACAAATGCATTATGTTTTAAATGTTTCAAAATAAAGAAATATGAACTATAAATATTTTTTTCTTTTTCATTTTCCTTTATTTCGAAACATTAAACGTTTCTAGATAGACTCAGCTCTGGCATATTTTCTTGATTGTTTAAACATTGGGGATTAGGCATACAAATGGAGAAACTGAAATATTATATGGTGAAAAGTCAATTCAGCAGATGTGTTCTAGGGCATGTCATTTCTATTTAATATGGTCAGTAATTATTTCAATACAAGTAGAAGTTGATTTTTGTAGATTATATCATAAACTGGAAGATGTGCTCAAACCTTTATCTCCCTTTCCCCATAACATATTCATAAAACAAGTCTACAACATGTTTCCAGATCCTTTTTGGAAAGCTCATGTCACAACACAAATCTTCTCTCCTAAAGTGTGGAGAAAAGGTTGGTTATTATAAGGCTGAAACTTGATCAGAAGGAAGGAAACATGAAAAAGACTGAAAAAAGACCCAACACATTTCTTGGAAACTGCCTTTTATAGAAAGTCTGAGAATCTTCAATAAGAAATATCAATATATGTTACAATAATAGTTACAATAATACAATGACAAGGCTTAAAAGTGAAAAATCCATGTACTTTATCAATTTAAACAATTATGTTTGGGTTGAAGGTAGTTTATTTTGACACAAGATAGAGTATAGAGGATTTCAGGGTCTCTATGTTCTGAGAGTTCTTTGGCTATCTAAATAAATTATGTTAAGAATCTGAGTTTCTGTAAAATACTTTGGAATAAACTGGATAGATTACCAGAATTTCCCCAGGACAGCCATTGATCTACAGTATGAAACAGTTATTAAGATTGTATTGATTTCATTGCCCTTTCATTTTATAAACAAGATGGAATACCAACAGAAGAAGTTTCAATACTCATTCACTGTTAAAGGAATTCAAAGCTGAAATTTAGGGGGAAAACTGAACATAAAAATACTGAATGGACTCGTGTATAGATCTAGCATTTTAAATCAAAGATGACCCCCAAAACCTTGGTCAAATTATTCACAGGTTAATGTAACTATATACAAAAGGAATCATCTCTGAGTAGAGTTGAGAAAGAAGATAACCTAGTGTGTCCTGGTAGAACTTACCTCCTCTACTCTCTGTGTGGCAGCACTGCATTTTTGAACGTCTGCATATGAAAATGATAGTGGAACAACTGCTTCCATGAAGTGGTGCAGTATTTCCCTCTCTCTGTAGTATGACTCTTGATTTATCCATGGATCAAATCCCTGCCCATGGATGTGATCCATGGATAGTGCAATTGCTGCCATAAAATTGTGCACAATTTCCTGCTCTCTGTAGTATGACTTATGGTTGAGCCTTCTGGCCCCGGTACTAGGAGACGTGGTCATAAGACTCCTCGAGAGTCAGACTCTTTTGAGGAGCGTGAAAGGAAACGGCTCCGGGACTTATTTGCAGAACCAACAGATGAAGACTCATTTGAGGGTTTTACCGAGGGAATGGAGGAAGAGATGGTTAGCTCAGAGGAGGATGACATGGAGTGGACTCGTGTGAGGGAGGATTTGGGTGTCACCGGCAATGATAGCATGGGAGGCAATTGGCGGGTTGCAGGATCAGACCCATGGACGGGCTGGAGGGATGGAGCGGGATCCACAGCTGGGGATGCTGTGGGGCGTAGTCAAAGGTGTTTTAGCTCTGATGAGGATGATGATGATGAGGCACCTGGAATTAGGATAGCACCTGACAGCGATGAGGAGTTATGAACTGGGATAAAATGGGGTTTAGGATCAATGACTAATTGCGTTGGGCAAGGTAATCTGGACGAACGCTTGGGCTCTTGTTGGGGAACTTCCTGAAGACGGGTGTGATTTGTTGCTGGATACGTAAGTTACCAAGGACACTGGGCATAGACGGCGGGAGGAACTGTGTGGGGTTTTTCTGTGCAACTTGTGTTTAATCTTGATAGCTTGGACCTCCGTCGTCTTTTTGACGGACATTAATTACCTACTCTGGATTGACGCTGGACTGACTGACTGACTACGACCCTGGACTATCCCTTCTGTGGCTATCGGTGGAACTTGTGGACGTCTGCACTTGGCTTTCGACCTTGGACCGGATTGGGACCCACGCTGACCGTCGTTACCCTGATTGATGTGCCTGGACCCGGATTTCGCTCGTTGCACGGAGGAGTAAACAGCCTGAGTTACTCATCTGTAGCTTTTGAGTAGCAGAGAGGAATCTGCTGCCAGTTTTTTGTGTTCATTTTGACCTCTGTTTTCCAACTTTTGTTTGTTTAAATTGTCAGGCTGAAGTAAGCACTTTTGTTTTATTCCGGATTAAACTCCTGTTTAATCCGGTTTATCCTTTCGAACCGTTTTAATTCAAACGGAGCTGTTTCTGTTACTTTTCACACTGAAGACAAGTGTTTGCCTAGTCCTTTGCTTCCTACGGGCATTTTTTAGTTCTGTAACTTTAATAAACTGTGTTGTACTCTATTTGGTGGCGTTCTGTCTATGACAATGACCCTCCACTTATCCATGGCTAAAAATATGGTCCATGGATAGTGGAGCTGCCCCCCGTGAAGTGGTGCAGCATTTCCCCTTCTCTGTAGTATGACCCTTGACTTATGAACGGATCAGAAATAAATGGATCAGAAATATCAGAAATAAATGGATCACATCAAAATCCATTATTTCAGCCCCAAAACCTGCTTGACATATACGTGTGATTGACTTAGTGCTCAAGTATATTTAGGTAAGCCTCCTGCAGCCACAAGGTCAATGATGGTAATACGTTTAGCATACTTTTTGATGGGATGCACCTTCAACTGGTGAAAGATAGCTATTCTCACTGTATGTGATTGCTCTTGCTTATACATTTTGCACTTGTGCTATGACTTGTGATTTGTTTCAATTTGCAAGTCTGATTTTGGAAGAGTTTTTGCTTCTCAATAATTACTTTGCACTACTTAATGCTTTGCCTCTTCACATGACTGAAATAAAGTATGAAAAAAGAGAAAAAATACAAACTTAGATATGATTTTTCTTGGTACAATATTGATCAGAATATTAACCAAGACTGGCTACAAGGAATGCACAACTCCCCTGTTGCAACAGCTCCCCTGGCAGCCAACCCGTTTCAGGCACAATTCAAAGTCTTGGTTTTGACCTATAAATTCCTACATGGTTTAGGTCCAGGAGGATATACCCCAACTGGTGGTGGCGCAGTGTGTTAAAGCGCTGAGCTGCTGAATTTGCAGACCAAAAGGTCCCAGGTTCAAATCCTGGGAGCGGAATGAGCGCCTGCTGTTAGCCCCAGCTCCTGCCAACCTAGCAGTTCGAAAACATGCAAATGTGAGTAGATCAATAGGTACCGCTCCAGCGGGAAGGTAACGGCGCTCCATGCAGTCATGCTGGCCACATGACCTTGGAGGTGTCTATGGACAACGCCGGCTCTTCGGCTTAGAAATGGAGATGAGCACCAACCCCCAGAGTCGATCACGACTGGACTTAATGTCAGGGGAAAACCTTTACCTACCTATTATAGAGAGAACTGGGCAAAAAGTATAAGAACTTAACAAAGAGAAGGAAAAAACATAAATAAGCAGCTATAGGGGATTGATTGAGCTAAAGGGGATGCCCATGGTCTTTGGTGCATCTACAAGAAAGCACAAAGAATGGAAATTAAACAAGATGAATTTTTAATACAACTTGGCATAGGTTCATGTTATTTGAAGGACTGTATTTCTCTCTGCAAATCTGTTAGAAATCTACCATCATTTGGGGAGGGCCTTGTCTCTGTCCCACCACCTGCTCAAGTGTGTTTGGAGGGATGAAAGGAGGGGACTTTTTAGTGACTGCTCCCAGACTTTGGAACTCCCTTCTAGATAAGACCCGATGGTCCATCACTACTTGCCTTCAGTACTTGCCTTTCACAAGCAGGTCAAGACATTTCTTTGCCTTCAGACATTTAGGGGAGGATAAGGGGCAGGCTGCCAGGAAGATTGAGGATGAGATGTTGGATTAGATGTTTAGCTTTTAAATGCAATTTTAATTCTATTTTATAGTACTTTAACTTTGTAGTCATGACAAAAATATTTACTTTTTTATATGTGCCATATTTGCCTCATTTTTAAATTTTGGTGGGTTGTTATTATTAGCTGTATTTGAGGAGAAAGGTGGAATAATAATAATAATAATAATAATAATAATAATAATAATAGTTATTATACTGTCATGAATGGGACACTGAAGAAGGAGACAGAAGGCCTGATCTTTGCAGCCCAGGAGCAAGCCATCAGAACAAATGCAATCAAGGCCAAGATTGAAAAATCAGCTGATGACCCAAAATGCAGACTGTGCAAGGAAGCTGACGAAACCATTGATCATATCCTCAGCTGCTGTAAGAAAATTGCACAGACAGACTACAAACAGAGGCACAACTATGTGGCCCAAATGATTCATTGGAACTTATGCCTCAAGTACCACCTCCCAGCAGTAAAGAACTGGTGGGATCACAAACCTGCAAAAGTATTGGAAAATGAGCACGCAAAGATACTGTGGGACTTCCGAATCCAGACTGACAAAGTTCTGGAACACAACACACCAGATATCACAGTTGTGGAAAAGAAAAAGGTTTGGATCATTGATGTCGCCATCCCAGGTGACAATCGCATTGACGAAAAACAACAGGAAAAACTCAGCCGCTATCAGGACCTCAAGATTGAACTTCAAAGACTATGGCAGAAACCAGTGCAGGTGGTCCCGGTGGTGATCGGCACATTGGGTGCCGTGCCAAAAGATCTCAGCCGGCATTTGGAAACAATAGACATTGACAAAATCACGATCAGCCAACTGCAAAAGGACACCCTACTGGGATCTGCGCGCAACATCCAAAAATACATCACACAGTCCTAAACGCTTGGGAAGTGTTCGACTTGTGATTTTGCGATACGAAATCCATCATTTCTATCTTGTTTGCTGTGTCATAAAATAAAATAATTGTTAATAATAATTCATGGCTTACTCTTGGCATGAGTGTACACAATGTTGATTAAATGACTGATTTTCTATGAATTGATTTTCTATTCTATAAAATTTCTTTTAATGCCTTCTAGGCAATGTACAAATGTATAAAAAAGCAACTTGACAATTCATTTTTTCTGACTTGTGGCTCTAAGTTTCAGTATACAGTAGAGTCTCACTTATCCAAGCTAAACGGGCCGGCAGAAGCTTGGATAAGTGAATATCTTGGATAATAAAGAGGGATTAAGGAAAAGCCAATTAAACATCAATTTAGGTTATGATTTTACAAATTAAGCACCAAAACATCATGTTTTACAACAAATTTGACAGAAAAAGCAGTTCAATACTCAGTAATGTTATGTTGTAATTACTGTATTTACGAATTTAGCACCAAAATATCACGATATATTGAAAACATTGACTACAAAAATGGCTTGGATAATCCAGAAACTTGTATAAGCGAGGCTTGGATAAGTGAGACTCTACTGTACTTAAAGCTACACATTGACCAATCCAAAATGTTACTAGAGGCATCCTTATGGTCCAGCCATACATATAGTTGGTGTTTTCCATAGCTCAAGAAGTGGGTTTTTTTGGAAATTCATCAAATCATAATGTAGTCATCAGCCAAGTGGCTCAAATTTTAACATGAGCTCAAGGCAATAACCATCTGTGAAAGCTGTAACCATCTGCGTCCAAGACTTTTTGTACAGCACATTTTATATAATTACAGAGCATAGTGAGCATCTATGAAGGATTTATTTAATGTGTTCTCCTATGTGCTGCCAGGGGTGGGGGTGGAATCCATTTCAAAAAGTAAACTCAACATAAAGGTCTCACAGTTTTCCAACAAAAAAGAAGCAAACAAATAGATCAACAACACTATGTAGAAAGCTATGTTTTATTTTGTGCCTATAAGTCATTACTGTACTATTTATGTAGTGTTCACATCTAAGAAACAGAAAAAACATTCAGACAGATTTTGCCCAATGGTCGATATGCTAATTGCACTCTAGTACCTATTTATTTATTTACTTGGTAGGATTGTCTAGGCCCATAGCCTTCAAACTTTGCTGAACTGGGACTCACCTCTACGACCTCAAATGAATAGGAACCAAATCTAATATTATTTTCACTTTAGACACACATTTCATATGCAAGCTTCACATTTTATGGTTTCTCTTCCTTTTTTCTATGTATATACAGTAGAGTCTCACTTATCCAACACTCGCTTATCCAACGTTCTGGATTATCCAATGCATTTTTGTAGTCAATGTTTTCAATACATCGTGATATTTTGGTGCTAAATTTGTAAATACAGTAATTACTACATAGCATTACTGTGTATTGAACTACTTTTTCTGTCAAATTTGTTGTATAACATAATGTTTTGGTGCTTAATTTGTAAAATCATAACCTAATTTGATGTTTAATAGACATTTCCTTAATCTCTCCTTATTATCCAACATATTCGCTTATCCAACGTTCTGCAGGCCCGTTTACGTTGGATAAGCGAGACTCTACTGTATCTAAACATAAATAGAGGAAACAAGAAATGCATGATTATATTTTGTTTTAAAGCAAAAGTAGTAACGGGTATGTTTGAACAGAACACCCTGCTGTGATTCCAGAAGCTGGTTTCAGTGAAGGAGAGAGTAATGTTTATCTAAAACCACAAATAAATTCATGTTGAACCCTCAATTCTCAATTTGTGTAAATCAGTGCTACCACTTGTAGATTCCTTCCCCCAAACCCTGTTAATTTAATGATAAGGAGCTTCCTGACACACATTACCCCTTCCCATAATCACATTTTCCATAGTTCTCTGTCGAGGAAAGGAAATGCTTGCTGAATCAGATCAACCTGGTAACGTATTTCACCCTTTCACAGACATTTGCTTCCCTATCTTCTCTCATATATTTTTCCATTTCAACTTCAGACTTGTGGAATTAAGATTAATTTACTTTGAGGACAGTACTAAATAACAAAGAAAAATATACAACAGAATCATGCTGTACTTCTTATTTATAGGTTATCACCTAGTTTTTTAAAATGTTTTCTCTATTGACGTTTTCAGGCCAGAAAAGTAGACCCCTTGCAGATAGGTTCTCTCTTTGCCTGATACCACAAGATTTTGATACTCAGGACTTTTTTATATGAGGTAGGCAAACTGACATTGCAGCTACACAACCATCTTTGGTTATAAGCCCTATCACACAACACTGTGTGCATCCTATTACCAGTTTGCTTTCCCTTTTGATTCTCCCGTGAATACTTCTCAATTTCACAACTTTCTCATCAACTTCCATGGAAATATGATTACAATATGGTGAATAGGTACAGTTAAGCTCCTTGAAGAATGGTGCAATAGTGAAAGTGCTCAATGTAGTATGTATTGAGATAGTAGGTTGGTGTGATAAAGT